>NC_134787.1:6827311-6874811 GCF_046742065.1 Oratosquilla oratoria
ACGATGATAATATCTGGACCCGTTTCCAAGAACTAATACTGATGTCTGGGTATATGATCGATCAATATAAACTGGACAAATTTAGATTTAAAAAGGAAATAGGCAAGAATTGGTTTACCGACGAATGGAATGAACTTAGTAACCATGTAGCAAGCGCTGAAACTATCAGTTGTTTTAAGAAACGATTAGACAACTGTATGGATGGGGATGACAGGTGGTGATGGATACGGAGCTGCCTAGTGTAGGCCTTATGGTCTCTTGCAGTCTCTTTCATTCTTATGTTCTTATGTTATTATGTTCAAATGCCATCACTTTCCGCCGTTTCCAGTTTGCTCGTCACTACTGTCGACACCTGTTGTGGCATCGGGGACAGTGTCGCAGTGCGTGTAGGTTATCTATTTTTACACTTTCAACCCTGGAGCTCTGGATGGCTCGGTGGTAACGCGCTTTTTTCGCGCAGGAGTGACCCGAGTTCAAATCCCGATTGGCTAGACGATGTAATAGTGAGTCCTGTTAGCAAGGTGTCATGTATAAGTATGTATTTGTTGGACCCACCTGATGCCCTAGACAACACATATACAAACAAATCCAGTTAAACACTTTCCTATTACGTGCGCACTGTACACAAAAGTTCCGGCATATTTGGGTGACGCCGGGTCCTGTCTACCTGACAGAAAAGAACACTTTATCGGCCCTCATAGGATCTTTCCAAAGGTTCCCCGTGTAGGTGAGTGCCATCCGCAGTGCACTGTGGCAAGTAGCAACAATCGAACTTTCTCAATCCTGTGGCGTCATTGTTTCTGGCAAACGTCGCAATATAGCAGTGAGGTTAGCAGCGGGTGCACGGATCCCGGACTGAAGGAATATATCTCTTTATCTCAAGCCCTCTTCAGTCTGCGAGTTGGTATGTGTATACGTTGTTCAGTGAAACCAACGAGGCGTAGGCTTAAGCAAGAGCAGAACTGATTAGTATGTCACTGTTTTGAAGGGTGGTAATCATTTTCTTAGCGGCTTCTGCCCTAGCTTGTTCAAGTATGACTTGGGTGTTAATAATTGTCCTCATGTGTGTGTTTGGTGATGATGACAGAGTTGACTCACTCATGGCACGGTGCCGGCGCATATATGAGGGCGCATCACTCTGCATTTGCTGCAGACTTTGAAACTTGTTTTACAGAAAAAAGTACAAGAGAATGCAAACCAGCATAAAATTTGATGTGGATCAAAACGAGATCAGGTGCACGTTGTGTGTGTGTGTGTGTGTGTGTGTGTGTGTTTGTGTGTTTGTGTGTGATTCATCATGGTTGGACTCGTGATTGGATCATGTGTTTGACTCGTAATTGACAGCTTACCCTTCCGGATACTCAGGGCTTATATAGAGCCTGATCTATGGGTAATGTCGTGACCTGGTACCCCCCCCCCCACACACACACAGAGAGAGAGAGAGAGAGAAACTCCTTGCCCACCAGACCTGGAGTGCCAGTTTCCATTGATAGGATTTTTTTCTTCCCCTGAGAAGATATTCGAACTTAGACCTATGAGGTGTGTGATTCACCACGGTCTTGGATCACGTGTTGGACCCGTGATCGACAGATATTACCCTCCCGGATGAGAGCTCATAGCTCATACGGAGTGTAGGCTCCCAGTGCTTGCATACATTTGTGTGTGAGTACGTGCGTGCGTGTGGGTAAGGAATGGTAGGAGGCTGGTGCAGAGAACGATCAAGTCACCTGTGATAAAACCCCTTTCGCTGCCGAGAGTGGGTGTGGGGGTGGGAGTGAGGGTGGAATCGCCTAGTGGACGCGGCGTCGGCGGAAAAGTGCCACCGAGTGTGGAAGTGATGAATCGAAGTAGATTTAATCCTTTCGCTACTGACGGGGTTATGGCCACAGAAACGAATAGAATAAAGGTAACTGGTATAATAGGAGAATACGGAAATGATTAAACAATTGTTGGATCTGTCTCAAGGTGAATGACATCATATGGCAAGCCAGAAAAGTAGAACGGTCGCCGTTGTCTTTTGTAGTTGAGGGTGGTGGTGTTGGATATCAGCAAAACTTGGTGCAGCAACGATCGCCACAGATGGCTCTGGCAGAGAATAGGATGGGCCAGTCTTCATTTTCACTTTGGGAAGACAGAGAAAAGAAATTATGATATTTTAGAAAAACATGTCAAAGAGTATGGAATGACGGTAATAGTAAATGTAACGTTATTCAAGATCGTGGGTTTCGAGGTATTGAGGTTTCGCGGTATTGAGGTGGTGCTGTTGATCGGTGCATGCACAGCTTCGTGAGTGCGCATGGATTCCAGGGCGCTCGGATATTTTCATGGTCACCAGTTGAAATCCTTTCGTGTACAGACATACACCTGTGCCTGAAATTAGGTCGTCTTTGCATTGTCTCCAGAGCTGTTCCCAATACTTGGTACTGAAACGACGCTGATTAATGCGAGAAACTATTCAAGTGCACCCATTCACGAGGTTGCATCGCTGTTGCCTTAACACACTTTAGAAAAAGATATCATTCTTTGTGGTGGCTGTTGTAAGGCTTTGTGTAGGTGAAGCTCTTGTTTCTATGCGTGAATGATTGCGCTTCTGTTGAGGCAAATAGAAAGAGCGAGTGCTGCTGTTATGTCATAATAGGTTATGTGGTCATGCGGACGTGGCCACGTGTAGATAGATGGCTTTGTGCATAATATGGATGTATGCGAAGTGGGGTGCATTGACTTAGGTTGATGGTTCTCTACGAGTTTGTGGATGACTTGGCAGTAGAAGCTTATGGTCGTAGTCTGGGGAAGCTTTACGACTGTGTCGGTATAGGGAATGGGCTTTTTCTTTTCTGAAGGACTTTAAAGTCCGCAACACAATTGCCTTGAAGTTTGTCGGATGTAGCCTACCCACGCCGCGTGGTTGATTCAGGTTGAGGACTGGTGATGTCATGCACCGAGATAAGTCCTTCCGATTTTGTTAACGATGTTTTGTACTTGCATGTGTATGACATAGTGGTTTTCAAACATCATGTACAAGTGCGACCATATTAGTTTCTCTCTATCTCTCTCTCTTTCTCTCTCTCTCTCTCTTTATATATATAAATATTATATATATATACAGTATATATAGATATAGATATATATATGTTGAAGTGCGTAAGACAGAATGAGTGGAAGGGTAGTGAGGTAAACACCAGGAACCGTTGGAGTTTTATTGCTAACGTTTCGTCATTTAATGACGAAACGTTAGCAATAAAACTCCAACGGTTCCTGGTGTTTACCTCACCATCCTTCCACTCATATATACATATATGTATATATATATATATATATATATATATATATATATATATATATATATATATAATATATATATAATATATATATATATATATATATATATATATATATATATATATATATATATGAGAGCAATCTTGCTGTGCTGGGCTACTTTGTATTTATTAGGTTGTTGTTTGAGTGTCTTTTAATGACTATGTGGATCCGTTAATGGCTGTTTTTAACTGGCTGTATGCGAATGTATGGCTGTATGCGAATGTACCTTTCCTATGTATTCATAGTTTCCAGGATACTTTTTTCTCGTTTCTTTCAGAAGGTAAAATGGAAGACGTGTTATGCTTTCCGTGTCTTTATGCCGGTTTTGGAGAAATATGTACAGGAAGAAGAAGTATATCTCTTCAGAACTGGTTCATTGGTCCCTTGGCAGGTTGCTTTTTTTTGTGTGTGTGTGTGTGTGTGTGTGTGTGTGTGTATGTGTGTGTGTGTCAGCTTTCCACATCATGGAATTTCAACGCCACTGCACCACATGAAACAGCACTCACGCCTAGCAATTCCTTTATATCTGTTCTGTCACATTGGTTGAATTATATTCGTAGCTTCTTCAATGTACTGTGGGTATCCAACATGAATTTTGTGAAGGACGTTACATGGACGAAGGGAGTAATTGGCATCATACGGTGACATACCACCTGAAGCCGAATAGATCATCACCGGAACCAAGATAGAATGTACAGAACGACGTCTCGCTCCTGTTGCCGAGAGATGTCGATGAGCCTTAAGGTCCATTTACACAGTCAAACTGTTTGTCAAACCCGGTTTGTCAAACTAGTGTTTGAAGTAATGTTTGACCGTGTGAATGAGTTATTTGGTGTGTCAAATGTGCTTGACAACCAAATACCCCATTCACACGGTCAAACATTAATTCAAACACTTGTTTGACAAATTGGGTTTGACAAACCATTTAACCGTGTCAGCAGCATTAACTCATCCACCTGTGACATTATTGGGCTTTTGCCTTTCCGCATCGTCTGATTGCGTTTGTCTATGACCGGGAAGGAAGTTGTTGTTAACGACACGATCGCGGGCGCTGCTGGCGAGTCGCACGTTTTCTATGCAAGCAGAGGAAGGCAGTCGTCAAATAAGTTGACGCTGAGAAGCCGGTGCCGCTACAAGGTTGAAGCGACATTGCATTCTTGTTGATTGTCAGGACTAGAAGCAGTGGCGCTATATTCGAAACACATGTTTCTCAATGCCCATAAATACATTTAGTTTGATTTGTTTATACATAAGCATAACCCATGGTTATTAGAATTACTGCCACTTGACCTACCTAGCACCGCTGACCTACATTTTAGTAGCTGCTGACATCATGCACCTTTCGAACACTTCAGACGTCATCAGTAATTTCTTTTTCTGCTGATACGATGAAAAATAAACAAGCTTTTACAAGAATAGACTTTGTGTACCTTTCGACCACTGTATTAATAATTTTAATTGCTCTGATACGATTAAAAATGAGTAAAAAAAATTTACATTCACTTAAGAATGCACGAGTGCATGTACACTTTGCAGTCCCGTAATGATTGTACTTCTCTGCTTGAAGAACTCACCACCCGTTTCTTCTGAGAAAATCCAAAAGTATGAAAGGGAGGTCGGTTGGGTTAGTTGTCTTTGCAAGTAGTCATTTACTCGCTTCGCACAACGCGAAAATGGGATGTCGAATTCTTGATGACTACTGGGAGCCATCACTTGATATGGGGGCAGCAAGCGCCCCATTTTGGTCGTTTGTCGACGTGTCGGCAAAGACACGGACCATTTTATGTTCTGATTAATATTCCGAGGCTATCCAATATTTGAAAAATAAAAACAAATTTGTTTTAAGGTGATTAATAATATGAATTTCTTCATTCTATTGAGAGAGTTCTATATAGCGGAACATTGTGCAGTACTATTGAGCGTGTAGGGGGAGTTTTAGCACTGCATATAAGAGCATAGAATGGTGGTATTGTGGAGTTTACACTTGCAATGGTAGCTGGCTCTATGCAGAGACACGGAGAGTAAGTGCACGGGTCAGAATTCGAAGCACTTTCGTCTTGTGTTCATTTGTATGTATGTAGTGTACGTTATGTAGCGAGTGTTATCACGTAAAGGGGGTTGACTTGAACCGACCTACGGACAACGTGCTTGAAGGAGATTTAACCACTGATCTTTAGGGTTTTTCCAACCCCTCTCCACAACGGCGGACATCAGAGGTGCGGTGGACCAGTGACGAATATATATTAGCTCCTAATCATATGGTCGAGCTGATTACATTGATTTTAGACTTCATTCACAACCACAGCCAATGCAACATACCAAAAAAACTTCACATTACAAAGGATTACAAAGGCGGAGCATGCCGACAGGAGACATTTTGGTCCATCTCTCACCATACATACAGCCTTACCAAACCGGATTAAGCCTCCGTGGTGAGGTACAGAGGCTGTATAGTCCCTTATGGGGATAGGCAGGTCTTGCAGTGGACCGTTGAGGGTGATCTCTCTCGTTCTACTTCCCAACCCCCGACGAAACCACAGAATGATAGTGTCACTTCCCACAGGGGATTGGGTCCAGCATTTTTAGTCTGACGGTGGGTCCTTCGTACGTTGCACCACTAAGACGCGGTTCGACAACAAACACGTGTCTAAAGTGATTTGTGAACGGGGTATTTGGGGTTTAACCAACGTGTTCGACAACCAAATACCCCGTTCATAGTGTTCTGGGTAGGTAAAGGCTTCTCATATTTAATGTCCCAAAATCAAATACCTTAGCGATTGGGCCGGCCCATCAATGCTTGTACATTTCACTTGTACCATCGGTGCCCTCAAGTTGTCGTCTTCATCTTCTTTATCACCACCACCACCACCATCTTCTTCTACTATTATTTTATTAATATTATTATTATTATTATTATTATTTTATCAATATTATTAATATTAATATTATTGTTAATATTATCATCAATATTATTATTGTTGTAATTATCATTATTGTTTATTTTATTTGATTATTTATTTCTATCCAATGCCGTTCTGTAACCCACAGAAGCAACCTTCCTTCCCGTATTTAGGTCGCAACCACAAGTCAGTCAGTCCTCACCAACTGCGAATTCTGATAATGTGATATCAAGGAAAGAATTAATCTTGGACTGATTTGTATATTATAGAATTATTTGTGCAGTTCATGAAGTACAGGAGCATTTCATTATCGGCAAGACTCGTTAGTTTTCCGCCATGTCATGTTTGGTTAGTTAACCATGCCTCTAGATTAACTTCAAGACAACGTAACTCTTCAAACGACAAGGAGCTAGTTTGGGGATTCAACGGCTTGGGTCAGCAATTTTGGCGCGTTTTTTCATATATTTTCTTTTGATAGAAACCGATGCTTTAATGCAGGTTGATCGCCTTTCCGGCCGGCGTCCCCGGGTCAGGGGGATAGTTAGATATTTTGGCACAACAAAATCTAGAATATAGGTCAACGTCTTGGACAGGTTAAGAAAGGTGCCCCCAAGTACTCGGTGGCCTTCTGACTTACTGGCAGCTTGCTGCTGATGCGTCTATTCAACCTACATCAGGTGCACCTTTCCTGATTCCTGGGTCGTCCTATCTCATCTGTGGCCGCTGCGGGTTCTGGACGACGACTTTAAGGCAGTAGAGGAACATTTTGATTTAGTGCAGCCGATATTGTCATGAGCGCTCTCCTAGCTTGATCCATGGTTCCCTTGAACATTAGGAGAAAACTGTTGATTTTGCTGGAGAGGACGGTGGAGATGAGGTGGATCGAAATGAGTAAAGATAAAGACTCTGTAAGAATTCCACCTCGTTGTACATGTCGACTTTTTGTTTATCGCGGCCTTCATTTTGGTCAGGGGCAGAAGAGGGTTTAATGTCGAAGGCGCCCCACAGGAGGAGCGAAAAGGGACAGCAATGATGATGATTAGGGACAGGAAGAGGTGAAGGTGAAAGAGGGACTAAATAGCCGGATTTACAAAGGAAAGGATTACAAAGGCGGAGCATGCCGACAGGAGACCTTTTGGTCCATATCTAGGTCGGATGCGAAAAGAAAATCATAATAATAATAAATGAATAAATAAAAACTATGATAATTTAAATAAATAGAATACATAAATAAATGCATAGGTGTAGTTAAATAATAAACAAACAGGTAATAGTAAATAATAATAAATTGACATATGACTAATAATAAATGAGAATCAAACATTGAAAAAAAGAAGATGAGAAGGCTAAGAGAAGAACTAGAATAAAAGATTACAATGAAGAACAGGACGAGGAAGACGGCGACGATCTGAACATCTTTGAAACGGTGATGTATTTGATGGAACACATGCTCACTAATGCCAGGCGATTTTATTCAGGTAAAGGGAGAGGGGCCGGGGAATAAACCTCGGATCTCGATCAAGAGTCCGGGTTTCTTTGACTCTCGTATCCACCCCCCCCCACCCCTTATCTGAATGAAATCCTCCGACTTTTTCCAGAATAAAAATCTGTGAATGACATGGCCATGTTGACTGGGTTAAAGCCAAGAGAAAAGCATCTATTGGAGCAACAGTGTTGGAGATGTGAGGAAAAAGATGGATGCATGCTGCGCTCAAGAAGTCTGGAAGAAGAAGAGGAGGAGGAGGAGATGATGATGATAGAAGATCCGGTTCGGAGATATGTTGGTTTGGTATGAAGTAAAAGGAGGAAGAGGCATGAGTAAGCAGTAGTTGGTTGTGCAGGAAAGTAAGGAGGTTCAGCAATACAACCCAAGTACAAGAATAATAGCATTGGCGGCGACTGGATTCAGACCATTTGCAGCATTATCATCAACAACAACAGCGACGACGACGACAACAAAAACAACAGCTACAATACCATGGAGGAAAATGCTTTGTAATTTGTAAAGTTGTCCAGTATGTGTGTGCGTATTATATTTGAATATCTAAATGGTTATAGCAGAGTAATCCTTCCTCGTGATTAGTTCCTTTGTACTCTTATTGGTGGGGGCTTTATTGAAACCACTAAGGATGGAAATATATATAGGCAGGCTCGGGAATTGGATTTGTGAGTAGTAGTCCTAGAAAACGGGCGTCACAGAGATTCAACTCCCGGCTGCTCATCATCAGAACGCGTACAATCTGGAGTTGGAGCCCCGACGGACTGGATCCAAGATATCTTTCTGTCATCTTCGACTGTATTTCTTCTACCTTTTCGCGACTGCACCCCCACTTACTCCTAAAAGCCGGTGACATAGAAACAGTTTCAGATTAATGAAACACAAACAAGAATCCAACGTTTCTTTATGGAGAGATCTATGGGGAGACGCGAGGCTTTTTGCTAACCGCTGTGGTACTGCGGGATCCAATGGGGAAAACTTGAAGGCAACCATTGCTGTCGTCGTTGTCGTCGTCACCATCGTCATCGTCATCATCATCAATTATGATACTATTATTATTATTATTATTATTATTATTATTATTACAATTATTATTATTATTATTATTATTATTATTATTATTATTATTATTGTTGTTTTTGTTGTAATGACGATGGTTATTACTACCTCCATTACTACTGCTGATATGACCTGTGGAACTAGAAATGTCGTGCTGTACTCTGAGGATGATAAGGGCCCTACTATGCATACTCAGACTAATTGAGAGGAGTTGCTATCGACCAAATAGAAAAAGCTGGCCTAAATTTCTCAAATCATAATAATGTACATTTCTGCATTATTTGATGTTGATACGATCGTTTCAGCAAAACCCTATTCCTTGAACAAAGTTGTTTTCCATTTCCGGTAATTTTCTCCAGGAATTTTCTCCAGGTTGTGACGTACAAAATGAGCTGTAAGATCGGACATCCAGCATTTCACAATTATCAGTAGCGGTCGTCACCTTTTTTATAAAGACAAGTTGCTGACATACTCTTCCATTGTGTTCCATAGTATAATGGCGTTCTAACAAGCATGTATTGTGTTCTCGTTTTTTTTTCTCAGACCACAGTTTGTAATAGCATCTGTAGCAGCGCATAATTTAGTGTTCCCGGGAGAAGTGAGAGCGAGCGTGACTCTACACTGTTGAGAAAGAGAAAGTAACATGAAGAAAAAAAAAAAGAGAGGGGGGGAGCGAGAACACGTAGTTCTGGTGCATTCCTCAATACAAGAATGAACTTTGTTCTATGATGTGTGCCTGCAGAGGATGGTGGAATTAATGTGGTCATTCTGGAAGAAGATGAAATTATAATTGTTAACCCTAATCCCCTCGATTGTCTTGCACAGTGCTTTGTGTCGTTATTGTAAAGGTGACGTCACACTAGACATTTCCCGCGATTTGCTTTCGCTACCGCGTTTGAGAAGAAACGACTTTAGTTACGATCTTTTGTTTTTCACATTTCCAAATGTCAAACTACTCTTGCGTCATATAGTGAGGAGCTAAATGACGAACAAAGAGAAGTTAAACCTATACAAATATTAGACACATTGTAGAGATGTTCTTACGGAAACCTAGAATGTTGTAACCAAAGCCGTATCTACTCCAACGAAATAACAAAAGCAAATAGCATTCTAGCCTAGTGTGACGCCACCCTGATAAATGCAAGAAATTGAAAAGGCGAAAGAATGTGAATTAGAACGAATTTAAAGGAGAAATACAGTTGAGTAATATGACGTGGTAAGGTTTTGTTTAGATGTGATGATGTTGGTGTTTGTGTGAAAAGAATAGACTTGCTACACGTTTTGTGAGAGCGAATTAATGTGTTTAGGCCCGTTTGACGTCAGAGTAGGTTAATGTATTGGCCGAGGGCCCTCCCTCCATCTCTCTCCCTCTCCCTCACACCCTCCCCTTCCCATTCCTCCCCCCCTCCCTCTCCCCTCCTTATTCCCCTCTCTCCCCTCCTTATCCCCCTCTCTCCCCTCCTTATCCCCCTCTCTCCCCTCCTTATCCCCCTCTCTCCCCTCCTTATCCCCCTCTCTCTCCCCTCTCCACCCCACCACCTGTCTCCCACTCTCTGTCTGTCTGTCTCTATCTCTCTCTACGTCTCTCACCCCCCTCTCTCTCTCCCTCTCTCTCCGTTTCCCCCCCCCCTCTCTCTCTCTCCGTCTGTGTGTGTGTGTCACGCGCGCGCCCAAATTATTTTCATTGTGTTTAGTGAGCGAACTATAGTTAAGCGGTTATAGGTTTTAGAAGCAGGAATAAGATTAGTGTCCTTAACTAGACTCAGTCCCTGGAGTTTATTACGTGCATCTTGCCAAGTGATTCCACTTAGGTGCAGATATGGAAAAACATTAGATTAAAGGCGAAATCCAGAATAGAAGGTGAATTTGAGAAAGGAACAGAATGTGTAGGATTTAGGACCCCACGAGAAAGATGAAAGATAGGCAAAAAAGGAAAACGTAAGTTTAGAAATGACAGACGGCTGGAGGCGCTGAACTGATATGCAGGAGGTGGCGGTGAGTCGGGAGCTCAGACGAGACTGCAGGTGCGCTTGGGTTAGCGAAACCAGAAGTGAAGGAAGGAAGCTAAGCTCTGCCAATGTTGATCCTAGCTCGGTCTTCTCAGGTGAATAACCGCACCTTGAGTCTGGAAGATCGAGAAGTTTGCAGGAGTGACGTGGCAGAGGATGGCACGGTCGTGTGATTCATGGAATGCTATGAAGGAGGCCTTTGTTCAGCAGTGGACTCAGGATGGCTGATTTGATTGATTGATTGATTGAGTCTGGAAGAGAAGAAAAGTGACATGCTCCTCACACCATTAAAGGGGGAAGTGTCTTCTTTGGAAGTGCAGTAGGGAATTAGAAATTGGGAAAGGATTTCCATAAGGAACACGAAACGGGGAATGGGGCAGAATACAAAGACAAAAGTAAGGACGAGCTCAAAGAGCTTTGCGGGTCAGTGGCGCGACATTCCGGGCTGCTTTCTCAAAGTTTTGCTCAGGTCTCCTCAGTGCCGTGGCGAGCTTTATGGATTTTGTTGTGGTGATTGCCGGCTAAGGGGTGGGGGTCAGTAACTGTGGCGGAATGGATCCCGTCGTTCGCGGTGTTCCGATAGGTATGTCCTCTTGTATAAAACGCTGCCCTGCGATATCCATCAGACCGTGAGAATGAAGAGTGTGGGTGGTTGAGGTCGGGGGCCGGGGGCGGGGGGGAGGATGCACCTCTGGCGTGTGGCTCCATGTCCTCAGCTCATAACACTGTGCCGTTTGTTACCATAGGGAATGCAGTTTACCGGTTTTAAACAAGCTAGATTAGCACATATGGGCCCTGTGCTGAGACCGTGTCAGTCCTTCACAAGTGTACCTCCGGACGGTGGTGAGGATGTTGACGTGTCTTGTTGGGGATGATTCTGTCTGATGTCCGTAGCGCAGGGCCACCGTTTGCATGCAGGCTACTCGTAGTTGGTTCCTCATAACCAGAAAAAAAATTTGGAAATCGAGTTCATTATCAGTTCCGACCCTCTCTCTCTCTCCCAGTAGTGGTGTGTGTGTGTGTGTGTGTGTGAAGCACTTTGTTGCGACCAGGTGGCCTGTTTCATAAGAGCCACAAGGATAGAATGCTCAGAGTCGAATCTAGTCCCTGTCAATCGGGGGTCATGTCCTGCCAAAGCATGACATTGGTGTCGCGTCCGCCAATCTTTTTTGTCGATGTAAATAAGAACAACTACAAGTTTTGGGGCCTTGTTAGAGACGTCAGAAGTACTGGAAGTCATAAACTGAAAATAACAAAAGTTATTTTTAGAATGAAATTCACGTAATAAACAAAATCAGTTGCTGTGAGTAATGATGAATAACGGGCGAAATAAAGAAATATACAAAACCTAAATTTCGACAATAATGCACGCATGTTATAGCAATACAACTCCAACGGTTCCTGGTGTTTACCTCACCACCCTTTCACTCATATGTATATATATATATATATATATATATATATATATGTGTGTGTGTGTGTGTATATGAAAAACGAAACACCAGATTCAACCCTAGGTTTCGGTCCTAGTCCTCGGACTGTCCTCTGGGTTGCACTGAAGAACTCAAGTTGTATGTATACGTGCACATCCTGTCCCAGTACACAGTAAAAGGTTAAAGCATTTTGGTATCTGTATGTTTACTACCAAGATATGACGTGGTCTTAGTCCAGGCTAGTGGGTGAGAGGGAAGTCGGGGGACTATGTATTAATGACAGTAGATGAAGGAATTCACGGGGCGGGTCCAGACTGACGTTCCTCTTCACTTGAATTAGGAAACGACTGGCGTCCGTCAAAAGAAAACCTGTAATATGAGTCTTCCAAGTGGAGGGGTTGACTGAAGAGACAACGTTGACCCCTTTAGCACATTGTCCCTCCTACAACTGAATGGAATAGAATGTTATTAGACAAATGGATAAATATAACTAGGTAAAGTACACATGCACACTCAAATACACATACATGCATGCACACACACACATGCACACATACTTCATCGGCCCGAGTTCGAATTCCTTCGCAGGGTTGAAAAACACCACAACAGTGCAAACCGAGACTCTAGCTCAGGTGGGCAAGATGTTTCGGTGTGTGTGATTCATGCAAATACACTCACGCGCGCACTTGACGTAGTCCCTAGAAGCATCGGCAGGCGGCGGGTGACAGCCTTATATTGTGGCCACCCGTGGCGCTGGCCTAACTCTCGGAGCAGCGGTGTAATGGGGACGAGGCAGCAAGAGAAACCCAATCTCTCTACCTCGTTGCACATAACGAAATGACACACACACACACACACTCTCTCTCTCTCTCTCTCTCTCTCTCTCTCTCTCTCTCTCTCTCTCTCTCTCTCTCTCTCTCTCTCTCTCTCTCTCTCTCTCTCTCTCTCTCTCTCTCTCTCTCACACACACACACACACACACACACACACACACACACACACACACACACACATCTGTGGTGGTGTCAGAGATCGGAATCCGATGGTGAAGGAGGGAAATAGCTGTCAATCACGAGTCCAACACTTGATCCAAAGACCAAGGTGAATCACACTCACACACACACACACACACACACACACACATATACACGTCTGTGGTGGTGTCAGAGATCGGAATCCGATGGTGAAGGAGGGAAATAGCTGTCAATCACGAGTCCAACACTTGATCCAAAGACCAAGGTGAATCACACACACACACACACACACATACACACATGGTTCTAACCCTTCCCCCGTATTAGGATGATATTACATAACCATATGTCACGTCTTTTTTTGCTCTCCACAGGTGGTGTATGGTCCGGGGAATGCTGTATGTCTCCAGGGTCGTCCGTCTCGTCAGGAATCTCGTCGTGGGCGTCCTCCGCCTCTTCTTCGTCGTCCCCCTCCTCCTTCTCCTCTTCCGCCGTAATCTCCTCGTCCTCCTCCATTTCATCCTCGTCCTCCTCGAGCCGATCGCCAGCCCACCGATCGGCGACGCCCTCGCCGCCGCTGTCCGAGACGTCACCCTTGGCCCCGGACGACGGACTCGACCTCGACGACTCGCTTTTCGACGACGCCGTGCCACGGAAACGAAGGGTGAGTGTGGACTAATTATTTCCCCCTTTCTTCTTCTTTCTCTTCTTATCCCCACGAATCTGATGGCACGGGGGCAGTCTGCCCGAAGTCGAGAATAGGGTGGACGCCATTCGTGCACGAATGACAGGGATCTGCCAAATCGAGATTGCCCTACAGAAGTGTCCTGCAGGAGGAAGAGGTCAACCTTTAACCACATGAGATATGTATAGGTTGGGACCGAAGCCAAAACTGCTAGGCCTCGTCGAGAGAACGGATGATCCAGTGGTTAGAGTCCCCAGTGGTTCTTAACCCCTGGGTCGCGACCCAAATTTGGGTCGCCAAGCCATTTTATTGGGTCGCTAAGGGTTTGCAGAAAATAATTATTTTCCCACTACAAATATATTATAATTACATACTGTAATGATTAAAATACATGATGCCTAGTTTTAGGATTCTAAGCAGACCATGATTAAATAAAAACTCCAAAGCAGAAAATTTATTTGAAGTGTTTTGAAATTTCAATGTAAAACCGACAATATCTATGTAGGCTTGGGTCGCGATGCTTGATTTGTGCAAAATTTTGGGTCGCTGCCAAAAAAGGTTAAGAACTACTGGGTTAGACAGAGCTTATACTCTAATTGGTCCACATATGATCTTTGTGTGGATTTTTTAGTTGAAGAATCGATTCGATATGTATTACTAATTACACTCTCACGTGTACCTCGCACCATATAATTTATTATTCATTGTCATAATCCAACATTTTCATTAAATAGATGAAGGACTGAACAGTATTTTGATCGATGGTAACCCCGTTCTGCGTGGGGGGTGGGTGGGAGGCGGAGGTACATATGGGCCGGGGCATCGACCTTGACCTGCTAATTAAAGCTCCGTTCTGGCGTTTGTCGCAACAAAAACAATAGTGTGCTACAATGCCGAACGAGCTGTTACGGTTACGTTGCGTTGTTGTAACTCCTTACGTTCTGCCAATATAGAGGGCACGAATTAGGAAATATTGGGATGCTGCTGCTAGGGGTGGGGGTTGGGGGTGGGGGTGCTGCGTCCTGCATCGGTAGCTGTGTTATGCCGCGGCGGTTTCAGTCAGGTCCTGTCTTCGTTCTAACTGTTTCAGAGGCCCCGGAACCATATTTCGTATTTGTAATTTGCTGTTCTAGTTTTCTTTTTTTTTCATGTAAGAATCAGGGGCCCATTTTGGAAAGAAAAATCCCTCCGTCATCGAATGGTAATTAGTATGGCCAAATGTTTATCCATCAGATATATGAATGTGACGCTAACGTCAAAATAGAATATCAAGAACAAATTCTCACTGTTTAATATGTTCATGGAGGGAATTTGGTTGGTTCAGTGATTAACGAGCTTGGCCGGGTGCTATTTCTGAAGCCTAGCAAGACAGAATTGTCTGAAGTGGAATTCTACTTCAGCAAGAACGTCCATCGTTCCACTTTCACTCGAATACTGTCGGCAGTCAGCGGGACGGGGGACAGTTTCTTCAGCCACAGTCAGGAAACTGACTGCGTGAAGGCCTTTCTTGTCGCATGCTAGGTGATGCAGGGAGGAAGGGTGACCACGAGCATGGCGCAGTGATGGTGGGTTGGATCGTTTTCTTTTATCACGAACCCACACCAGGCAGCACCCAACGCGTGTTTCAGCCTGTCACCATATGTCATTGCCCTTGAGCTGCGTCACCGTGCTGTGATGAACCCAGGCTTTACTTGCCTTGACCGAATTTGTGTATATATGTATGTATGCATGCGGCCTTGCTGTGGATGTGCTGTGTCTTGCGACACTGCTTCTGACCCAGGGCAGTGGACAGGATGCAGGGATGACCCGTCATCTAGGAGATGCCAAGATAAGAGGGAGGGTAGAGGGGAGTGGAATATATAGGAAATGGAATGGGTGGGAGTGTTTTCTATGCCTTTTTCTTTTGAGGGGAAAAAGCCTTTGGTATATGTATGTATGTATGCATGCATGCCGGAGTCTCTCCGTTGATGTTGACATATTCGAGTTGGAATAATGTTTTGCTGGTTGCCAACTGTGCAGTACCATTCGGCGGTATGTTCTTGTTGCTCTTAATCGGTCTTTCAGCCGTCGATTTTTTCTTAATTTTATTTCCCAATCCTATTATTTATTCGTTTATTTTTGTATTGTTCATTATCCCGCCTATCGTGACTTCATCTATCTCGCAACCATTTTTGTAAGAAACATTCATGTGTCATGCGTAGATCAGCATTTGTTTCGGGAATGATCTCGACAGACTGCTAACGGTCATATTATCTGCACTCGTTGTTGTTTTTCCCTTGATGTTGTTTTCGAACTGTGTAACCTTTTCTTATATCTTTATAGATACCTGAGAGACGCACAATATTGTGACATTATTTTTTGTGTTAGTTTCTGTTGATCTTCCATGCGATCGTCGTGTAATAGATTTAGACTTGACAAGGAGCATTTACTGGTAAAATTGAATTTGGTGATCAGCCGCGCGGAGGGCGGGGTTATTCTTCATGTTGATAAATGTTCGCCATTGATAACACTGGTCAACTTTATTTTCCAAAAGTTAAAAGAGGTAAACTTAATGGTGTTTTTTATGGAAAGTGTGTTTTCAGAATTAGTCTATCAAGCATGGTTTCCCTTTGGTATCATAGTTTAATTTTATAACTGTACATCTTTGTATTAGGATGATATTACATAATGATGTTGGATTTTCGGTTATATTCGGCTTCTGGAACGCGTCTTCTAAGCGCCCAACAGTAATCATCTAGCATCGAAGGTCTCCATTTTTCTTGGTACCGAGTAGTTTACAATGTCTCGGTGACACCTTTCGCCGTGCTCGTCACTGACTGCACCAAGTTTTGTAGGAAAAAAGCCCAAGTGAAAGTCCAAGCAGTGGATTTGTAGGCTCATATTGCACAGCAGATTTTTGTATGAAGTCATTAGGTCTTTCACAGTGTCACAGCACATGAACCGCACATATCATCAAATGAGAGGATCGAGCTGGAACAAAAACTGTGTGTGATACACATTTTTTGAGAATGTTTTTTGGATTTAGAATGCAAAAATGCATGAAAAACAATTGTCCTTTTTCTTGTGACACATTTTTTCAAACCAATGTGAATAAAGATTACATGCTCAGTGTTTTTACAACAGATTCATTACATGGATAGGTCTGTTTCTCATCAGTCTGTGACCAGACAACTTTTCTCAGCTGAGTTATGACATCGGAATCGGTGGCAGTGGGTTGTGTTTGAGTGTGGTTTGCGGAGTTGGGTCCGGACTTTGCAGGTGGTCCTGGACAGTTTATACACGAACGCAAGAGACGGTGTCTCCGGTATACCAATGCAATGACGATACACAGAGGAAGCTTAGACCACCTCAGGTCCGATGTGTGCAGAGGTCGGGAGCCATTACTCAAAGTGGATGCCCTTCCTAGCCTCTGTGCCACCAGGACACAAACACACGCCCAGAACTCCTATGCATTGGAAATCGTGCGGGAATACCTTTGAAAAGAAAGCAAAGAAGATGAAGAAGAAAACATGACCGCCAGCCGGACTGAAGGGGTTGGGCGGTGTTTGTGGCCGGCGCGGGACGCCGTCGTTTTGACACATGACACTACCCGATTGCTACCCGGCGTTGGATGGACTTCTGCCAAAATGCGCATAACGCTTTCGCCAAGCGCGGCAGTAATGCAACGTTCTATTTACTTGGGGGGCGAGGTTAGTGCCAGTTTGTATCGAAGGAGGAACACAAACGCTTTGATGTTTCGAAAGTTTAAGTTGTGATGTTTGGCACTGAGCGGCGGCAGCGGCGGCGGCGTCAACTCTGGCACAGGGCCAAGCGATGCCCCGACCTACCGTTGCCGGTTGGTTAGCAGCGCTTGTCGTTTATTTCTATGTACTAAATTGTCCTCCCTGCAATCGAAAGTTACGTGCAGCATTGGCTTCTTGCACGAGTGACCGGCCGGCTTGGCGTGTGTATTAAGCCTGTGCCACAGGAGAAGGAAGCAGTTTTGACACTACAGTGTGCATGTATATAACCTGGGGAGGGTTGCCACCTATAGGAACAAAAAGTAATCAACCCCGCCCAAAAGGCAGTAGTTTAGAGTCTTTGATATAGGACTTAAATTTCCACAAGGAGTTGCCCACCACCCCCACAAATTCTCCAGCATCTCCAGAATGAAAATATAAATGATAATGAAAACACAGCAACTGAAAGTGTGTGTAAGTGTGTGTGGGGTGGGTGGGTTGCTGGCTGTTTGTGGCAGCAGCAACAGCGGGATCGTGACACTGAGGACCGCTGCTTCCCCCCGGACCTTCATCACCAGCGCCTGTTGCTTCTTGTAGCGACGCTCGGGCGGACGTCTGTGACACATCTCCGCCCCCTCACCACTCCACGGCGCTTCTTTCTACCCTCCTCAACTCCATCCACTCTCCGTTGAGCTTGCCAAACGAATGTGACACTTGCTATCCTCACACACATGCGCGCAAGCACACATACACTCGCATACTGCAGTTAGGTAAATACACACGCATCTTGCTATTATAGTGTCCGGCATCTCATGCGGAAGTGTGAATTCGAGCCGCATTCAGGGCTTGAAAGTTTAACACTGCAAGTCGTTAATTTCCTACTTGAGCAATGTGTGTGTGTGTGTGTGTGTGTGTTACAGTATTAGCCATAGATGGGTCTATGCACGAGTTTTGAGCTCTCACCCGAGGAAATAACCGCCAATTACAAGTGGAGTACACACAAACACACCCGATCCAGCTCCACCTCCGCCTGTACGTCCACCTCAATCTCGACGACCACCGCCACGACCCTTCCACTTCCACGATCTCATCCGCCTCCACCACCACCATGACCCATCACCTCCACCTCCACCACATCAACTCCCACCTTCGTTCCCTGTGTTGCTGCCTGGTGCCCCGTTCTGTCCTACACTAGCAACTGCTGCTGCTGCTATCTGTCTTTCCTTTTTTTTTTTTTTTTTTTCTTTTTCTCCTTTCTCAGCGGGCCAGCGAGTCAATCGAGGAACTTGGTCCCAGCCGTAGTACAAAACCGGCTGACTTTATTGGTTTTTTGTCTTCTCCCAGTTAGGAATGACACTAGAACAAAAGTGTTAAGGTTACTTGCATCGTGTAGTCGACGAAGAGGGATCCTGGCGGGGTAGGGCAGGGCAAGGCAGGGTTAACCAAAATCAAAAGGTGCGGCGCAACATTTGAGTAGCTGCATTAGTCCGGGTGCCCCGACCCTGCCGCGGCCGCTCACAGCTAATGGAGTTAACCCACTGGGCTATTTTTCCTTTGAAAGTTGGAGTAGATTTGCAGAATTAATCGGAGGTTCGAGGAAAAATAGCCCTTTGTGATAATCCCTTAAGATTCTCGAAAAGTTTCGAGGGGTTAACGGTTGTTATTCACTTTAGTTTAACAGAACTTCTGTTCTTATTTGTGGACGAGCTTACACGAGGATCAACGATGTTGTCTGAATACCTTTGTACTGATGACTATGAAGAGAGTACCGGTTTTGTAAGCCTACATGTGATTTGTGTGTGTGTATGCATGTATTTGTGGTAATGATAATAGGTTATACATTTTGCATTGTACAAATTTTGTATTGGCCAAAGTTCTGAGAGTCAGGATTGATAAAGAGAAGAAATATGTAAGGAATGATAAGAAATCTAGTAATATATTTATACGTTTAGATCAACATAATTATCCGGTTGATTGGGACAAAGCCAAAGTCATTACTTACACCAACATCATTATTAAAAGGAACTTGATAGAATATATTTTGATAAACACCAGTGTAAACTTGCATCAAGGTTTATATAAGCTGGATAGTTATATTTGTGAGGAAAATCTAAATTATTCAGATTGTAGAACACCAGTAACATTATTGAAAGGAATTTCATAGAATGTATTTTGATAAACACCAGTGTAAACTTGCATCAAGGTTTATATAAGCTGGATAGTTATATTTGTGAGGAAAATCTAAATTATTCAGATTGTAGAACACCAATAACATTATTGAAAGGAACTTGATAGAATGTATTTTGATAAACACCAGTGTAAACTTGCATCAAGGTTTATATAAGCTGGATAGTTATATTTGTGAGGAAAATCTAAATTATTCAGATTGTAGAACACCAACAACATTATTAAAAGGAAATTGATAGAATGTATTTTGATAAACACCAGTGTAAACTTGCATCAAGGTTTATGTAAGCTGGATAGTTATATTTGTGAGGAAAATCTAAATTATTCAGACCGTAGAACACTGCACCATTTATCCTTCATATGACATCAGGGCGTCCGCATGTTCCTTTCCAAGGACTCGGGATATGCTCATACACATATTGTTGTCTTTTTCTTCTCTGCACTTAGTTTTGAAGATGCGAATATAGTAAAGTTCTTTGCTTCAAGTTTTTCTTCCCAAGTAGTCACGCATGCATACTTCAAGACAAGTAACCAGTGTTTCGTATGAGCAATATATATGCACGAGTATTTATGTACTACGTTGTTTTGCCATACTTTTTCGTTGTTTCCTGCCAGAATATTCGTCATTACCAGTGATAATGTTCTCGGGTTTTGATAATGATTATCAAGTTTATAATATCATTCTGGTGTCTTGGCTTACAATTCTTTTACATAATTCCCCGCAGAACATTTTTTTTTTTACTTTTTTTAAAAGGTATTTTGGTAGTATACGTTGCTGGGATTCAGCATTCTTAAGTCCGCCTTATCCCTTGTTGAATTTATTCATTCGTCTGTCTATTTCTTTATCTGTTTCTACCACTGAGAAACCATAGTTCTTTTGAATTTGCCTCGTCCCATTCATTTCTTAATGTGAGAAAGACAAATCTAAGCATGTCTTAAAAAAAATTCGTACGTAGGCTCTGGTTTTATATTTCGTGGGTCATTCACTGGCACCATCCAAGTATCTTCCTGAATCACTTGGCTTCCTGTAGACAATAGTGTTGAATATGCCCTCTGACCCCATTTTCCACGGTGAAGTGTAGTGAATAGTTTTCTTCCATTTGCATCCTTAGTTTTTTAATTTGCGCCCCTTCATCAACCACAAAAAGTCGTCTCCATATAAAAAATACACGTCAAGTTTTTTAGTTTATAGTTGTGTATGTATTCGTAGTGTCTGACAGGGAACTTCTATTAGAAAGGACGATGTTAACTGCACGCGCGCACTGCAGAACGGAACTGTGAGGGAGAGCTTCAACAAGGCCGGGTGTCTCAGGGCTTGGTTCAAGCCTGGACCAGAAACGAGCCACCACCTTGCCAATGTTGATGCAAGAACCGGTGTTCGTTGCACTCGGAGAGTGTCTGCAACGTTGGCACTGAGGACTCGGAAGCTACAGAGGTCTCCGGCCATAAGCAGGCAACGTGCAAGGCGTCGCATCGCCGCGCCGCGGCGCTGGGGCCCGGCTGTGGCAGCCGCTAGCCGAAGCCAGCCTTAGTGAAGTGTCACAGTAGAGTTCTCGTTTAGAGCGCGTCCACCATAGTGTCGAAATATCAACGCTCTCGCGAAATAGTCACGAAATTCTGTGGAGAGACGAACATCGCGAAAGACGTCTGTAGATATCGTGGAAGACAGAGTCCATGGTCTACGTAATTCGAGTTGATTGTCCGATTAGATGTTAAGTAATGGCCGAAGTCGTTACACCTACCCTCTGCGTTTGGACATGTAGGGATCATGGCAGTCACTGATAACTGTTGAAGGTATAACGTGGGCTAACACAGTTACAAAGGAAGATCGGAACTGAGCGCTCCACAGAAGCAGGGGATTCTGGAAATATTTATGTTGCGATGGAGTTATGTGGGTATGAAGTTGAACAGTAAGGGCCACTGTACATAAGACTTGTGAATGTCCGCAGGAATTCGTCGAAAAGTCTGCCCTGTGGCGATTTTCTTGAATCCGGAACTTGAAGTGTGACCGTAGCAAGGTAGGCCGGTGAGCGTGGGCAGGTCAAATAGTCGGGGGAGGGGGGGGGCGAGTAGGCCGGGTGGGTGGGGGTGGGAGCGGAGTGGTGGCGCGCCCAACTGCGTCATTGCATAGTGGCTAATGTTTTGTCTGCCTGTCTGTCCATCTATATCTGTCCTCGCTGTCCGTCTATATCTGTCCTCGCTCTCCGTCTGTCTGTCCTCTCTGTCAATTTATCTGTCCTCGCTGTCAGTTTATCAGTCCGTCTCTCTCTCTCTCTCTCTCTCTCTCTCTCTCTCTCTCTCTCTCTCTCTCTCTCTCTCTCTCTCTCTCTCTCTCTCTCCCTCTCCCTCCCTCTCCCTCTCCCTCTCCCTCTCCCTCTCCCTGTGTGTGTGTATTTACCTAGTTGTATTTTACGGGAAGTGGAGCTATGCTCGTGGTGTCCCGTCTTTATATCTCCTTTTATCTAAACTATTTTTAAATTCATGTATTGTTTTTGCACACACCACTTTCTCATCTAACTTGTTCCAAATGTCTATTACTCTGTGAGGAAAGCTATTCTTTTTCAGATCTCTTCTATAGCTGTGTGTGTGTGTGTGTGTGTGTGTGTGTGTGTGTGTGTGTGTGTGTGTGTCTGTCTGTCTGTCTTTCTTTCACACTTTGTGTCTCTCTCTCTCTTCCTTCTGCTGCTGCTGCTAGAGAGGCCTTTTGAAACCTATTGCTTCCCGGGTGACGACAGCCCGGAAGCACGTTCTTGTGAAGGTTGTGCCCGTATTTGTGGCCAGTGTGGACTCTCGCGTTGGTTTTTGTTCCCCGATGTGCAGGTGTGATATCTTGTTCGGTAGTGTGTATATGTGAACACGGAAAAAAAACCTTGGGAAGGAGGAAGGGCAAAACTATGCCCTGCAGAAGGGCAAATCCTCAGAGAACGACTCGAACGAACGACATTGCTACGCGAACCGAAAGCAGACACGGCACTGGGGCGCAGCTAGCTGCTGCTCAACCAAGGCCGTTGTCGTTGGCTCTGCCTGATGCCGGGTTTGTGGGATGCGCGCGCGCACGCGCTCACGTGATGGTAACACGACGACACGTGTTTGGTAGGCACCCGTGCCCCCACCCCCCTCCCCTCCCCCTCCTCCTCCTCCTTCCCCCGCCTCCCTCCCCCGCCCCCGCACTCCGATGCACTAGCGGCACACTTTGCACACGCGTAAACTAACGAGCATACGGGAAGATCACACTCGAAAGTCTTTGTGTGTTTCTTCGGGAATCACACACACATACGGCCTTTGTAGGGTTTCTTCGGAAATCTCTCTCTCTCTCTCTCTCTCTCTCTCTCTCTCTCTCTCTCTCTCTCTCTCTCTCTCTCTCTCTCTCTCTCACACACACACACACACACACACACACACACACACACACACACACACACACACACACACACACACACACACACACACACACACACACACACACACACACACACGCCCCCGCGCGCACACCTGTCACCTCACAGACATATCAGCTGGATTGTGGGAGAGACATTTTGATTGCTGCAGAAGATTACATTGGCTTTTCACTAAATGGATGAAGAAATAATAGAAAAAACCCTGACATGTCCAAGATATGGACGCCATATGGGTCAGAGTGAAGGATATAAACAAGAACGAGAGAATAGAAAGGGCAACAACCATATGAGTATAAAAACACTGGATCTGGCAATTTTGGAAGATCGAAGAGAAAGAAAGGATATGATTACAGTATTCATGTTGCTAACGACTACACGCACACCCACACACATACACACAAACACACACACACACACACACACACACACACACACACACACACACACACACACACACACACACACACACACACACACACACATTCTCATTCTCTATGTCTCTTTCTCACAAACACGCGCGCGCACACACACACGCACACACACACACACACACACACACACACACACACACACACACACACACACACACACACACACACACACACACACACACACAAAGAGAGAGAGAGAGAGAAGCAAAGTTCCTTTCCTATATATCAAAGTTAGGTAGATGATACACACAACTCCCTTTGCATTCGTACTGGTGTCTCGTAAACATGTACGAACATACGAAAAGAGATAACAACAATTGTTGACGCACGTCGGGTGTGCTTACTTTGAGACAAGGCTTGCGCAGCACAACACAAATGTCCGCGGCACTTCACCGCAGCCTTGGGGAAGTGGCTGCGCAGTTTGGCAATAAGACCAAGCGAAAGGCCACTCGTGGTTGTGTCAGTGACGAGGACGATCTTGCAATGGTTTCTGATCGCAAGTTTGATTTGAATGGATGACGGGAAACAAAAATATAATATTAGCAAGTTTAGCTTAATTATGATGGGCTTGGAATGTTCTAAGGAAATAGATCTTTTGTATTTAGAAAGGGCCGGTTCACACTGACCTGCTTTAAAGGGCCTTGGGTTGGGTTCTCGCAGGGCAGACGCACCGTGACGTCATCAGTTCTGTGACATCGATGAAGACACCTGCCGTTAAAGTGGGCCAGTGGCACTCTGCCCCTTCCAGGTCGGATCGTTGCATGATTCGATGAAAATATGTTACGTGGCGCCTCGACGTACCAACAGGTCGCGCGCATGATATGGCAGCGGGGATTTTACGTAGTGCCGGGGCGTGTCGATGGAGGGACAAGTGTCAGCCATTGTTATGTTTAGATAAGGTTGGGTTAAACGCGCGGTGAATTTTAATGTCGTTGATGTCGTTATGGAATTAAGACGTATACTCACCATAAATTCAAATATTCGTGGGAAGTGAAAAACCCCTGGTAAGGCAAGCCCTGCCAGTTGCACTAATTCGAACATATAATGACAATTATTGCTTATTGATGAATCGATTATGTCGTTATCTTAATTCGTTCGGATAGTTGTCTTCAGTCTGTAGCCTTTGGGCAGGAGTATGTATGGGACCAGGAGCTTGAAAATCAGTAGAGGCAGGGGTGAATTAAGAAGGAAGCGGAGGGCCGAATCTGTTCTTGAATTGACGCCGTGTTGCAGACCCACACCGAAAAGGTTGTCGTCATTATCCTGCGGATGAGGAAAGAAAATTGAAACGAGGAAGAAGAGGAGGAATTGTGGTAGTGGTCATATAATCTGCCGCAGGTGATAAAGTTATCGCTGTCAGTGATAAGCTAACCTCGACAACACGCAACGACTAACCTAAACTGTGGCAGTGCGTTCGCCGGCCGGCTGAGTGGCCGGCAAACGTAACTGGCGCCGTAGAAGTCTCTCTCTTGTGACAGGAGAAAGGTACATCCTGCTATGTCGGTTAGGGGGTAAATGACGTGCAATAAGTAATCGGTTGGAACGTGGGGCCCTCTCCGGTATAGTCGGCACCCTAACATCGTAACCATAAGATGTGAGGAAGCGAGATGGAGTGAAGTCTCGGGGTATATATAGATGAATATAATTATTTTGTTTCATGGACTGTTGGTGCTTTATTGAGTCCCCAACTAGAGGGCGTTAGACTTAAGAAACATCCAGAGATTTTGTTTTCACAGTTGAGGCCCACTTATATCGTGTGTGTGTGTAATAATAATAATAATAATAATAATAATAATAATAAAATGTTTATTTCAATAGCAGTAGTACACTGACAATAATACAATGCAAAAGCTGATTAAAAATATAAAACTTAGAGTATATACACGGTACAAGTTTACATAGAGTTGATTATGTGTACCATGGATGGGATGGCACTGTTTTTGTAGCGGTCAGTGTGTGTGTGTGTATTTACCTAGTTGTATTTCACGGGAAGGAGAGCTACGCTCGTGGGGTCCCGTCTCCATATCTCATTTTATCTAAACTATTTTTAAATTCATGTATTGTTCTTGCACACACTATTTTTTCATCCAACTTGTTCCAACTGTCTATTACTCTGTGAGGAAAGCTGTTCTTTTTCAGATCTCTTCTATAGCTGTCCTTCTTGATTTTCCTTCCGTGTCCTCTTGTGTTTCCATCATCCCATTTTATCAGATTCTCTCCATCAATAACTTCTATGCCTTTCATGATTCTGTAAATAGCTATCAAATCTCCTCTCTCTCTTCTTTGCTCTAATGTCTGTAGTTCAAGTTTTGCTAGTCTCTCTTCATATGATAGTTTTGAGAGTGTTGGTGCCAATTTTGTAATTGCTCTTTGTATTCTTTCAAGTTTTTTTATACATTTTTTTGTACTTGGTGACCATACTGTTGCTGCATATTCCAATTTTGGTCTTATCAGAGTGGTTAGAATTTTCTTCACCATTTCTTCATCCAGGTATGCAAATGCCACTTTGATTGTTCTTATCAAATTATAAGTTTCTCCAAAAATCTTGTGTGTGTGTGTGTGTGTGTGTGTGCGTGCGCGCGCGCGTGTACGTGTATCCATTCGCTGCGAGTGTAAAACACTACTTAGGGGAGTTTGAATTACTACAGAACATGACAATGCCACCTGTTGAAAAGAAACATACGAAAAACGCATTTATGAAATATTTCATCTAGAATACGGTTGACAGCATTCCTGTTGATGCATTTACTTCCAATACTAATATGCGAAAGGTGGCTTCAGGTCTAATACACTTGTTTCCAAAAGGTAGGCTGTATGGTATGAAGTAGACATTGGATAATATATAATGTTTCCACTAATTATGGAATACTTGAGTGGCCCCATAAACTTGCGGGAACCCGGTAATGCATGAATTTTCGTCACAACACCGGGACACTCCCGGTGATAATGATATACGTGCCGGGAAGTGCATGAAATGTCGGTATTTCGGAGTCGCGTTGTCATAACATATTGGCTGGTTGACTAACCGACTGTGTCCAAACGCTGGAGAAGGGTTGGCGGCCAGCAAATTGAGCCTTTATGTGGCGATCAGGTAAATTAAGTCCCGAGTCATAGTGTCTGACAAAATGGTCCCAATTCAGATCACGATACATTCAGACGTTTCCATTTAGGTGACTATCTAAAACCAGCATTTTTTATTTGTTTCTTATGGCACCAGTTGAGAATCATTGAATTACAACAATGATAGTAAGAATAATTGAATTAGTGTACGTTGATTGGTTTACATGGGTATTACCTATGCTCATTTACCTGGCTAGTTTAATTCACATGTTAATTTGTAGTTGAATGGAAAGGTAGTTGAATAGAATAGTTCGAATTGTCCACAGCTAGATGTGTACTACATTGCACCAATCAGGATAACGAACGCTAGATAATAGCTGTCACTGTTGTCAGGGGTGGGGGGGTGGGGGGTTGCGTGGTTCCAGCCACCTATTGTAGTGGTATTTCTCCGTGTTTGGATTGAAGTCCCCCTGTCGTCAAAATACTTTTCACGCGATTATCATGTCACCTGCACACTCCTTGATATAGGACTTCCCACTCGTACTGCTATCTCGCTATCAGCTTATCATCGCCAAATATCATTAGTAAGTGGCCCTGTCACAGCTGCAGAAATGCCGAGATCGTGTCGCGACTCAACGCCATTGCGTTGCAGTTGATGGTTCTCGCAGCAGCAGCAGCAGCAGCTGCCCACAGTTGCGTTGATACTAATGTTGGCACGAGATTGTTGCCAGGGCCCGTGGGACTGACGGTCAGATGGGCCGTCAAACTTGGAATAGAGTTCAAATTGCGAAATAAGAGCGTGTCGTGAACGCGTCCACAGTAGCAGTGGATGGTTTACGAAATAATTAATTTTATCATTTACGAATTTCGTAGGACGAGCTTCGTTGATCTGTATATTACAGGGTAGCCTAACAGGGGTAACAGTCAAATTTGAAGTGTGCTTGTCATCTTAAAGGGCTGGGGATCACTTTTTTATTAAATAAATGCAGCGATGATATAATTAATTTGAAGGCCTTGTTTGTTTTTCTCTGTCCGTAATACATGCTTGTTGTTCGCACGGCTGTCACCGCGGATTTCCCGCCCGTGTGTGCAAGTGTTCGAACCCGGGACATGAGGCGTGATTGGAACAAGTGCACGGGCAAAACCAGGTTAGTGGCTTGGAGAAATGAACGGCCACCATGAAGAGCCTGGACCGTGTCCTTAAAGTTGGAACAATCATTGGAAAATGTCTGAGGATTAATTAATGGAGAAAAGAACTGTATTTGCATTCAGCCGGAGCACTTGTGCGCACGATACCCTTACGTGCCTGCCCACCATGTCACGATTGTGACTTTGTCTTTGTTACTTTGAGATGAGTCATATTTAGGGCTAGAAAGACAAAGAGGTAAAGGAAGGTGAAGCGTGATCGCAGCTACAGACATGTGGAGTGCGCCGCTCTTGCCTGCTGCCGGATGTGCACTCGGGACGACAACGACGACGGTGACGACGACAACGACGACGGCAGTGTCGGTATCGATGTCGAATCATCGTCCTGAATTTGTCACTACCGTCACCATTGTCGTTGGCTACGTATTTCCTAGCCGGTGTAGTGGCCTACGATAGTCCAGTGGTACAGGGGCTGGTTTGGAAAAATGAAAGTTCTGGAGTTTGAATTCATTATCGAATGCACTCGAACGTCTGCAAGGCTCGGAGTCGTATTTACAAATGTTTTGCCTCCAGGTGGATAGATAGAGGTAGTTTTTGCATTAGTAAGAGAACTGTAGACAGAAGCCACGGTGGCAACAACCCCGATGTGATAAGCTAACCACAGGAGCGGTCGTGACGCTGACGTGGCAATAGATTAATTATGACCGCAGAAAAAAAAAAAAAAATCTGTATGACAAGTGCGAGGGAAGGTGCATGATGTCAGTCGACTGACAGGAGCACTCGGCAATTATTACTGAACCATGATATTGGCATGGCTTAAAATGCAGCCATCGTAATGGAGGAAAAGCTATGTACATGTGGGAGGTTGTGACGTCATTCTTGTTTCCAGCGGATGCTACGTGTCTTGGACCAGGTGGAGGAAGGAGTGTGGTGGGGAGAGTGGTGCAATAGGAGACATCTTGGTTGGTTGACGACTGGCTGCGCTCTGAAATACAACTCGAAACCTTCCGACTAAACCCTCGTTTTGCAGGAATTGATTCTCTTGTTAATTTTCAATAGATTATCTCACTAGAGACAACCAGCGCTTCTATCCTTGAGACATAGCACCGAAGAAATGGAGCCATCAAGATGGTAAAGGACAGATATGAGGGTAGTAGAACAGTGGTAGTAGAAGTTAAAAGTGAACAGCATTCTTTTATTTTTTTTAGTGAATAATTAGTCTCCAAACATAAAAGAATGCTGCGTGATTCTGGTCCGTAGGGGTGCCACCAAAGTCCCTGGAATATTGACTACATAAAGCATATGTTGTCAGTACCCCATACAGGATATTTTCATCCAAGTGCATTTCTGTTGGTCTTGCTCCTAGAGGTGGCTGCCATATTGCAGAAGGGAGAAATGGCACACGCACACACACACACACACACACACACACACACACACACACACACACACACACACACACACACACACACACACACACACACACGTTTGCGTGCGTGTGTGTATAATTTAATTTTCATAGCATCCCATAAGTATGGAAAAGGTGGTGATAAGACTGACAGACCGGCAGACCAGGGTTGGCAATTTCTTTCTTTTGAGCGCGTTATATGCAGAGGGTGAGAAAAAGTACCGGAAACTGCCCCCGCAACCGACAAAGGAGCTCAGGACGGTGTGACGTGGTGTTGCATGACATCATAACGGGAAATTGACGTCAGCTGAGGACTGACGTGTCACTTGGCATTACTAAGAATTCACGACATTGCGGGTTACCGGAAAGGTCAAGGAAACGAAACTGCACTTTGCCTTAGGTTTGGGACGACGGGCTATTTGACTCAGTTTGGGGAAACCTTCTTTATATTCGAAAGGTGATTAGTCTAGAGTTCAGAGTATCCTTTTCGTCGTAGGGTACGATCTCCTTGTCCTCTGGAGTTTGGATATGACGGACGACTTTCTATTCGGTAAGGGAACCTTCACCCCCCTGCCAAACACATACGCACGCACGCAATTCCGAGATTGGCTGATTAACGCGGCGCTGAGAAGAATCCAGCGTCAAGATCTTTTCCTCGTTCCATCTCTCTCCCCCCCTCCCACCCACCCCCTCCCTGCATGCCTTTCAATACAGTGGACTGTTATATTGTGACGCACGCTAGAGGACGCACCTGCGTTTAGTGTGTACGCATATATATGTAGAGTAAAAGAGATTTTTTTTTATAATGTACGCATTAATGACTCGAAGTGCAGTTATTGCTTGCGTTTGCGGTGACTTGCAGTGAAGTTAGAAAAAAGAAAGACGGGTCGGTCAGGCAGGAACAGTCAGGTGGTTTGCCAAATTCCCTAATAAAGAGCCATGGTTGAAATTCATCCGGTTTTATGCCGACGTCTTTGCCGTATGCTGCACTGCAACATGTCTGAGTCAAAATCACTTAGAAATGTTGATTTTTGGAAACCCGTGGTTTGCATTTACAAAGTTTCGGCGAAATGTTTTGTTCTGCTCGTATATTCAATGCTATAGTTAACTAAAAATAAGTAAGATAACGGTAGGGGAACAAACGGTATAGAGGGCCTGCACGTGTTTTTCAGACTTCTTCCAGTTCGCTCAAGGTCGTGCAGTTCTCGTCGTTGCTTCAGTGTGTGTGTGTGTGTGTGAGCGCGCGCGCGTTTGTGTGTGTGTGAGCGCGCGCGCGTTTGTGTGTGTGTATGCGCGCGCGTGTGCGCTTGTGTGGACGTTGATTCAAAAGACGAACGTCACTCCTGTTGCAGAATGTAAATGTTTGCAGTTTGCCGGAGTTTAAGTTTTGTCATTGTGTTACAGCGTCGATAAGTTGGGGGAGTGAGTGGATTAGTGCATGACGGATAGAGAGGTTTCATCAAGCCAGCACTTTTGATATAGTTGACGGATTGAAGGCAGAGTGGAAAGAGAAATGTGCAAATGTTTTAGTGGTTTCCAGTTCAGCTGAAGACCTCGAACAGAATTTGCTCAGTATAATAAGCTTCCATTGTCGCTCCCACGGGAGCCTCAGATGAACATTGCGCAGAGCTGTTGAAGGCAGAGTATTAAGATAAGTGTCTGGAAAGCTTTGGTACAGGTCCTGATCCGGGCCATGGCAGGGGAGGGAAGCAAATGGGGGAAAGTGTGCTGGCTGGAAACGACCTCTTCAGTATCGATGTGCATTGTACAGGATTTTCGTGTCGGACTGAGGAAGAGTGAATTCAACAGCCGGTTCTCAACAGATAGTGGTAACGTTGGTATAGTAAGAAATATGGAGGTAAAAGGAAGAGAATATGGAAACATTATGGAAGTAAGTTCTTTCGTGTCATAGGAAGACAGGATTTTCGTGTCAAACTGAGGAAGAGTGAATTCAACAGCCGATTCCCAACAGATAATGGTAACATTGGAAAAGTAAGAAATATGGAAGTAAAAGGAAGAGAATATGGAAACATTATGGAAGTAAGTTCTTTCGTGTCATAGGAAGACAGCGCAACATCCCGCCTTCATCTTGCGTCCTTCTCCACTAGGCAGTAGCGACACTTCTGCAGGTGTCATCATTATCATCGCTGTCGCCACCACCACCACCACCAGCACCAGGCCCGCCTCCACCCCCACCAGATCCACTGTCGCCGCCTCCGCTATCTTCCAACCTGCACGGGCTCACGCAGTCGGTCGCTCTCACGGTAGGGTCGGCCCCATTTACTGCTGGTCGCTGGTTTGTTGCGGCAGGCACGTGTAGTGTGTGTGGGTCCCCCCCACCCCCTCCCACACTGCCCCGTATCCCCACGGCCGCGCTGCGCACGACCTTGTCCACTTTCGCTGTTGCACTACCTCCAGTGGACACCGCGCCGGGCAGCCGGCCCGTCGGGATCCTCCGTAAAAACCTCACGCCATTTTCCTTTTTGTTCTAAACTTCTTCCTCTTTGATCCATATATATATATATATATATATATATATATATATATATATATATATATATATATATATATATATATATATATATATATATGTGTGTGTGTGTGTGTGTATGTGTGTGCAAACATGCAGATAAATGTTTATGTGTGTGCGCATGCTTTTGGATTATTTGTTTGACCAGTATACCTGCCATTAGTTGACCAGGAAACAGGTTAAGCCAATCCAATTTCCTTTACCAGAGTGCTGCAGTGATCCGGCGCTTCTGCCCAGTACCAGAGGTCATCTCCTTTTTCCTGCTAAGCTTTCGCACTTTATAAAGGTCAAGCAGTGGTAAGCCGGAGATATTTTGAATCTTTCTGCTCGGATGACCGCAGAGACCGGTCAGGGAATCCAACTCTTAAAGTCTTTATCGTTTTTCTTGAAAGTTGCTGTCCCCATTTCACTTTGGAAAGGAAAACGGCGTCGTTCCAGTGGAGCTCATTTTCATTTTGTGTCCGTATTTACTAACTTGTCGCTGTCATAGGTCAGACTGCCATTTTTACTTGATGCCGTTCTTGGTTCTGGTGCATATATGATGTTACCAAGCCATTGTAGAACTGTTTCATAGACAAATGTTTTGCCCAAGAATAATCAAATAAAATCCATCATCGCAATTCCTTCACGATAATGAACTTGTATGCGCCTGCCGGGTCTTTGTTCCAGAAGGAAACAAAGGCAACTCGTACACCGACACAACCAGTTGCATGAAACCGATCGCGGGGCGGCGCGTGTGCATGTGTTTGTGTGTATATTTGTGTATGTGTGTGCATGTATGTGGGGTATGCGGGGATATGTGTGTGTGGGCGTGTGCGAGCGATCGGTTTCATGCAACTGGTTGCGTCGGTGAGCGAACTGCCGAAGACTTGGGGGAGCTCCTCGACACGATGATTGAGGGAACGAAGTCCGCAACCCAATATTCTTCGCGGTGACCTACTTCCTAGATATCACTGTGGAATGCATCAGATTGTTTTCCATAGCAAAGGAACGACTCCAGTTTGTCACATCGCACCGGTTTTGGGTTGGTTACTGATGGACGAATTAATGTCTTGTGATTGATTTCCCTACCTGAATCTCGATTTACTCATTCACTGCTGATGACGACTTTGTTCCTTTACTGTGAGTCCCGCCATGTCATTTTACTCAGCCAAGGGAAACCTCCATCGCAGCCAAGTGTCACAGGCGATCTCTAAAGGAATTGACTTGCCCAAGGAAGTCGAACCAACGGGCCCGGGGAGAGGCGGAGGAGGAGGTGAGTAACGCGGAGGGCTGCAAGGACACATCCGTGTGGTGAACGTAGGAGGAAGAGAAGGAAGAGGAAGAGGCAGTGGCGGTGCCGGTGGTGGTCGTCGTCAAACCCAACCCTTTAAAACGCCAAGGTCGTCCCTCCCCACACCATCTCTTCCCATGGCTCGGGACTGCAGCCACACCGCACAACACCGACTCCTCCTACTCCTGCAGTTCGTTCCGTTCCCAAATTGGTGTCGCCGTGACAGACAAGGCAACAGGTGTGACATGAGAGTTGTTATCCAATTCTTTAAATTTGCCGAATGCGGATTACTATGGAGCCCGCTCTCTCTCTCTCTCTCTCTCTCTCTCTCTCTCTCTCTCTCTCTCTCTCTCTCTCTCTCTCTCTCTCTCTCTCTCTCTCTATATATATATATATATATATATATATATATATATATAGTGTGCGCACACACACACACACACACACACACACACACACACACACACACACACACACACACACACACACACACACATTGGTAAAGCACTGGCCTCACAAGCCGGAGAACCGGGGTTCGATTCCCCGGCCGGGCGGAGATAAGTTGGGTTTGTCTCCTTTCACGTGTAGCCCCTGTTCACCTAGCAGTGAGTAGGTACGGGATGTTAGTCAGGAGTTGTGACCTAGCTGTCCCGGTGTGTGGTGTGTGAGTGGTCTCAGACCTACCCAGAGATCGGCAAATAATGAGCTCTGAGCTCGCTGCCGTAGGGTGGTGTCTGGCTGTCTCGACAGAGGCTGCAGCAGATCCGAGGTGAATACACACACGCACGCACACACACACACACACACACACACACACACACACACACACACACACACACACACACACACACACACATGGTGTATATGCGTGCGTGTCTTTCCCCTCTCTTTTCTCAAGTTCTCCTCCTCTCCCCACTTCTCCCCTCTCACTTCCATTCTATCCCCCTTCTCTCAGCCTCCTTCCTCCTCCCTTTCTCTTTGTCTCTTTCTTCTCTAACTTTTCCGCTCCCATCTCTTCCTCCATACCGCACGTCCACCCTCGTCGATCCATTCCTGTGTGCAGGGCCCCCTAGCACCCTTGTCCGCAGCCTTGCCTACCGGCCTGCTTGCTTACTCTGAAGGTCCTCCCTTTATCGGGGTGTGCGTTGCTTCTTGTCTTGATCTCTTGTTTTTTTGGTTCTCCGGCGTGCTGGCAGGCTTGTTGCTGATTTGGGTGAAGTAATGTCGTCGTGGTCTAGGGTTCCACACACTCGTGCTCGCGGTGGAAACTACTGTCGTCTGTCTTTTTTGTGCGTTACATTATGTTGAACTTCAAATATTTTGCCTTCTGTTTAAGAGGGGTCCTTTGCAGTCCGCCTTTCAGCTGAATTAAGTTACCTGTCGTCAGACAATATTGACATGTTGAGAGGTACAATTTTTTACGGTTCCACCGTAAGTCACCTTTTGGTACATTATACATTGGTTTCAATGTCGTTTTCCTTCGCATATTTACATAGTTTCCTGCAAACGTGCCTAACGTTTCCGCTGCTGCGATCACAGGGTTGCCGTCGATGTCTTGGACGTTGCCGCACCATCGGAGACCTTGACAATAGCGGAGCCGGTGTTTCTATGCAGGCGGGCGGGCGGGCACGGTGGGGTGGGGGCGGGGGGAAGGGGGGGGGGCTAGGGGAGCGCCAGGTGCGAGGTCTTGTCTTGCCGTGCAGCATAAACAGCAACTCCCGCGGCCACCCGGTCCGGGCTGTCCCATCCTGCCCCATCCTTCAGAAAGCTAGTTTTCGTGTGCGTCGATAGACAAGTTAAGATATCTCCTTCCACCCTGTTGTAAGGATGTTTTCCTTTCGTAGAGGGAAGATATTCAGATTTGTTGCACGTGGCATGAGTTAAGGGGCATTTAGACGGTCAAACGGTTTGACAAACCCGGTTTGTCAAACAAGTGTTTGAAGTGATGTTTGACGGTGTGGATAGGGTATTTGGTTGTCAAACACGTTCGACAAACGTGTTTGACGACCAAATACCCCATTCACACGGTCAAACATCACTTCAAACACTTGTTTGACAAACCGGGTTTGTCAAACAGTTTGACCGTGTAAATGGCTCTTTAGTGTACCACAGGCGGTCGGTTTTGTTTCTAATCCCGTTTCTAAGTAGGTTTACAAACTATATTGTCTTCCGTATGGAACTGCATGTACTTAAAGATTTCCGTTCCCGTTACAACACGCTTCCTCAGACGATCGGACTTGGCAACAAGTGGGAACCTGTGACTTCCATGCTCAGCGTTGTGACGCTGTATTCTGGGACCTGTTTGTTGAGGAGACTGTATTGTTCTACGAGTAGAACTTCAAACATTCATTTTAATTGTTCATCATCGTCATCATCGCCGCCACCGCATAGCGTTGTGACAGTGTATTTTGGGACCTCTGTTCTTAAGAATAAAACACCAAATATTCATATATATACAGTACGCAAACTTCAGGGACGGTCCTTGTATTGTCAGGAAAAAAGGGGCACTATTGGCTATCACAGCTGGTCTTAAGGTCGTTATAGCAAACCATCTTTACTATTTATTTGAGTGCAGATCGACTATTCTCTTGTTTTAAATCGGACTGATCTTGCGAATGCTGTCCAATATCTTGAGCCTCCTCTGACGTAGGCAAATTCATTGCCCCCAAAAGTCATAATGGTGATATTTGGAATGAAGACCTCTTGGATTTTTTTTAACTTGCTTTCTTAACGCGTGTAGATCTCGTTTATGCAGGAAATGCATACCCGAACGGGTCTGATTTATGTTCTATGGAGGTGCTCATCCAGGAGGTGCTCAGATGAGAGGGAGGGTGGGAGGGGTGTGGAGTGTATTTAGGGATGAAATGGGTGGGAGTGTTTTTATGCCTTTCCCTTTTTGGCTACCTCCCTTGAAAGGGGGAAAAAGCCTTGGTATATGTATGTATGTTCTATGGTTATGTCATTAAACAAATCTCAGAATTTCAGTAACGGGACAGTAATTTGTTCTTTAAAATCGATTGCAGGATGAAGCTTGAATTGTAATATCAATTATATATATATATATATATATATATATATATATATATATATATATATATGTATATAAGCTTTCTTCCTTATAAACATCTCGTCTTGTGTGTGTATAACAATCCTAGCACCATGCACAATCAAACTGGCAATGTTTATCAAAGATAGGGAACAACAATTGAGGAGAGATTCAGCTCAGATAAAAAAAAAAAAAAAAACAGCATAATTTGAATATTTCAAAAGGACAATGGTCTGCAGACACAATTTCAACCTTGTTTCCCTCCCATCGTAGCTTCTCGTGAACGCAGGGGTCGCCTCTGTCTCTCGCCCACCGCCCGGGTCAGAAGCGGTGCCGAAAGACATCATCACGAGAAATGTCTGTAAAAATAGATATGAAATACGAAAAAAAATTAGTACTTTGATATATGCAAACAAGACACCACACGCGCGCGCGCGCACACACACACACACACACACACACACACACACACACACACACACACACACACACACACACACACACACACACACACACACACGGAAAGAAAATAAAAAAAGACAGCTATAGAAGAGATTTGAAAAAGAACAGCTTTCCTCACAGAGTAATAGACAGTTGGAACAAGTTAGATGAGAAAGTGGTGTGTGCAAAAACAATACATGAATTTAAAAATAGTTTAGATAAAATGAGATATGAAGACGGGACCCCACGAGCATAGCTCCCCTTCCCGTAAAATACAACTAGGTAAATACAACTAGGTAAATACACACACACACACACACACACACACACACACACACACACACACACACACACACACACACACACACACACACACACACACACACACTTTCAACGAACGGACGGCTTGACGAACGCTCTGAAGAAAAGTGCAGATTGAGGATACCAACGCAAAGAGAAGTGCCTTTTTGTATTTGCAGGGGGGGGGGGGGGGAATTGCTCGTGAGGCAGTAGGAAAAGAGGAGAAGGGAGGGATTGCTGGGGAAAATGGAAGGAAATGAGAATGTGGAGGACTTGGCCCAGGCAGCAGACGGGCGTACGGTCAACATCAAACGCCCACCGGATGACGAAATGGCAAATAAAAATGTAAAGATTAGACGTATAGAGAGCCGAAATACAGTAGAAAGTGACGAGAATATGTTCCAGGGATTTAACGCGGGGGGGGGGGACACAACCCCCCCCCCGACTGATAAGACTAGAGGAGAGAGTTGATAAGGTGATCGAGGACTTGGAACGTAAGTTAGGTATAGGTAAGGTAGACTCCATCTTCCAGAGAATTGAAAGATTGGAACAACTAGAGAAGGCTAACAGAAACTTAACTGAAGAAGTAGAGGACCTAAAAAGACAGTTAGGAAATGTAAAGGAGGAGAATGAGAAATTGAAGAAGAATAGTAATGAAAACAGTGAGAAAATAGGCTACAGAAGCTAAAAATTGGAGAATAACTCAAGAAGGGAATAAGGTTTCATTCACTGACATAGTCAAACAGCAATTGAAAGAACATAATGAAGACTCAGTTATTAAAGTGATGAGACAGAAGGAGAATATAGTAAGAGAATTAGCTGACAAAAAAGAAATGTATAATTATATTAGGAATGGAAGAGAAACATAACCCAGATAGAACCGCAAGAATCAAGGAGGAAAATGAAAGAGTAAGCGGTTTATTAAAATTAGTCCAGGAAGATGAACCAGAAATTATAAAGGAAATTGAGGAAAAATTCAGACTCGGAAAATATAGTACAGATAAGACCAGACCAATTAGATTAAATTCAGGTCACAAACAACGGCAGAGAAAATTCTATCCAAGACAGGGAAACTAGCAACAAATGATCAATATAAAAAGGTATGGATAAAAAGAGAAATGAATAAGGAGGAAAGAGAGGCAGAAAAGCAGAAAAGAATTGAAGCTAAGGCAAAAAACGAGGAAAGAACGGAGTCAGAGAAAGAGAGATTCTATTGGAGAGTAGTGAACATGAAAATAAAGCAGTTCGACATACTAAAGAAAAAAACATAAGGGAAACAGAGAACACAATGGAAGTGGCAGAAAAACTAAGAGTGTCTTACACAAATATAGATGGATTGATAACAGGATTTGAATGAACTGAATGATTATTTGAAAGAAAAAGAACCGGACATAATGGGAATTGTAGAGAAACAAAATTAAAAGGCCCACTAACCACCCCAACAGTGTAGGAAATGATACATAAAATTATTGGATTAGAAACAGAGAGAAAAAACAAGGGGGTGGAGTTATGTTCCTGACAAAGAAGGATATAAACGTGAAAGGTGTCATATATGGAAAGAATACAGTAGAGATGATTATGATAGAAGTGGAAGACCGAGATAAGAAGAGCAGAAAATTTGTGATCAATTATGTGCCTCCGAAAACAGCCTCATGGGAGGAGAGTGAACATAAAAGTATGTTAGAGGACACAAAGGATAGCATTAACTAAAATAATGGAAGACGGAGGAAGAATAGTTATGATGGGCGACTTTAATTGCAAAGAAATCTGCTGGGAAGAAATGACAGTAAAGAGTGGTGATGACTCATGGGGAAATGCTCTACTTGAGATGATTACTGACCATTCAATGACACAATGGATACAAGAGAACACTAGTTATAGAAATGAAGAAGAACCATCGAGGCTAGACTTAATAATTACATCTGAACCTAGAATAGTGGACAAGATTGAATATAAAACACCAATAGGTAAAAAGTGACCACATATTGATTGAACTGGAACTTAATGAAGAAAAATATATGAAAAGAAATGAACAATATAGAAAAGGAAAGAATGATGTATGAAAAAAAAAACTTTTTTAAAATAAGAGATTTCTTCCAACAAGAAAACTGGGAAGAATATACAAAGAAGAAACATCAGTGGAAGAGAAATGGAATATTTTTGACAAAAATTTACAAAGAAGGAGTGGAAAAGTATGTCCCAAGACAAAAAACAAGAAAAAGAATATGTAAAATGCTGGTACAACAAAAGTTGTAGGGAGTTAAAAGACAAAAGAGACAAAGCCTGGACCGGATGGAAAAAAGACAGAAGACCTGAAAAATGGAAAATATATACTGGTTATAGAAATGAATATGTACAAAAGTGCAGAGAGGAAAAAAGAAAATATGAAAAAGGATGTTATAGAAAAGTGTAAAGATCAACCAAAACTATTCTACAGATTTGTAAACAATAAACTGAAAAAACAAACAAGACTTGGAGAAATTAAGACAAGGAGGAGTTGAATACACTGAGGAAATGGAAATGGCAGAAATTATGAACAAACATTTTAAATCAGTGTTTACAAGGGAAAATATACAACCTGAAGAGATTGAGTGGAAGGAAAAAGTCCCCCCTATGGAAGAAATAGAAGTAACGAAGAATGAAATATGACACACTTGGGTAATTTTGATGTCAGAAAATCGCATGGGCCAGATGAAATAGCAAACTGGATTCTGAAAGAATGTAGGAATGAACTGGAAGACAAAATACATAGCATAAAAAGCAGTTCCTTAAAAGAAGGAAAAGTTCCAGAAGATTGGAAAAAAGCAAATATAGTACCTATATATAAAGGAGGAAATAAAGAAGAACCTACCAACTATAGAACCAGTCTCTCTAACAAGTACAATAGCAAAATATGTGTGAAAGAATTATCAAAAGTAGATGGGTAAAATACTTGGAAAAAAACAACGTACTAAATCCAAGGCAAATTTGGATTCAGACAAGGAATATCATGCGTCACCAATTTAATATGTTTCTATTCAAGACTAATAGATATAATACAAGAAAGAGATGGATGGGCTGATTGTGCATTTCTAGACCTAAAAAAAGCTTTTGACAAAGTACCACATAAGGAAGTTGCTTAAGAAATTAGAATATGAAGGAGGAATACAAGGTAAATTGCTAAATTGGATGGAAGACTTTTTGCAAGAAAGAAAAATGAGAGTAGTGATAAGAGATCAGCACTCAAAATGGAATGAAGTAATAAGCGGTGTCCCGCAGGGAACAGTTCTGGCCCCAATAATGTTTGCTATATATATTAATGATATGGATGAAGGAATTGAAAGCTATATGAGCTTCTTTGCAGATGATGCAAAATTACTGAAAAGAGTGAAAACTGAAGAGGATTGTGAATCACTACAGAGAGATCTAAATAAAGTACAAGAATGGAGTAGGAAGTGGGAGATGGAGTTCAATACAAAAAAGTGTAGTATAATGGAATTTGGAAAAAGCAAAAACAGAATAACAGGATCATATAATTTGGGAGAAGAAGGAATAAAAAGAGTAGAAAATGAGAGGGACCTGGGAGTCATTGTTATGAATAATATGTCACCTGAGAAACATATAAATAAGATTTTTGGAGAAACTTATAATTTAATAAGAACAATCAAAGTGGCATTTACATACCTGGATGAAGAAATGGTGAGGAAAATCCTAATCACCCTGATAAGACCAAGATTGGAATATGCAGCAACGATATGGTCACCAAGTACAAAAAAATGTATAAAAAAACTTGAAAGAATACAAAGAGCAATTACTAAACTGGCACCAACACTCTCAAAACTATCATATGAAGAGAGACTACAAAAACTTAAACTACAGACACTAGAGCAAAGAAGAGAGAGAGGAGATTTGATAGCTATTTACAGAATCATGAAAGGCATAGAAATTACTGATAGAGAGAATCTGATAAAATGGGATGACAGAAATACAAGAGGACACGGAAAGAAAATAAAAAAAGACAACTATAGAAGAGATTTGAAAAAGAACAGCTTTCCTCACAGAGCAATAGACAGTTGGAACAAGTTAGATGAGAAAGTGGTGTGTGCAAAAACAATACATGAATTTAAAAATAGTTTAGATAAAATGAGATATGAAGACGGGACCTCACGAGCATAGCTCCCCTTCCCGTAAAATACAACTAGGTAAATACAACTAGGTAAATACACACACACACACCTCTCATGGCGCTGTGGTTAGAGCTCTGGCCTGCCACTACGGAGGTCCGGGTTCGACCCTCGCCCGGGGCTGATATAATATCAGTATCGCAGCGCTGAGGGGTGTTACTCCAACTCTCGTGGGCGGGGAGTTGGGGGGGGGGGGGGTGTGCAAGGTCATAGCATTACCCATAGATCGGACCTACGAGCTCTGAGCTCTCTTCCAGGAGGGAAATAGCTGTCGATCACGAGTCCAACACGTGATCCAAAAGATCAAGTGAAAGATCAAGTGAATACACACACACACACACACACACACACACACACACACACACACACACGACTCGGTGGCGCAGTTGGTAGAGCACTGAACTGCCACGATAGTGGCCTGGAGTTCCTGGTTCGAATCCTGCCCAGGGCCGAAATTATTTCGGTACCACTGCGCTTCGGGTCGTTACTCTGACTCTCGTGGGCGGGGAGTTGGGTGTGTGTGTGTGTGTGCAAGGTCATAGCATTACCCATAGATCGGACCTACGAGCTCTGAGCTCTCTTCTAGGAGGGAAATAGCTGCTGATCACGAGTCCAACACGCGATTCAAAAGACCAAGTGAACACACACACACACACACACACACACACACACACACACACACACACACACACACACATCTTTCCGCCAGATTGACCCTTATGTGTTGGTCAGGTCGATAGGGGTAAGGTCATCCCCCCTCCTCACATTGTATTGTCTCCCCCCTTCCCCCCTATGGTTGCCACCTGACCCTTATATTTAAAACCCAACTCTGTTCTCTGTCATTTAGTCTGAAGATGTAATATACGAAAGTACTTACTGTCTACAAGTTTCCTTTCTCCTGTGGTTATTTTGCATATATATATATATATATACATATATATATATATATATATATATATATATATGATATATATTCATATTCATACAGTCGAATCTATAGAAATGCAGGGCAGCAGTTACAAGAGAGGAAGTGACACGTTTTCAAGGTAAACCTGAAGATAGGAGGAGGAGGAGGAGGCAACCGCAGTTTTTGTGTGGGAGAAAGTGTAAAGGTGCATCCCCACTATGCCGATCGGCTGGCATGATCGGCAAGGCCGAGTCAGTGAAGACTTGACCGTTGGTTTGCATCGTAAGCCGATCTGCATGCCGATCCTAACCCGAACGGTGGCGGTCTCTCATCAAAGGAAGCCGATCGGCTTCTCTAGGTGTGGACGCCAGGCGGCCGATAGTGTTGCCGTCCTGCGGAAACTCGTCATCAAAACGGATAGATACGTCATGCTGAAGGCATGACGTCATCAGCGTAATTATGTCCGTAATGTCCCTTTTCTTCTTAAATTCAGAAGTATATGGTAGAAAAAGATAAAATTACAATTCGGTTTGTCTTGTTATTGTATTCCCTAAATTAAAATAGGTTTAATCACGTACGAATATCACTATGAATGGTGGTACGAGGTGATTACCTACACTGGACTACGGAAATGTCCAGCTCAGTATTTATTACTAGACTTCCTCGTTGCATTTACCTCTGTGACATATCACAAAACTACCATCCTCCCTCACCTACACTTATTCAGAGTGCAATGTAACCTAGGTTGGCCAGATACAAGTCCATATGTCACATCATTACATTACAATCATATCACTGGGCAAATCGACAGCTTTCTCAGATACAGCAGTAGCAGGACCAGTGAGATCCAACAAAGTCTGAAAGTCAATGTTTGTCATGCGAAAGAAATTTCGAAATCCCATATCACATCGGTATTCTAAGTTTAACTCGTTTGCATTGTCTAAAATCAAGTCTTTCATTAAATCACTTCCACTGTATATATTTCGACTCTTGAGACTTGGACGAACCCAAAATCTTCTTTTTTTGCGAGCAGGTACACAAAAATCGATAATTATAGCAGTCGCTGTCAACAGAACTGCATCGTCCTCGTCACTCATCTTGCGTTGCGTGGCACGTACTGACTAAAAGTCTAGTGAGTACCTGTGCCGAAATGCAGAGGGCCAATTGCATTTGCCGTGTGGCAAAGCCGAGCGGCATAGTGGGGATGCACCTTAATACAATAATGCTACACAAATCCCTCTCATCCCTGTCCATCCTCTCTTGTGTTACCTCTCACTAATGTTTCTTTTTTCACTCTCTCCCTCTCACTCAGATTTTTGTTTCTTGTTTATCGCCACACGTGTATTTTTTTTTTTTTTTGTCAACAATACGGACTCGTATTCTTTGTCTTGTTTCACCTATTTTCTCCTCCTCTGTTATCCTTTCTCGCTTCTTCCGTTCCTTGTCTGTATATCCTTTCCATGCGTACTTTATAATCTTTGTTTTGTTACCTCCGCACCCGTTCCTTCTCATCTTCCCCCTTCTTTCTCTCTCTCTCTCTCTCGCTCTCTGTCTTTCTCTCACTGTCTCTTTCCTCTCTCTCTCTCACCGTCTCTTTTCTCTCTCTCTCTCTCTCTCTCTCTCTCTCTCTCTCTGCTTTTGTCATCACTCAACTCGTCTCATCAGCCCTTCCACATTGTGTAAATTTTGACACACACACACACACACACACACACACACACACACACACACACACACACACACACACACACACACACACACACACGCACGAAACAAAGACACACAACTTCCAGGAATTACGAAATGCCACTAGGCATACTTAAACATGTGGAAATGTGATTTCGAACGTTTATGTGTGTGTGTGTGTGTGCGCGCGCGTGCGCGTTTCCACGCGACGACCGTCTTCCTCATTCTCGTCACAAAAAGCAGCTTGCCTTTGCATGCGTTGTTGGAGTTCTCTCTTGTAAGCACACTGTGCTCTGCGCAGCGCGGTCGGCATTCATAAGGATGCCAGCTTGGTAATGTGCGGCCGAAGCAAGGAATGCCAACGATTGCGGCTGCATCAACAATACAATCAATTAGGACCAAACTTATCCAAATAGAACACATCTGAAGGTCTTCCGAAGTAATTTTGTGAGAAGTACGAAACACACACACACACACACACACACACACACACACACACACACACACACACACACACACACACACACAGGGCTGAAATAATTTCAGTATCGCTGCGCTACGATTCGTTACTCCAACTCTCGTGGGCGGGGAGTTGTGTGTGTGTGTGTATGCGAACAAGGTCACAGGAATACCCATAGATCGGTCATATATGAGCCCCGAGCTCTCTTCCGGGAGGGAAATTGCTGTCGATTACGAGCCCAACACGTGATCCAAGACCATAGTGAATCACACACACACACACACACACACACACACACACACACACACACACACACACACACACACACACACACACACACAGCTGAAATAATTTCCGTATCGCTGCGCTGCGATTCGTTACTCCAACTCTCGTGGGCGGGGAGTTGGGTGTGTGTGTGTATGCGTGCAAGGTCACAGGAATACCCATAGATCGGTCATATATGAGCCCTGAGCTCTCTTCCGGGAGGGCAATACCTGTCGATCACGAGTCCAACACGTGATCCAAGACCATAGTGAATCACACATACGCACACACACACACACACACACACACACACACACACACACACACACACACACACACACACACACACACACACACACACATATGTACATATAGTATGAGGAAGGTACCACTAGGTAAAAGGAAAGTTAAAATGCACAGCACCAAGCACTTCAGCCTTATATTGACATGTTCAAGGTGCACTGTCAAGATTTTACAATTACATTTATGCATACTCCTCCCCTCCCCTTTTCCCCTCCCTTCCTCCCCTCCCCTCCCCTCCCCCCCCTTCGTCTTCCCCTTCCCCCTCCCCCCTTCTCCCTTTCCTCCTCTTCTTTCCTTTCTCTTCCCCTACTCTTACACATTCCCTTCCTCCTCCTTCTCCTCCTCCTCCCACTCCTCGTCTTCGTCATTCTCCATTTGCTACTACTACGACTTCTACTATATTATTACTGCTACTACTACTTCTACCCAACTTCCTCACACGCCCCCACCTCGTTGTTCTCCTTCTCTTCCGTCATTTACTACCACTACTTCTAACCCAGGGCAGTGGACAGGATGCAGGAATGACCCGTCATCCAGGATATGCCAAGATAAGAGGGAGGGAGGTGGGTGGAGGGGAGTGGAATATATAGGAAATGGAATGGGTGGGAGTGGTTTCTATGCCTTTTTCTTTTTGGCTACCCCCCGTGTAAGGGGGAAAAAGCCTTTGGTATATGTATGTATGTACTACGTAACTACGACTAATACTATGCTAGCACACCTGGATATAGTAACCATAATAAAAAAAATTATATTAAAACAAAAAACTAAAAATTGTCAAATCTAGTAAAATCTCAAGTCACATCGATCTTATGGACGATATGCTGAAACAGTTCAGTGTCAAAGGATCATAAGAAATATGGTAGATACAAGAGAATTAGGAACAAAACACAAACTCATCAGCAATGCCTAAATGTATCATATTAAAGATCAGATTGAAGAAAATAAACATTGTCATAAATAGTTATGGAAAACTCAAATATCTAGGAGCTGGTTTACAGGATAAAAAAATGTCGACATAGGTCTAAATGTGTATGATTCAGTAACTTTTGAGAAAAAAGTAGTTGCAAATAATTCAAATTAATTTTTCACTACTGTGGCATTCAGGTTGGTTGAAAAATTACCCAAGCATGTATGAGATAAAGCAGGTTCGTGAATGTTATAGATCTAAATGTGTCATCTCAGACTTGTGCAAGCTGAGAAATGTCAGTGTTAATCAAATCAGTAATGCCCTAAGCAATGCCAACAAGTGTAAAGCAACTAGTTTATCAAGGATGGTGCCCATGCTATAGCACATGTAATCATCCAAATTGTAAATTTGTGACTTGATCAAGGTGTGGTGCATGATGCTTTTAAACAAGCACGGGCTGTTCCTTTACACAAAAAAGAAAGAAAGAAAAAAAAAAGAGGCAAGTAATTACAGGCCCGTGTCTATTCTCACTGTCAAGTAAAAAATCTTAGGAAGAGTGGTGCACGATAAGTTGTATCAATCTACATCAAAATAACCTACTCAGTGAGTTTCGGTCCGGATCTAGGAAATCATATTCAACAGAGATCGTGTTGTCCATTTGTCAGACTATATTCGATCAGAACTGGACAAAGGCAGTTACTGTTCTATAGTGGTACTTGACCTACAGAAAGCATTTGATCCTGTGAATAGTAATATTCTTCTGGGTAAAATCAAGGTCATAGGCCTGTCAAGTAAAAAATCTTAAGAAGAGTTGTGCACGATCAGTTGTATCAATCTAAATCAAAATAACATACTCAGTGAGTTTCGGTCCGGATCTAGGAAATCATATTCAACAGAGATCGTGTTGTCCATTTGTCAGACTATGTTCTATAGTGGTACTTGACCTACAGAAAGCATTTGATCCTGTGAATAGTAATATTCTTCTGGGTAAAATCAAGGTCATAGGCCTAGACAGAACATGGGTTAAATGTTTTTTCTCAGATTTGTGTTTTAGAAAACAGGTTGTTGGTGTCAATTCTGTTATATTTGATAAATGTAACATAATATGTGGTGCCCTCCAGGTCCCATATTGGGTCCGCTGTTATTTATCGTATGTGAATGACATGGAATCTGCAGTCAATTGCAAACTATTATCGTATGCAGATGATTCAACGCTGCTGTAGTCACACAAGAATACATTATTAAAAACGTACTCTGTTTGGAACAATCTGTTGGTCAGTGGCTTGTTGACAAGTTATCTTTGCAGTTGGGTAAAACGGAGTCTATTTGATTAGGTATCAACTAAAAGTTAAAACTGTGCTCAACTTTGAACCAATGTTACATCCAGAAAGTGTGTTAAAATCTAGGAGTGGAATTTGAACAGAACATGAGTTATGCAACAATGACAAATAAAGTAATCGCTAAAATTAATGCCAAGTAAAGTTGATGTACAGAATCTTCTGTTTTGTAGATCTTAGAACCACCAAAATACTGGCCTCTGTACTAGCACAGTGTCAATTTGATTACAGTTGTTGTTGTTCATGGTACCGGGGTCTATCTGAGCTCTTAAAACAAACAACAGCCGTGTCAAAACAAACTTATCAGGAGAGTACTCAAGTAAAATCCCTGAACTCATCTTGGTGTACCCTATTTTAGTCGTCTTAACTGGTTTACAGAAGAAAACAGAGTGAAATTTTTAACTACTTGTCATATGCATAAAATTGTATGTAATCAGACAACGAAATGTATTGAGGCATAATCTTGTGTGCGTCAACTGTTTGTTCACTCGCAGAACACGAGTCAATTGTGTTTAGGTCGGTTTTGGGCAAAAGTTTCTTCAAGTTCACAGCTTCATGTTTATGGAACTAGCTGGATGTTTCAATCCAAACCATACAAAATTGTATGGCATTCAGAGTATCTTGTAGGATTTTCTTTTTAGATGCAACTATTATT
>NC_134787.1:6877311-6879811 GCF_046742065.1 Oratosquilla oratoria
GGCCTCACACCTGGTTGCGCTCGTTGGTGCTGCTCTAGCCAAGCCCACCCTGCTAGCTGGAAATGTGCACAGTGCTCGAGACCCGGTGGCAGTGTGTGTGTGCACGCTTGGGTAACATCTCAATACCCTGCGACCCTCGTCCCCCCATCCTGTCCAGCCGTAAACATGTACTGTAAATGTCCTAGTGCCCATCGCTCGTGCCCAGTATCCCCATGGCAACGCCCTGTTCCCTGGCTGATATGTTGTCACCTTCTTGAGAACGCTTTCTTCCTAGATAGATACACTGCCATTCCTCCATCCAGTGCCAACACCACCTCCTCCTCCTCCTCCTCCTCCTCCTCCTTCTTCTCTTTCTCCTCCATTTTCCTCCTCTTCCTTCTCGTCATACTCCTCCGCATACTTAGGTTCATCCTCATATTTTTTCCTCCTTCTCTTCCTCTTCCTCTTCCTCCTCCTTCATCTCGTTCTCCGTCGCATGTACGTCCTCACCTTTTCCTCTTCACCCTCATCCTTTTCCACATTAATGAATTAATAAATAATGAAATTCTTTATTGGCCACGTAAATTACATAAAATTTGTCTTGTGTGTTTTCATAAGAAATCGAGGGCAATCATACATAGATGAGCTACTACAATCTTACAGTGGTTATCAACATCTCATTTACACAAAAGCTAGAGAAATACAAAAATTTACCATCTGAGTTTCAAGCCTGAACAGTCTACACTGTGATATGTTTAATTTTTCCTCATTTAGGATTCTTATACTAGCTGGTACTAAGGATTTAGAAAACCTTGCTGTTCTGCTTTTTAGTGATCTCAGTCTTTTTCCTGAAGGTAACATTTGGTAACTGTCACTCTGTTCCTCCGCTTCCTGATCCATCCTCTTCTTCCTCCTATCCATCCTCATCCCTGTCCTCTTAATACTACTCATTATTATTCTTTTCTTCCTCTTCTTTCCTTCTCTTCAACCTCACCATCGTCCTTTTTCTCCTCGTAGTCTTCCTGTTCCTTATCCTGTTCCCACTTCCAACTCTCCCTTCTCCTTCCTCTTGTCCTCCTACTTCTCTTCTCTCCCTTTCTTTCTCTCGTTCATCTTTCATGGCTTCCATTCCTCCTCTCTCTCTCTCTCTCTCTCTCTCTCTCTCTCTCTCTCTCTCTCTCTCTCTCTCTCTCTCTCTCTCTCTCTCTCTCTCTCTCTCTCTCTCTCTCCCCCCCGTTCCCCTCCCCCTCCCCCTCCACAACCCTCCCCCCAAAAACAACTGTCCGAAGAAGTAAACCGTTCCAGTTATCTTACACAAGTTAAGACTCGGGTAAGATAACAGTGTGTAGTTAAAAGTCCACTTCTCTCTGTATCAGACCCCCATGTAATGCATTTCTTCGGAAATAAAGTTCCTGTTCCAAAGCACATTGCGGTCTTGGGTCTGGAGGAAGCATCCAGTCTGCAGCCAGGGTGCGGAACCCACCACCACACGCGCATCACGTGACTAGCCAAGTCAGGACACGGTTCTTAGTCAGCAGGCGGCGACACAAAGAACACTCGATAGACATAAAAAATACCTGCCCACAGTAATCATGGCATGCTGAGCGAATGACGCCATAGAGAAGAGATTTTAATCAGGAACTATCTGGTTTGTTTTGCCTGACGAGTCCTGCCGTGCGCATTCGAAGTCTAAGAGACTTGGATTGAGTGGTAGGGCGGGCCTTCTACCGGCGTAGGCAATACTTACCCCGTACTACACCGGGTCTTCTCAGGACCCTGGGCGGACCATCAAGCCATGCATTGTGTTGACCTTGATGCCATCCATGTGGACGTGCACATGGATGATGGTGGCCCACTCACTCGCTCGAGCTTGAGTTGCCGGTTTGCACATTTTACACCGCAACTGCATCCCCGGCATGGATACACGCATGCGTGCGTGCATGCTGGCAGGCAGGCTGACAGACAGACAGACAGACAAGGCGCTTATGCCTGCACTTGCTGATCTTCATCGTATATTGTTTACGAGTTAGAAGCTACCTTCCAAGCATGGTCTCTCTCTCTCTCTCTCTCTCTCTCTCTCTCTCTCTCTCTCTCTCTCTATATATATATATATATATATATATATATATATATATATACATATATATATATATATATATATATATATATACATATATATATGTATATATATATACACACATCGTTCTTTCTCTGTCATTGCGGCCCATGCTCATGCATAAGTGTATTTTTTTTAACTTGATCCTGGAATGAACAGCTTTGATTGACCCCAAGAATAGCTGTAGCCACCCTCCTCACGGCCTTTGTATTGGTTACCAAATAGTTATCTTCAGGCGAGGGTAAGGTTCTGTCGCAATTGAATCATGCTTGTCAATGCGAATGGTTTGAGGTAGTGCCAAAATTTTGAACATTCTGACAGGGAACTGACATGCTCAGTCTGGACGGACGGGAGTCAAACCTCACCCTCGCCCTCGTAGTCAGATTAAATTCCCCAGACTTAATC
>NC_134787.1:6884811-6997311 GCF_046742065.1 Oratosquilla oratoria
AAGTACCGACGTAAGGTGCCCGTAGAAACAGCCTAATGCATTTATTTGCTTGTAACAACAAGATGATTCACTTCTTTGTTTACTTGTAAAAGAGTTTTGGTTTTGGACAAGACGCGTGGAGTCGAAAACGAGAGCATTTTTGCAGTTGTTTATTTATTTATTTTTTTCTAGTATTTTCGATTTTTTCTGATGAGCTTGAAATAGATTTGCATAACCTTTCATGTATTCAGATTTTCGTCTCTTAATAACATGTCTTCAGTGTTGTCTGTAAAGACATGAAAAATTGTCTAACGACGTAAGACAGAATTCCTGAAAACATCACACTATTTGCAATTCTTTGTTTAATCTACCTTTCTCATCCCTTGTCTTCCGCAGTGACAACCTCCTCCCCCTCCACTCCCTCCTCCTCCTCCTGTTCCTGTTCCTCTTCCTCCTACACCTCACCCGTAGATATAATTAGTCACGTCGCATCGCCCGCGTTTTTTTCCGGAGGCGACACGTTTCATCAGTCACTCGTCACCTTGTAGCATGATGCAGCGTTACTTAGAGTCTGGCGTACCGTGACGGAAGTCAAGGCTACTCTGACGTTTTCGGGCGTAATTTGTCTCCTCCTCCTCCTCCTCCTCCTCCCTCACCACCTCCTCTCTCTCCTCCTCCTCCCTCTCTCCTCCTCCTCCCTCTCTCCTCCTCCTCCCTCTCTCCTCCTCCTCCCTCTCTCCTCCTCCTCTCTCTCTCCTCCTCCTCTCTCTCCTCCTCCTCTCTCTCCTCCTCCTTCGCCTCCTCCTCACTCTCCTCCTCCTCTCTCTCCTCCTCCTCTCTCTCCTCCTCCCTCTCCTCCTCCTCTCTCTCCTCCTCCCTCTCCTCCTCCTCTCTCTCCTCCTCCTCTCTCTCCTCCTTCTTCGCCTCCTCCTCCTCCCTCTCCTCCTCCCTGTCCTCCTCTTTCCTTTCTTCCTGTTACGTAGGGAGAAGGATTGGGCAGTGCCATCACCTTCCCTTTGAGGGTCTCATAGACCCTCTCTCTCCCTCCCTCCCTCCTTCAGCCTTTCTTTTTCTTTCTCTTGATTTATCCCCGTCCGTCTCCATGCTCTCTCACTCCACGCTGGTTTTTGACTTGGATCAGCCCAGGGAGTGCGGTGACTTTGGCAATGGTTAGGCAAACTTCAGACGATTTCTTAAAGCTCGCAGCTCGGGTGGACTTAGGTGGCAGAAGAACTCAATAACTTGCTTCCAGAGAATAAGATTATCGAGGATTTGCCAGAATATATATATATACACACACACACACACACACACACACACACACACACACACACACACACACACACACACACACACACACACACACATATATTTTCCAAGATTAGACTCTGTTTGCTTACCTGTTTATGTGTATTTGTACATTCATATGTGCATATATCTACTTATTCGTTGGTTACACCCTACCTTGTTATGGGCCAGAAGCTCAGCCATTGTTATTCATTCTGTCTGTCTGGTGCCAACGTCGCAGCCGCGCGGACTCTGTGGCACCAGACTCCACGAGGTCGTCGCTGGCACCTTCCAGGAATTCCTCTTGCCCTTCTCGAGGTACTCTCGTCGTTCCAGGTACCCTGCCCCCTCCTCCCCCTCAGTGCACACACACACACACACACACACACACACACACACACACACACACACACACACACATACACAGACAAGGAAGCACACGACTCGACAGTGTAGTGGTACCGTTCTTGACCGCTAATTGAGCGATCCATGTTTGAGTACCGTCCAGTGGTGGAAATATGTATTACTTCACTGCAAGCCGGCACTCCAAATATGTTGGGCAAGGGTTTCGGCGTGTGTGTGTGTGTGTGTGTGCGTGCGTGCTCTCGCTCGCTCTGAGCTCTCGGATTGGTAATAACTCGTTCACGAGTCTAACACGTGATCCAAGACCGTGGTGAATCTCACACACACACGCACACACACACACACACACACACACACACACACACACACACACACACACACACACACACACACACACAAACACACACACACACACTATGTCCACACCACCCTTTGGTCCCCTGGATTATGTCATAACTCAAGTCGGGCGTCAAGGTCACAAGAGGAGCCGCAGGGAGCAGTATGTATGTACATGCATGCATGCATGCTTGCATGCACTCAGTGCTGGGCCAGTGTTTTGACAATTTTGCTTGTGTACAGTGTGAGTGTGTGTGTGTGTGTGTGTGTGTGTGTGTGTGTGCGTGTGTGTGTGTGTGTGTGTATCTGTGATGGTGTCACCGCTCCCACCTCTGTTCGCTCTTCTCTCCTGTCCTATTCACAATTGCATTTCCTTGTTTCTGCCTCCTCCTCCTCCTCCACAGCATCATCGACCTCGTATATGGCATTACCTTCCTAAAGTTTATGGGAGGTCAGTACCTTAAAGGCATTCTTGCGAAGGATAGTCACGCAGAATTCTTTTATACTTCTTTGGAAGAACACTGATTGGAAACAACTACTATCACTCCTTCAATTTCCCCTGTGCCTGCTGTTGTCCCCAGGGCTCTTGGCCAAGAAACACAGGTACAGTCTTCATCATCGATATCATAGTCATCGTAATTTTCGTCGAATCACTTGATTATATTTTCTGTGTTTGAGCAGCGCAGTTTCCCGGTCGCACCATCCTCCTCCTCTCTTCCTCCTCCTCCTCCTCCTTCTCCTCCTCCTCCTCCTCCTCCTCCTCCTCCTACTGTCGTCCTTCTATGGTAACTTTCACTCGTCCCTCGAACTACATTTTTGCTACACCACGTTTTCCTGTTATGCATTTCCTTTCTTTATTAATTTGTCGCCCTACAGCGAACTATTCCTTGGGGTCACCCCGTCATCTTTTTTGTTGTCTGATCTTTCACTCACAACACTTTCTCGTCCTTGTACTCCCCTTGTTCAGCCATAATCCCCCCTTTCCTTTTATCCTCCCCATGTTTATTTTTCCCTCCGTTCTTCTCGTTCCCTTTTCCACTTCCCTCTTCTTTCCCTTCCTCCTTTTGATTCCTCTTCCCCCATCTCCACCGCCTTTCCCGTCCACCACCTACCCCGTTTGTTCTCCTCATATCCTTCCATATTCCCTCTTCGTCTTCCATAGCCCTCTCCGTCCTTCCATGTTTCTGTCAACCCCCATCTAATACTCTTCACCCACCTCATTCCATTGTCTTCCAGCCTCCTTCAAACCGTTATTTGTCTTTTCTATGACTTATTCCTCTTCTTCTTACCTCAAGGTCCTCGTCCTCTCATTTGAACCTTTCCTCTTCCTCTTCATCTTATCTCAAGCTCCTCACCCACTCGTCAGAACCTTTCTCCTCCGTTGTTTGCGGAAAACTGTCGGTCGAATATGTAATATGTACCCTGCCTTCAGAGTTATCTCGTATCCTGATAGTAACGCCGCACGCACGCACACACACACACACACACACACACACACACACACACACACACACACACACACACACACACACACACACACACACACACACACACACACACACACACACACACACACACCTGCCCCCACCTCCCCAACCTCTCTTCCACCTCTCCACCCCCTCCCCTTCCCTCCCCATCCCCAGTTACACCGCTAACTACCACAGCTGACCACCACCACCAAGGCCGCCACCACTATTGCTGCGTTGCGTCCACCTCGCTAATCATTACCGCTGCGAGCTTAACAAGGATGACCACGGCAATAATCACTGTCATTGTTTTTACCACCTCCATGAACACCACCATCACCGTCACGATCTCGCATAGTTGACGAGACTTCCTGTTCCAACCCCGGCGCACAAACCCTCCACAAAGAGTGTGAGAAAGGGGCTTTTGAGGCTATGGATCACCTGCGCTTGTACTTCCTGCCACCTAGCGCGCCACAAGCCTTTCTGGCCACCTGTGTGGCACCACCCCGTTCGCTGCTAACCTTGGGATCGCAAGGACCCTCTCCCTCCCCTCCCAACCTCCCCTGTCCTCCATTCCGCCTCTCTTGTAACCCCCACCACCACCACCACCCGCACGTACACACACACACACACACACACACACACAAGCGCGCGCGCACACACACACTGTATATATGTGTGTATATGTATATATATATATAATATAATATATATATATATATACACACACACACACAGTGTATGTGCGCATGCGTGCTTGTGCATGTGTGTTGAGCACTGCTTCTGTTTTGTGCCGTGTGTTGTTGGTTGTCTGTGTGTGTATTTGGGGGCTGGGGGGGGGGGCTGGTGCACAACGCAAAAGCGTCTTTGCGTCGTCCTTGCGGCGGCGCCGGCGTCGCCCATCGCCGAACGGCAGCCGAGAGCGCCATATCCTTGATATATATTTTGGTGTTCTCCACTTTCTTTACTTTTCTTCCACTTCTTCCTCTGTCTCTCGCCCTTCTCCTCTCCGTCCCCTCCCTTCCTCCCTCCCTCCCTCCCTCCCTCCCCCTTTGCATTCGTCGTTCCTCATCCTCCATCAACTTTCTGTCCTCCCTTATCGTCTCTCCTCCCTGACTCCTACTGCTCTCTCATGCTCCTCTCTCCTCTCTCCGCCCTCGTCCACTTTTTCCTCTCTCGTTCATTTCTCTTCGCCTTACCCCTCTTCTCTTCCTCCTCTTTCCTTCTTCCTCCTTCGTTCATTCATCCTCTCAACTCTCCCTCCTCCTCCTTCCTCTTTCTCCCTCTACGAACATCATCACTGCCACCTCCACAATCTCCACCACCTCCATCTCCATCACCACCACAACAATTTCCACCGCCACTATTTCTCCACCACCACCATCATCATCTCCACCATGTCCACCACCACATCCACCGCCATCATCACCACCACCACCACCTCTACCGTCACTCAGGAATAATCTCAGGTTAAGACTTACGTTACATCATCCATCCCACGTTATTCTGTAAGAATATCTGAACAATAGAAATGTGTGTATTTATGCTAATTGGCACGTCCCTGATGGCAAACAGGGAAATTCCCCATAGATATATGGGATACCGTCATAATGACGGCGTGGACCATTGGGCACCATATAGATATATAGGGCTTCGCCGAATATAATGAATAAGGTGACACCAGAGAAATATCTCACCAGAAACTAGTTGGCACGGAGGTGAGATTACTGCCAAAAGCCTTTCATAACAAACATGAACAGCACAAACAAAACAAGACCGGGCGTTCCTGTTGGATCATCGTCTCCTAAAGGTCCAACCGCATTGTCTCATGTGCTTACGGGTGATGTGCCACCGAATATGAGTAAGCACTGTACAAGCAGATCCAAGCCTTGGACATTAAACAACATGAAGAAAATTAAGATCTATAATTACAACGTAAGAACTCTCTCCGAAGACCGCAGGCTGGAGACTCTAATGGAAGAATTAGACAACATCAAGTGGGACATCGTAGGACTGAGCGAAGTCCGAAGAGCGGAAGAAAAGCTGATACAATTACAAGATGGTCACCACCTGAATAGCAGCTGCTGCCAGGACTCGTCCGTCACAAAAAGCCCGGAGGATTTGTTTCCCAGATGCTGTTGGTTAAATTCAGGATGCGTGCTCTCTCTCTCTCTCTCTCTCTCTCTCTCTCTCTCTCTCTCTCTCTCTCTCTCTCTCTCTCTCTCTCTCTCTCTCTCTCTCTCTCTCTCTCTCTCTCTCTCTCCTTCCTCACTCTGTGTGTGTGCTGGAAGAGGGCGAGTTCTTGAGAGTAACAACTTGCTCATTCTTCGGGTTCACTGGGTTTAAGAAAATTATTAGGTGGTTGTCAAAACTAAATCAGTTAAGCGTATATAAGTAGATTATAGGGACGCGCGCACCCACATAAACACACACACACACACACACACACACACACACACACACACACACACACACACACACACACACACACAACACATGCATGCAAATGTGCAAAGGTGGTGAAACGCCCAGAGCATTTCGAGAGCTCAAATCTGAACGAGGATTGATTTGCACTAAGAAAGAAGGAAAAGACATGGTTTCAGGAGATGACTCAGCACAGTAAAACTGAGTTCCGTAAGTACCATGTTAAAACACACACACTTGCGTGCGTGCGTGCATTGTATGCCAGCGTACCCAGAAAATCAAGGCCTGTGGTCTTTTCTTGGGATCGAAGCGAGCGGAAGTGACGCTGGATCCGACAGGATTCCCGTGAAGAGGAAATCTTCAGGACTTGAGCAGTGGGGAACCTCGCACTCTGAATGTCCCAGGGGATTTCCAGGGACGTGACATTAATGTTGTGTCGTCAGCAGGTGAGGAGAAGGAGGAGGAGGAGGAGGAAGTGGCGGTGGAAGATTTAATTTGGGAATGGAGCGACAAGGTCAAGGCCGGTGGGGAGAGACGCGGATTCTATACTCGTCGTACGTCGTGTTATGCGTGGGAGAATGGGATGACTAGGAGAACGTCTGTTGTAGTAGCTGGCGATGTCCGGGTACCCACTAACAGGCTCTACGACGCATCCTTCACCTCATAAACTCCTACGTAGTTCGCACGCCGACCTTAAGGCCATATGGCATAAGAGAGGATCATACACCCCCGACCCCACCACCACCAACAACAACAGTTTTTTTGTTAAAATGGAATCGCTGGCATGTCACCATAGGACCAGTCATAAATCCATCGCTGTAGAAACTCTAGGTCGTTCTTGAAAATCTGAGAAATGAAAACCCGTTAAGAAGAAATTTATAGTATGATATTGTGTGATGGTATTTGTTGAGCGCCATGCTTGGCGCATGACAAAATTATTTGATTAATTACGCAGAAATTAAGTGGCAATGCACATAGTTTACCATATTCTGTGGGACTTTTACCACAAGTCTTGGCTACTGATTCAAATAAACATAAGTGACCTTCACGCCTGTGGAAGACCATGGCGGCAAAGTTGGCGATGTGGACACTGAGGAGAATACACGTAACTGCCGGGACTTCGACAACTTAAATTGTGCTTTTATTAGATGTCTAAGGTTCCTTTCACAATTATCGACTTTTAGCCGTGTGCCGTCCACGACGCGACGTCGTGCTCTCAAATAACCATGGGTGTCTATGGATGCTTTCACACGTGGTCGTGATTGTGATGTGTAAAATCGTCCTTAGACAACCATGATTATTTGAGAGCACGAGGTCGTGTCGTGGACGATACACGGCGAGAAGCCGATGTATATGAAAGGAACCTTAGGAGTGTCCAGAGTTCGTGCGCGCTTCCGAGGTTGGGGTCTGTGTTCCTTCGACAAGAAGTAAATCAGAGACAGGAGGTCAAACCTGTGGGTTCGAATCCTGCTCATGGCGCGCATATATATATATTGTATATGCATACATATATATATATATATATATATATATATATATATATATATATATATATATATATATATATATATGCAAAGAAATCACAAAACACACGTGATAAAATATTTTTGCAGAAACCACCGGGAAATTGAAAAAACAGATACCGAACGTTTTCGTCTATTTAGACATTTTCAAAGGTACCTTTGAAAATGTCTAAATAGACGAAAACGTTCGGTATCTGTTTTTTCAATTTCCCGGTGGTTTCTGCAAAAATATATATATATATATATATATATATATATATATATGTGTGTGTGTGTGTGTGTGTGTGTGTGTGTGTGTGTGTGTGTGTGTGTGTGTGTGTGTGTGTGTGTGTGTGTGTGTGTGTGTGTGTGTGTGTGAGTGAGTGATTCACCATGGTCTTCACCGCCATGGTCTCGGATCTTGTGTTGGACTCGTGGTCGACAGTTATTAACCTCCCGGATGAGAGCTTAGAGCTCGTATGACCGATCTATGGGTAATACTGGCCTTACACGCACACACACACACACACCCAACTCCCCGCCCACGAGAGTTGGAGTAACCCCCGCAGCGAAGCGATACTGAAATTATTTCAGCCCTGGGCGGGAGTCGAACCCGGACTGCCGTAGTGGCAGGCGAGAACTCTAACCACAGCGCCACGAGGTAGGTGTAGGGGTGTGTGTGTGTGTGTGTGTGTGTGTGTGTGTGTGTGTGTGTGTGTGTGTGTGTGTGTGTGTGTGTGTGTGTGTGTGTGTGTGTGTGTGTGTGTGTGTGTGTGTGTGTGTTGAGACATTGTAACAAGTTGAAGAAGGTGGAAAAAGAAGACACGGGTCCAGTTCAGAGTTTATTATTGATTGGTTTCGCTCTGAGCGTCTTCAGAGGAATGAAGAAGAGACGCGTACATATTTCTATCTGTATACCAAGGGGCTTTTTCCCTTATAAGGGGGCAGCCAATCAAGGCACACCGGACTCCCATCTACCACCCATTGTTTCCCTCATATCTTTATATTTATGTGTGTTTTGTATATATATATATATATATATATATATATATATATATATATGTGTGTGTGTGTGTGTGTATTGTAAAATGCACTGGACTCAAAAACAAGCACATTCCGACGTTTTGAACCCTGTCGGGGGTTCGTCCTCATTGGTTACAATAGTGAGGTAGTTTGATCTTGCCTTTTAAACAAAAACATGCCGTTCACTCGGAATGGACCATAGCAACCCCTACCACGGGTTCGGGCTTCCTTCGTCCCTCCCGTCCCAGGAATCTGCGGTGACCATGGGAATCCCGCGAAGGGATCGAACTCCCAACGTCTGTCCCACTCCAGCAATCCCCATCTGACAAAATGTCAAAATCACTTTCATGGTCACAAAGTCATCGAATTCCTCGTCTACTGACGTGGCTCTACCCTTCCTACTCTCTCCCTTGCCCCTCTGTAGATAGGGGTTATTGTGACGGATCTCGTCATGCTGTCCTTGCCACTGGCCCAAGCTTCCAAAAACAGCCCGTTGTCCTTCATCCCGTGCGCGATAATTGTTACGTTGTATGCTTGCAACATACATATACAAACGGCTTTTTCCCCTCCTTACAAAGGAGGTAGCCAAAAAACAAAGGCATAAAATCCACTTCCACCCCTTCCATCCCCCCATACTCCACTCCCATTCACCTCCTCCCTCCCTCTTATCTTAGCTTCTCCTGGATGACGGGTCATACCTACATCTCACCCACTGCCCTGGGTCAGAAGGAATGTAGCAAGACACAGCACATCCACAGCAAGGTCGCTTCGTTTAATCAGCGACCCCGTCCCTCTCCGTCCCCTCATGCAGAAAAAGAGAAGACGGGGGATTTTTCCCTCGTGCTGCTTCAAAATATCATTCACACATACTCCCTCACCCCCATCCCCCACCCACTCCCTTCCATGCATCACAGCATCATCCATACACAACCATTCTCCACTCACCTCTATCTTCTGTCTTCTCCCATCCTTCCTCAACAGACATTCCCTTCTTTCCCAGTGCCCCTTTTACCCCACCCATCCATCTCATCCTTGGTCGCCCCCTCATGTTCACTCCTTCCACCTCTGCCTTCCACACCTCTTTTATTAATCTTCACTCATTCTTTCCATGTGTACAAACCATCCCAATACTCTTTCATCAACCCTATCTCCCAACTCCCTTTCCAGCCCCGCTCTCCTACTTACCTTCTCGTTTCTTACTCTATCCAACCAAGCAACCCCTACCATACTTCTCGGACATTTAAACTCAAACACATTCAGACTCCTCTCGTCCTCTTTTATGTTCCCTGTTTCTGCTCCATACAGTCCTGTCGGCACTGCGTGGTGCTACAGATGCCTAGTCTATCCCCGTTCCGTTTGTGTCGCCCCTCATTGAGACCCTAAAGTATCAGCTGCATGCTACTAAGCAGCATTTAACCCCACAATAACATGCATCCAATACACCAGACGGGGTATTATATATATATATATATATATATATATATATATATATATATATATATATATATATATATATATATGTGTGTGTGTGTGTGTGTGTTTTTTAAGTGGGAGGGACGGGGAATGACTGGAGTCTTAATCCGAGTTCTATTCTTGACTAGTTTCGCTGCAGGCTTTTTTTTAATGAAGCTATTCAAGAATAAAAATCGTAAGCTAAGCTAGGACTGCACGGTTTCTTAAATTGGCGAGAAACCGCAGGATGTCTGAAACGCTGCGCGGCTGCGGTGAGCGTCACGCTGACCCTGAGGCCTGTAACAGCTCGACCCGTTCAATTTTGTTTACCGCTACGCTCGACTATTTGCCACCGCAAACGTAGCGTTGCTTTCTCCAGTGCAGCCTTTCGATACGGAGACCTCGAAGAACCAGCATATGAAATAAGTCGTCCTGACGTTAGGCAGGAGAGTAGATCACCATCCACTGGACAGATGGATAGTTGTGACCCTTTCAGCTTAACACCATCGCCAATTTTTTGAGGGGATTAAGGGAAATGTAGTCATACTGAAAGCGGGGCAGTCAAGACATTGCTAATTGTAATCATATTATTGTTCCAACTGTTGATAGTTTAGGCAACTTGATGGCAGTTGCAGGTAACTTGCCAGAACTAAATAGTGTTAGTATGTATGATTTTTGAGGCAACAACCTTTTGGGTACATAAAATAATCGGGAAATAATGACAGCAAAATGTGGAATATACAGTGGGTTGTATTCGACTGGAAAAAAAAAATTGGTGCGGCGTGTTCTATGGAATGCAATCTTCTTGGTCAAGCATTATGTAGATAAATAGAGTTGAAGACATAATTAGTAGACGTAACAAAGTCATGGACGTATTTTTTCCATTAGGTCTTACGAAATCATCGTTTCAGCGGCTCAGTGGTGTTAAAAATCCAATATGTTGAGGGGAAGGGGGTGCCTCAGAAGACTGATGCAGCCGCGTGACGACAACTCAGCTGGAAGAAAACGCTTACCGGTGGCAAGAACAAAAGTTTGTGTATAATTTCGATCAGATTTACTTTCTGCGGAGAGCCAAACCGCTGACCCTTCGGTGAGCCGCTGCCGGCAGCTCAACTTGAGCTCCTTTGCGTGTTTCCTTGATCATCCTCCTCCTCCTCCTCCTCCTGTTGTTGTTGCAACATCATGTTCCCACTTTCATCTTCATTGTGGCTTCTTGCAGTGTGGCCGCTTCAGCTTGCGTGCCTTCCCACATGTATGCGTGCATGATTTCACCTGCATTTAGAGTGATGTTGATAATTTGGCGAGGGAAATGATATTGGGCGAAAACCGAGCCTGGACAATGAGCCCATTTTCATGGTACCAAATTCTGTTTCTGTATCTACAGTCTTCATGGAGCAGTGGCGTTTGTAATGCATCTTGGAAACTTAGTCAACGAATCGCAGTTATGTAAGAACACAAGAACATAAGAACATAAGAATGAAGGAGACTACAAGAGACCATAAGGCCTACACTACATCACCACCTGTCATCCCCATCCATAAAGTTGTCTAATCGCTTCTTAAAACAACTGATAGTTTCAGCGCTTACTACATGGTTACTAAGTTTATTCCATTCGTCGACCACCCTATTAGTGGATGCATTTCTGAAGTCTTACTATGGGAGAGGATAATAAGTTGGAAGAAAGTCCTGGAGGAGGGAAGACGAACGAAGGGAGTATTTGGAGTCACACGTGACAGGAATAGGAGGAGTGAGAGTGGAGGTAAAATATAGAGTGAGAGAAACATGTAAATGTCTTTGAGGATTGAAAAGCGTCATGAAGAAAACACGTGACACTTAAGCCTTCTAAACTCCAGAAAAATGATCTTGTGGACAAGTTTTTATCCCAACATGAGGACTGGGCCTCGTATCTCATACATTGGAATTATATTGACCAGAGACGGTGGCAACTTATTTTGTTCAGCTAGGCTTAAGCATTAGCCCCGCCTTCACAGTATAAATGTATAATGGCTGCTGCACGTCAGGAAGAGAGTTGTGAAGTACGATAGCAGCCGATGGTTGAAAGACACTCCACAATTGAATGAAATGTAGCACTAGTTTGAACAAACTCAATATTTTCACTTGGGATCAAGGGAACAGCAACTCTGGAACTGAAGACCCAGATAATGTCGACAGAAGTTTGAATGTCATATGTACGTTTCCGCGCGTCAGAACAGTTCGTTGATCCGTTGCCTTGTGATGATGGTCGCCCAGGCACCGACCGGCCGGCCGACCTACGAACAAACCTTCGTCACAGTCACGGTTAAGAACATGCAATGTGGCAGTGCAGAAGTTGGGGTTTAGCCCCGCTTAGTCCTGACCCGTTTCTCAGTTGAATGGAATCGTGAAGTGGTTACAACCGTGCCTGTAAAGAATACCATAAGGTTGCAGGTGTTGGTCGAAAATGGTTTGTGTCTGTATTTGGGGTCACCCAACAGCTGTTGAATACAATAGCCTGCCTTTAGCCAGCAGAATGTAAACGGGGCCATCAGGTTGGACAGAGCTTGGATAGTTTGGTTGAAAGAAGTGATGTGGATGAGGAAAGAAGGGTGACTATCTTCGCGATAGAGCTAGCGGTGTCTTGGTAAAGGTTGGGAAAGGTTAGAAGGTGGAGCTGAAGGTGTGTATGTTAGTGACCAGAGCTTCAACTTAGGGTCCATGACAACACATATGACGTGGCACGTAAAACGGGCCTTTTGTAGCGTCGCCATCATCGCATCATTTCGTTGGAAGGAACGTTTGGAGAGAAATCATCATTTGCTGCTGACGGGGATTCTCAACCTATTTTCACGTGTACCCCGTACTTATGCATTGCTATTGTTTAACCTCCTGGAGATGACTTCCACACTAAATTTAATCGTTTCTCAACCCACTTGCACGTATACCCTCTACTTATGCATTACTGTTGTTTAACCTCCTGGAGATGACCTCCACACTAAATTTAATCGTTTCTCAACCTATTTTCACGTATACCCCGTACTTATGCATTACTATTGTTTAACCTCCTGGAGATGACCTCCACACTAAATTTAATCGTTTTGCATCCACTAACTGCTAACGGTTTTCGGTTGGCTACCCCACTTGTGAACCGCCGTGGTCCAATAGGGTTCCAGGGACCACAGGTTAAGAACCACTGCGTTAGTGGGACGATTTGTCTGCACTCTCCTCCGGTAGGAGCGAAGCAAGCAAGCAAGCACGGCGAAAGGCTGTGGAAGAAGTGCAAGGGCCATCTCATTCTAAGTTATGCACCTAGAAATAAGTGGGTTACCCTTCATCCCTCAATTGCATCATCTCCCACGGCCAGTTTACATCTCCATGCAGTCCCTCACCACTTAATATTCCTCCGTTTTGTCCTCTCTATCTCTCTATATCTATGTCTGTCCGCCTATCCCTGTATCTCTCCCTCCCTCCATCACTATTTTATGTCTTCTCTCCTCAGGATGGTGTGTGTGTGTGTATGTTCGGGTATATGTTGTATTGCCACCCCTTTAGATCTGCGAACGTACAATGTCGGCACAGGAACAAAATATCCCGGCGGTTCTAATGGCGTCGACAGCATGTTTACAATGCCTTCACCCACTTTCACTGAATGCGCCCTGTCACCTGTCGTGTGTGTACGCGCGCGCGCGCGCAAACATGTAGGTGTAGTTGTATGCCGTGTCCGTGCCGTCTGCGACTGAGAGATGGACTTGGCTGCATGCATGTATGCATGTTGCGCCAGCCGGCTGTTGCCATAAGAGAACAGCCTGTTACCCCCGTCTCACACACGTTGGTAAATGAAAGTTTTATCGTGCGTGATGTGAAGGTGATACCGATCCTAACAATACGATGTGCTGATGATAGTCTAGCAAGTACTCTATGTTTTTCTTTAGCCAAAAAGGATACGACCTGGCCCACAAGGCTCTCGGATGACCTGGCCCTTGAGGGTTGGGGGATGGCCCTCACTGGAAGGAAAGCGTCAGGTATCAAATCGAAGCAGTACGACGTCGTAAAACGTTTCCCCAACGCTTTTAAAACGTTGGCTCAGCGAACATTTAAGGTATTGGATGAAATAGTCTAGTAGGATGGGAATGCCCCCTCTTAGATGGGAGGCTCCGTTTCCTACCTGAATTAGTGTGGTGGTAGACACTCTATTGTCTATCAAATTGTGTAATGTTGGAGTGCTTGCAATAGGCAGATTGCAGCAGAATTAGACGCAGAGGTATTGAGCCCTGTGGCACCGAGTTACAGTGACACAAATGAATTAAGTGTTCTCCCGGAAGAGACAGGATGAATTGTGCGGAAGGGAGAGGGAGAGGGAGAGGAGTTTTGAGAGATAGGCAGGCACCCTGAGGAAAAGGAATGAAATGAACGGGCGGCAGCAGGATTGGAAGGACGTGTACCAACCCGCACGGAAGGAGTCGAGGGAACGCCATGCAAGTCATGTACAACTGTTTATACATAAGAACATAAGAAGAACATAAGAAATAAAGGAGACTGCAAAAGACCATAAGGCCTACACTAGGCAGCTCCGTATCCATCACCACCTGTCATCCCCATCCATACAGTTGTCTAATCGTTTTTTAAAACAACTGATAGTTTCAGCGCTTACTACATGGTTACTAAGTTTATTCCATTCATCGACCACCCTATTAGTAAACCAATTCTTGCCTATTTCCTTCTTAAATCTAAATTTGTCCAGTTTGTACCCATTACTGCGAGTCCTGCCCTGTTGTTTTATTATGATGACCTTGTTTGCATCACCCTTGTTATAGCCTTTGATCCACTTGAACACTTCTATTAGATCACCCCGCACTCTGCGTCTTTCCAGAGAGTGTAAGTTTAGGTGCCTAAGCCTCTCTTCGTAAGGCAAATTTCCGAGTCCTTGTATCATTTTGGTCATTCTTCTCTGTACTGATTCTAATGAATTTACGTCCATTCTGTAGGACGGAGACCAAAACTGTACCGCATAGTCAAGGATGGGTCTAACTATCGCTAGGTAGAGTTTAATAATTACCTCTGCACTTCTATTCGTTACCGTCCTAGCAATGAAGCCTAATGCCCTGTTAGCTTTATTTCTGGCGCTAATACACTGCTTCCTGGTTTTAAGGTCCGGACTCACCAGAACTCCCAAGTCCCTCTCGCACTCAGATTTAGTAATAGTAAATAGACTCAGAGAACACATTGAAGGGCATAATTTAATTCGTGTTTCACAGCATGGTTTCTCCAAGGGTAAGTCATGTGTGACTAATCTTCTATCCTTTTACACTAAGGTATATAAGGCGGCAGACAACAATGAAAATTACGATGTTATTTACCTTGACTTTAGCAAAGCGTTCGACAAAGTGCCACACCAGAGACTACTAAATAAAATCAAAGCCCATGGCATAGGAGGAAAAGTGTTAGAATGGATTAGAGCTTGGATTAGTAACAGAAAGCAACGGGTCACCATAAATGGAATAAAATCTAGGTGGGGCAATGTTACTAGCGGGGTTCCCCAGGGCTCGGTTTTGGGTCCCTTGTTGTTCATTATGTTCATTATGTTCATTATGTACATAAATCTAGTAACATTGCCCCACCTAGATTTTATTCCATTTATGGTGACCCGTTTATCATTGCTGTACAGGTGTTTTTCCCTCTGTTATAACACTCCCCTCTCTCTCGCTCTCCCTCCCTCCTCCTCTCTCTTTTCCTTAATGGTGTTTGCAATAGAGATGCAGACGTGCAGCCGAATACTGGTTATGTATAACTGTGTGGATGATACCGTCCACCAGTGTCACATGTTTTGATAGCGTTAGCCCGAGTCGGTCCTGCAGAATAATAAGGTCAGTCCCTGAGAGACGAGTGGAGGAACCGGACACCTCCCTCCTCCACTCTCCACCATACTCCACCAATATGACCTACTCATGTAAACAACTAGATATCTAAATAAACTTCTCTATATCAAATTTGCTGCAACTTGTTTACACACACGCTCACACACACACACACACACACACACACACACACACACACACACACACACACACACACGGCTCGACGGCGCAGTGGTAGCGTTTGCAACCGCCACTCCAGCGGTCCGAGTTCGAATCCCGCCCAGGACTGAAATGGTTTCAGTATCGCTGCGCTGCGAGCCGGCACTCCAACTCTCGTGGGCGGGGAGTTGCGCGCGCGCGTGTGTGTGCGAGTGTGTTTGTGTGTGTGCGTGCGTGCGTGCGTGTGTAAGGTCACACCATTACCCATAGAGCTGTCATATAATATGAGCTCTGAGCTCCCATCCGGGAGGGTAATAGATGTCGATCATGAGTCCAACACGTGATCCAAGACCATGGTGAATCACACCCACGCACACATACCCACACGCATACATACACACACCTACTTAGAGGTCAGTATTAACGTATACTTGGTATATTTTATTGACATGATGGAAAATGTGACCAGTCATGCTAGCTTCTTCGCTGATGATGCAAAAAAAATGTGATGAGAGCAAGGAACATACAGGATTGTAGGTCGCTACAAGATACAGGGCATAATATGAATGGCATTAAGAATAAGTCGTTGGTGCTATATAGAATGGGTAATGATTTAATTACAAAATAAAAGGAAGAAAGTGGAATTGGGGATGAGGATAATGGAAAATTTGTCACCATTAACACACAGCAAAACGGGAAAAATGATAAATAAATCTCAACACTTCAAACCTGCACCCTTCTCTGTTGGGCAAAGAGTTTGTGTGTGTGTCCATGTAAAGCCACAATATTACCCTTTGGTTGGACCCTATTTATATCAGCTTTGAGCTCGTATCCGGAGAATTAATAGCTGTTAATCACGAGTCAATACATGATCCAAGACGCTTGGTGAATCACGCGCCCAAACGTACCGTTATAACATGCTGCATTGTCCATACCCTTCCTTTCTACGTTCTATATTTCCCCGCAGCTGGAACTACTTAACAAATAATAAGCTTTCAGAGGAAGGCTACGGCTCCTGCCAGTACAGACGCACTTCATCGATCTATGTAGCAATACAGGTGTTATGTGTGTTCAGGTGTTTTGTATATATACACACACACACACGCACACACACACACACACACACACACACACACACACACACATATATATATATATATATATATATATATATATATATGTATATATATGATAATTTTTATGACAGTCGCATGCAGGATTCGAACTTACTGCTTTTAGCCATCCGTAAGATCATCTTCATGGAGCCTTAGCCCAGTTCATCAACAGAAACTTGTTGGTGTAGTGTGCTAAGGCTCTGTGAAGCTAACATACGGGTGACTGAAAGCAGTGGGTTCGAATCCTGCATGCGATTGTCATAAACATTATCGGATTGATGTCGCTGATACTAGCGAATTTCTCTCATTTATATATATGTATATATATATATATATGTATATATATGTATATATATATATGTATATATATGTGTATATATATATATATGTGTATATATATGTATATATATATATGTGTGTATATATATGTATATATATATATATCTGTGTGTGTGTGTGTGTGTGTGTGTGTGTGTGTGTGTGTGTGTGTGTGTGGGTCAACTTGGCTCCTGTTACGGAAGCCGACGTCATGTCAGTTGTGGATATTTTCACACTCTGGCCTATAGAGACAGAAAGTGTAAAAAAATAATTTCTTTGTTGTCCAAATCCTGTATTCTAATTGAAAAATTAATACATTTCTTTTCCTCTTTTTTTACAGGTAAGTGCCAGCATTGCGGCGGTTACGGTGAGACTGGGTATGTACGTACAAGGTCGTTTGTGTGTATTTGTCCGAATCTTGTAATTTTGGTCGCATGGAATGATTATGGTTGATTGCAAGAGAAAACGAGAAAAAAGGAGTATCAGGTGAGCAGAGAATTGTGGGTAATGAACCCCCCCCCCCCCTTCATCTGTGACGTAGATCAGAATTGGAGACGGGAAGCACCGGTGTGTGTCAACACGCTTGTGTATCTTCGGAAAGGAAGTTTTGATGTGTGCATCTTCAACATGCAGTGTCCTCTCTGTTGTTTATGCGAAAGCCCCAGTTGTTTCCCGACGTGCGTGTTTGCAAAATGTACACGCCGTATACACACACATTTCGTCGGCGAGCAACCGGCGCTAATCGTGTCTTGGACAATATCATCACCCCCCCCCAAAAAAAAAAAACGTGGATTCATAGAGGTGGGAAAAGAAGAGTTTAAAAAAGGGTAGCAGGACGGTGGAATTATAAAAGTTAAAAACAGTTAGCATTCGTTTCTGTGTGGAAATTAGTCGAGTCGAAACAGAATGCTGCTCAACATGGATACGTTGGGGTGTTACTTTGCGCCTGAAATGTTGACTACATCAAACGTAAGCAGTTTACCCCATAAAGAGACACGCGTGTATAATAACGTGATAATGAAGGAGACTGCAAGAGACCATAAGGCATTCTGGTCGTAGAATAACCAGAAAGAAAATTAGAAATTGAGGAGGAAACTATAAAATGCTTTTGATGTGACTAGTGCAGCAACAACATAGTTCTCGCCAAAGTTCCGTGAAGATGACTTAAGAGTTTGGTCCTTTGCGGAAGCTGAAGTGAAGATCAAAGGGAGGTTTGCTAGGAGAAATATTTGGTTTACTTTTCCTGTTAAGAATAGATTAAAAAAAAATTGATAAGTAGGAATGTACATACATACATACATATACCAAGGCTTTTTCCCCCTTTCAAGGGAGGTAGCCAAAAAGGGAAAGGCATAAAAACACTCCCACTCATTTCATCCCTAAATACACTCCACACCCCTCCCACCCTCCCTCTCATCTGAGCACCTCCTGGATGACGGGTGATCCCAGCACCTTGCCCACCGCCCTGGGTCAGAAGCAGTGTCGCAAGACACAGCACATCCACAGCAAGGCCGCTTCATTTAATCGGCGACCCCCCCTCTCCGTTCCCCCTTGCATATAAGGAGAGGACGGGGAGAAATCCCTTCGGGCTGCGTCAAAATTTGCTCACACATACTACCTCACCCCCCACCCCCCCGCCCATTCCTCCTCATGCAATCACAACATCATCCATATAGTAGGAATGTAAATATATAAAATGGTAGAGGAGGCTGACACCATTCTTTGTTAAAGATAAGGAAGTTGATAGTTATGACAGTTTTGTAAAATATGTTAGTATAGGCAGTTCAGAAGAACGCTAGAAGCTTCTTGTCTCATATATGTCACTATTCTTCTTCATCTTCATCATCATCATCATCATCATCATCATCATTATCATCATCATCAAAAGGTAGGGTCCGTCCAGATCTTCTCAATGTCAAGGGCAGGTAGAGCAGAAAAAAAGAAAAAAAAATCGGATAGAAAATGGAAAGACGGAGACAGTAGCAGGAGGTATATTGCCAGACTCGTCAAGATATTTTGTAGTAAGGTAGCTCCTTTCCTGCATAATACAATTAGATGAGTGCGTTTATGTGCAGTTGTGAATGTATATATATATATATATATATATATATACATATATATATATATATATATATATAATATACATGTATATATATGTGTATATGAGAGAGAAATGGGTGGGGAAGGGCAAACGAAGATGTGTTGGGAATAGAATAGAGTTTATTGCCCTGTGTATGTATATATGTATGTATATATATGTATATGTATGTATGTATATATATATATATATATATATGTATATATATATGTATATATATATGTATATATATAATGTATATACATATATATATATGTATGTATATATATATACATAATATATATATATATATATATATATATATATATATATATATATATATTTATTTCAGATATTGTTTCAGAGAACCTATGGTTAAGTGGAAGTCCAAAAGAGAAAAATATGGTGGAGAGGGGAGTGCCAGGAATGGGTGAAAGTGAGGTCCGGAGGATTTCTAGTTAGACCTTTGGTGAAAGGAAGGGAGGAGGAGGCCAGCGTGCTGTTAGGTGGAGAAGGGAGAACATGTAGAATGGAGAGGAAGTCAGGGGTCGTTCCGCCCTCGCCCTCACCTCCCTCTATTGTGGTTGATGAACCCGTTCACGACAGTTGCAATTGTAACTTATTCTTGATAATGTTATTCAAAACAAAACAATGAGGAAGACCGTTTATGTAGTGTCTGAAGAATTTGGTGGGAGCAGCCCTCTGTATGTATGCGCGTGTACCTGACGCGCGCGCGCGAGCACACACACACACACACACACACACACACACACACACATACATATGTATATATATATATATATATATATATATTATGTATATATACATTATATATATATATATATATATTATGTATGTATATATACAGTATATATATATATATATATATATATATATATATATATATATATATATATATAATATACAGCATAGACATACTGTGTGTGTGTGTGTGTTTTGTATGTGCAAAATTAACGAATGTTTCAGGACCCTAACGCACGCGTACACACTGCGTGCGCGCACGCATGTTTGTTATTTTCCCATTCCTTTCCGTACAAGCCTTATTGTCTCGTCGACCCCAAAGGACTTTGTAGCTACATCTTTTCGAACTCCACCTTGCAGCCATGATGCAATACCTGCTGCTCTTGCTGCTGCATTAAAATACTGAAAGGGGTCTCGATGTCGCTCTGCACTCACCAACACCTCCAACGACGGCCACTTTCACTTTCACAACTGCCCTTGTTTAAGCTTTGCCAAATCCAGCTGGCGCCTACAACCCCTCTACCCCCGATCCCACCCACACCACTCCTCCCCCCCCCTCCTTTCCTCCGCTCGCCCCATACTTGTCCCTGTATGGCTGCTCACCACTCTATTCCTTTCTTCCGATCTTACTGGCCCAGGGTTTCGTTCACGGGACCTTCGCTTCCGCGCAGCAGCAGCAACCGTCGTACCGACCGTCCCTCGCACCCACACCTACCTCCCCCCGTCCCCCTCCCACATCTCCGTACCCCTTCCTACTCCGCCACATCACCACACCCTCTCCCCCTCCTCCTCACCCCCTTCAAGAAGGCCGCGCCTCATCGCGCTGTTCCACTGTACTTCTTCGGCTCCGAGCCATCGCAGGTTGACATAATTTTTCATCTCTCTCTCTCTCTCTATCTGCTCGTCTCGCTCTTCTCCCTATCTCTTGTTCAACTCCCTCTACCTCTTACTCTTCTCACCCCTCTCAGATTCTCTCTTTACTGTGTGTGTGTGTGTGTGTTGTCTGTTTCCCTCTCTCCTCTCTCCCTCTTTTTTTTTACCCATCGTCGTACCAAGTGTCATGGTCAGCACCAGAAGGTTCACATCAGACAGAAAGATGGTGTCTCCTAAAGCGGTGCAGGTGATCTCGTTTGAATACATTAACCCTATGAGGAATGAGGGGTTCCTCTCTGTTGGAGAAAAAGAAAAACAGAAAGAATATACAAGACTACATGCAAAGGGGTTCAATAATCTAGACAAGTTTGAAACTGGAGCATACTGCTAGGTTGTAGAGTCTAGACGCCATACATTTTATTAGCCAAAATGGCAGCCGCTATTCGCCTTCTTCAACAACATTTTACTCCACCCTTTCTCCCGAAATCGATCAAAATAATGGAAAGTCTTAGATGTAGTTACAGGACTGAAGTGTATTATATATTGGGTGTTTTGACCCAGACTTCATACTGCTAGGAGTTGTCTTTTCATTTAAATTTTACAGTTTTAGATATGTCGCGGATGGGTGAAAGGAAACAATGATCTTGTAATTTGCCTCGTCGTGACTATTGGTTTCGGCACTGTGAAAGAGCAGCTCGTCAAGCTGCACTATCATAATTTTTTTATCCTCAGTGGTTGATTAATTCCACCGATCCAAAGATCGTAAAAAAAAAAAAAAAAAAAAAAAAACATGGATACATTTGATAGTTATGTGATCAGAAGACCAAAATCATCCATTGATAGCTTGCCCCATAGAAGCCGGGACATCGCAAAAGCCATGCTCGGAAAAGAGAAATGGGGCCTTCGATATCGCCCGCATATCAAGTGCAATCCAGGTCAGGATTATGACACGACTCGGAAACTTGTAGCGGACAACGAAATTCCAACAACTTATAGTCACCCCTTAATTACATACAAAAAAGTTCGATAAATATCTAGCACAATTGTACACCAGTAATAATTCCCTTTGTCAGTAATTACAATTTAAAAATATGTATGCTGTTATAATTACAGACAAAAGGAGTTTTTACAACTGTGCAAAATATTTATTAACGTTTGTTGTATCTTCGCCGTCAGTTACAGATCTCATTCTCTCGAAACCACTTATTTCCATCAGACATTATTGCCACTGAACTGTGGACTCCCCTCCACCTCGATCCGGGTAGACAACCTTAGGGCCAGTGTTGTGTCCATATCTGTTGCCTCCACCCAGACATGCCGGAGTTAGTGTAAGAGCGATGTGCACATGTAGTATCGAGGAGTTGGACTTTGGTCACTTCTGCGCGAGCCATTATTGTCCTGTGAAACACAGGGGTGACTTGCCATTGGTCGTTAGTCAGTTTTGCTTCCCATTTTCAAGAATATGTAATCCACTGTTAGAAGGCAGATACAACTAATGATTCGAATGATAAAAAGGCAAACCATTGTCTTTGCTGCAGAGGCTTTGAATCCATAAGAGTTGGAACCGTTACAATACCAAACGAGTACTCCATCATATACATACATACATATAAATATATATATATATATATATATATATATATATATATATATATATATATATATATATATATATATATATATGATGGAGTACTCGTGTGTGTGTGTGTGTGTGTTTCACCACCATGGTCTTTGGATCATGTGTTGGACTCGTAATCGACAGCTATTTCCCTCCCGGAAACGAGCTCAGAGCTCGTATATGACCGATCTATGGGTAATGTTGTGACCTTACACGCACACACACACACACAACTCCCCACCCACGAGAGTTGGAGTAACAACCCGCAGCGAAACTATACTGAAATTATTTCAGCCCTAGGCGGGGTCCAAACCCGGACCTCCGTATTGGCAGCCGGGAACTCTATCAACTGCGCCATGAGTTGTGTATGTGTGTGTGCACATATATATGTGTATATATATATATAATATATATATATATATATATATATATTATATATAGTATATATATATATAAAATATATATTATATATATTTTATATATATATATATATATAATATATATATTATATATATTTTATATATATATAGTATAATATATATATATTATATATATTATATATATTTTATATATAATATATATATATATATTATATATATATCTTTTTTTTTGGGGGGGGGGATGTAAAACGCACGCAAGGGTGACTGGCGAGTCGATTGCAGACGCATTATTGAACATCATTGGAGAAAGTGGACAGCGAAGCAACCAAGGGGGAGAAGAGATATCTGGCTAAACAATTCATGAAGAAATAAAATCGGCAGTGCCCCACTGCTCACCGGCTCGAATCGAGGTAGTTTGGATCCTTTTCCGGGTAGAGGACATTCTGCAGCTTCTTTGATTAAGTCACCCAGTGTCAAAAATAATAATTTATACTGTTTTCAGATTAAATTCAAGCATCTTATGAGTAATTGTAAAGTGATTGTTAAGTAGTGGGTGTAATCTCAAATGAATGGAAACTGGTGAATTTCGCCAATATTTAACACTCACATGTTCTGTTCCAAGACACTGGGAGAGGGAAGTGAGTAGTAACCTTGTAGAGATGTCGCTTACTGTATATTCCATCGGCGGTGGTGCTTGGGGGCTTTGTCCTATTTAACACACACACGACTTGATGGCGCAGTGGTAGAATTCCCGGCCGCCACTACGGACGTCCGGATTCGAATCCCGCCCAGGGCTGAAATAATTTCAGTATCGCTGCGTCACGGGTTGTTATTCCAACTCTCGTGGGCGAGGAATTGGGTGTGTGTGTGTGTGTGTGTGTAAGGTCACAGCATTACCCATATATCGGTCATATATAAGCTCTGAGCTCTCTTTCGGGAGGGAAATAGCTGTCGATCACGAGTCCAACACGTGGTCCAAGACCATGATGAATCACACACTGTGTGTATGTGTGTTTACACGATTGTACCTAATTGTAATATAATGGAAAGGGTGCATACACTTGAGATTCTTTCTCTTATTCTTTGGCTTTGAAATCTGTTATTGACTCCACTTGGGCAACATTAGCTTACGTAATTCCAGGAATATAGAAAGCTGTGTTTGATATCCTTGACAGGCTACCACCTTCGGATAAGAATATGGCGAAATTTCTGTTATTGGACGCAAGCAGGCAAGCATGCAAACGAACAATAGCCAGCAACAGGCTGGCATCCTCGTTGCCTAAAGTGGAGCGCGACCTACAAAACGAATAGAGAGAAAGAGAGGAGGCCTGGGCTTAGGTGGCGCCATCCAGAAGAGGACAGGTAGTCTGGGACGCTGCGGCGAGGTCAGGTCAAAGAAGGTTTGAGGTCGAGGGCCCCGGCTGGATGGGTCACTTTTCTAGATCGAGGCTTCTGCATATGGAGCCAGTTTCTCGCATGTTGCAATCGATTACACGACTCGAGATTGCCGGGGAGCAAGGGTCATGGTGGGGAATTACATTGCAGAGGTAGGTTGGTTGGCAGAGTGTACGAGTTTCACTTTTGCTAGTAAGCACACCGCACTGCCACCAACCTACGGCTGGACATTCTCTCTCTCTCTCTCTCTCTCTCTCTCTCTCTATCTCTGCCTCTCTCCTTTCCTCACCTCTTTTCATTTCATCTCATCTCCTCACCTCTCCTCATTCCCGTTCTCTTCTCTTACACACACACATACACACACACACATACACACACACACATACACACACACACCTACTTATCTACCTTCTTTTCTTCCTTCTCTCCCTCTTTCTTTCCATTCTTCATCACAATCAGGCTCATCATGTTACCACGATCGAGTCACATCACTGTCGTTGGGGCCAGGGTCATCCATCACTCAAGTAATTCATTAGCATGTCTCATGTCCACAATCACAAGTCTTTGTACAGGCATACACATCCAAGATAACTCGCTAACGGTTGGACGCGGAGATGGGAACCCCATGGATCATGGAAGAGGCCTTCTGCCACGGTTGTAATGACGTTGGTAAGACCACAGATCCCCTCAGGGTCCTAACCCTGTGTGTGTGTGTGTTTGTTTGTTTATGCATATATATATATATATATATATATATATATATATATATATATATATATATATATATATATATATATGCATATATATATGTGTGTGTGTATATATATGTATATATGTATATATATATATGTGTGTATATATATATATATATATTTATATATTGTAAATTTTACGTTTCATACATAGAGGTAGAGAGCCTCTCAGGATTTCATTATACTTAAACTCTTTCCAACCAGTTATGATATGCCTTTTTATTTCATTATCATGATCTTTGGTCACCTTCACCATCTGGCCTAAATAATTATACTCTTCAGTTTCTTCAAAACTCTCACCATTGTTAATCTCTTTACTTTGAACTTTTGTGTTGAATATTACTTTGGTTTTACTCCTATTCCTTTTCAAGCCTACTTTGATATTTTCCTTGTTCAGATCACTTGGCATATCTTGCAAGTCTTCTGCTCTTTCTGAGACAAGAATAATGTCATCCACAAATTTCAGGTGGATAAATTATTCGCCATTAATCTTCAATCTTTTCTTTTCCCAACTCAACCCTCTGAAAATCTCTTTCAAGCAAGCTGTAGATAATTTTGGTGAGATTGCGTCGTTTTGCCGTACTCCTTTCTCGAACTTTATCATTTCTGTATCTTTATGTAGTCGAATTACAGCGGTACCTTTTGCATAAATCTTTTCTAGAACCCTTACGATCTGTTCGTTTGCACATTGCGTGCGTAGCGAGTTTACCATTGCTATTTGTTCTACCGAGTCAAAGGCCTTCTCGTAATCTATTAAAGCTAAACAAAGAGGTATAGTAGGCTCTTAAGTCGTAGCCGAATATCTCTGATGTCGGAGAAGTTGCATAGTTTCGTGCCTTTGGATAAGTGTCTGATGTCTCGGATTGTCAACCAAGATATACGGGGGTTGTTGTGGTGCCCGGACAAAAGGTCCCCGGACAAAATGTCCTGAAATCTGCACCCCTGGGACAAAATGTCCTGAAATCTGCACCCCTGGGGCAAAATGTCCCCAACGGCCTAGGTGGGTGGTCAAAATGTCCTTCTTTTTTTTCTAAAAATTTGTCAGATGTGTTTTACTTTATTCCTTTATATATATATATATTTTTTTTAATTTTTGGTTTTTATCTTGATTTTTTATTTTTTTTATATAGGCATACAATATAAGTTCAATAAAGCATAATTGTGTGCTGTAATTGTACTCATAATTTGCGGAATAAAGATTTAAATAAATTACAGCAATGGTCTGAAAAGTGGCTAATGATTGATGGGTTGGGTCGTGTATAAGATATTTAATAAAATATCAAATATCAAATATTATTGTACTTTGTGTTTATATATATAGATTCTCCTGAATTTAAGGGTTGTTATAAAACCACAATTAACTATGACTCAAAATGTATAAACAGTTGATAAAAATCAATATTTGTTGAAAAAAATGGGGACCTTTTGTCCTAAATATTGGGGACAATTTGTCCCGGGGGTACAGATTTCAGGACATTTTGTCTGGAGACATTTTGTCCGGGGACCTTTTGTCCTACATTCGGTTGTTGTGGGAAAGAGCTAGATACCAAGGGCCCTCAAGGACATCATGACCAAGTTACCCGTGAGGTACCATGGAGCACCTGCAGCTTATGATCAAGAAATCACTCAGTAGTCGTTCCACACTGTTCCATCCAGAAGTAAAGGGCCATTTACACGGTCAAACAGTTTGACAAACCCGGTTTGTCAGACAAGTGTTTGAAGTGATGTTTGACCGTGTGAATGGGGTATTTGGTCGTCAAACACGTTTGTCGAACGTGTTTGACAACCAGATACCCTATTCACACGGTCAAACATCATTTCAAACACTTGTTTGACAAACCGGGTTTGTCAAACCGTTTGGCCGTCTAAATGCCCCTTTAGGCAACACCAGACAATATGCTGTGGAATTCCTGCAGAGGATGTGAATGCAATGTTTCTCCCCGGGAATGTCCGCAGACCTTTCGTTGCTACAAATTTGGGGAGAGTGAGTGTCTACGTGGAAGCTTGTTTGAAGAGACCGTTGGGATTGGAGCCGGCGTATGAGTGAAACAACGCGCTCCCTGGCGTACACCCCCATATGTGTGTTTGAAAATATTCCGTCCATTATTGAAACAGCTGAGATGGATCTCCCCTGAGGGATGATGAAGCCACTGTACCTCACCACGATGGCTTAATCCTGATTGGTAAGGTTGTATGTATGGTTGATGATGATTATATATATATATGCAAAATAACCACAGGAGAAAGGAAACTTGTAGACAGTAAGTACTTTCGTATATTACATCTTCAGACTAAATGGCAGAGAACAGAGTTGGGTTTAAATATAAGGGTCAGGTGGCAATCATAGGGGGGAAGGGGGGAGACAATACAATGTGAGGAGGGGGGATGACCTTACCCCTATCGACCTGACCAACACATAAGGGTCAATCTGGCGGAAAGATCTCGGTGACCATTTGGTCTGTTCTCTGTCATTTAGTCTGAAGATGTAATATACGAAAGTACTTACTGTCTACAAGTTTCCTTTCTCCTGTGGTTATTTTGCATTTTCGTATCACGGTGATGTGATACAATATATATATATATATATATATATATATATATATTATATATATATATATATATATATATATATACACACATACAATACACCACTCCATTAGTGAAACTGCTTACCGCTTGATCGCTTCCATCTTAATCACGTACTGTAGACTTCCTCCATCTGACAGTCTCCTTCTATCCACCCCTACTCCCCCTCCCCCGACCACACCCACAGATGTATTCCTACTTTCACAAGGCCGTCTTCCCACAGAGGCACGCCCACTTATATATCCTGTCACCCGCGGGTCACTCCTGGTTGACAAACCCTCACACACCCTCAGTAGCTGCCGTAAGAAATCCGTTACGTAGAGTTACCAAGGTCGGTCGGTGTCATCAAGGTCCTCTGTTCGAGTCTTTCATAGTTGATGCATTTTATTTTTTAGTTAGCATGTAGTCGATTCTTCCGTGCTCCTCATAACAAGAGGCATCGGGGTGGAGCGCCCCCCCCCCAAAAAAAAAAAAAAAAAAAATCCTGTCCCTCCCCCGCTGTCAGAAAAGCCCTGCGTATAGTTCACTGTACTGCACTACAAGCAGCAGGAGATGATATCTGGCAGTACAAGTGCCTTCTTTCGTGTCTCACAGGAATCCTAGGAGAGCTCGCGTTGTCGCAGTAGAGAAAAACACATGCATGCACATACAAGCTGCATGTTGCATTGCATCCGCCAAGACTCTCATACATGCCGTCACAACTCATATACTACGGCAGTTGGCGCGCTTGGCAAGCAACCGTTCCACCCACCAATCGTGACGTCCACTGTTCACCCACCCGGCCCACCCACCTACTGCTAATCACACCCACGCACCAACCAACCAAACAGCCGGGCGTGCCGCGCGCCGCCCGGCTGGTTGGTTGGTCTACCCGCGCCTAGCAACGGCTTAACCTCAGCGTGTTACCAGACACCTAGTTTGCTAGCTTCAGCTACCACGCCCACCTCTTGCCAAAAAGGCGAGACGCCTTGGGGGCACTCGCGCACCAAGCATCCGGCACAAGTTGGATTAATTATCGAGCGACGAACTGATTAACAAATTAAAGGCCTCCAACGGCAACGGACAAGAACTTGTCAAAAATTCTGTCTGTGTGTGTGTGTGTGTGTGTGCACTCACGCACACGCACACGCACACACAACTCGTGGCGCAGTTGGTAGAGTTCCCTGCTGACACTACGGAGGTCCGGGTTCGAATCCCGCCCAGGGCTGAAATAATTTCAGTATCGCTTCGCTGCGGGTCGTAACTCCAACTATTGTGGGCGAGGAGTTGGGTGTGTGTGTGCGTGTAAGCATTACTCATGGATCGGTCATATACGAGCTCTGAGCTCTCTTACGGGAGGGATATAGCTTTCGATCACGAGTCCAACACGTGATCCAAGACCATGGTGTATCTCTCTCACACACACACACACACACACACACACACACACACACATCAATGGCTAATTTCTAATTTACAACACCTTCGCTTCCTCCTCATGCCTTGTATACCATTGCGATCTTCATCGACAGATGTCCTTAGATCTAACGACTCAGCAACTAACGAATGCCGGTAATTGGCAAAGTCCCAACACAAATGGTTATCAGGACAAACTGTCAGCACCTTATGTGCCGCCAGGCGTGTCTACCCTGTGCCTTGGAACAAGAGACTCTTCATTTCCCGTCCTTAATGAACAGGTTGTGTATTGCTTAAGTATCTGACCCTTTCATTGCCGAGGGCGACTGCATAATGTCATTCTGAGTGTGACCAAACGATTTTCACGTTTGCTGTCTTCTTGTGTTCGTGCAAAGTGGTGTACATGATCGAGAAACAGGTTTGGAGGAGGAGAGGGAAGAGGTAGATTTTTTTTTTTTTTCTTTTTTTTTCGAATATCTGAACTATAACTCTTCACTATTTAATTTTGATGCAGTGGCAATAGTTTCTTTGTTGCCCCCAGGTTTATTTTTGTTACAATGTTGTCTTCATTGCCTAATTTTCACTGCATGGTAGCGCGTGCCTTTCGCTAGAGTTGGCATTCCATCGTGTGATGCAGTAGTCTTCGTTTTCAAAAAGTCTTCGTTTTCAGGTCAATACTGCGGCGATGAGGAAAGGACAATAAAACGCGTCATTCAGTAAGATTTTCCGGGAGGTATGGAGGGCTGAACTTGTAACGCGAGAGCTTTCCTGTAAGACTTGGTGGGCAAACCGTTGTTCTTTCAGGAAAATGAGACGACGTCGGCCGACTCTTGAGTTGCTCTCGTTCCAGCCGCGTGATCTCTCCACGTTTCGTCCGACCTACTTTTGTGTCTCAAGTTTCTGTTTGGTCATCCCTTTTATGTATGCCTTTCTGACATGACCATTTGAACTTTTGTACATTATAATTGTTACCGACATTCATTAGACTAAAGTGATTATATTATCATTATATTATATATATATACCTCCATGCCATTTTTCATGTTTTTTTTTTCATTCCCGTGCATGGTAATCTTTTTTACAATGCTGGGGTGTTTTGCCTCATTTAATGCTACAAACGAACACTGACAGACTATAATCAAGGCTAGGTTGAAAAATATTTCGATTTTAAGTTGATCGCTGCGCTATTATTGTAATAGCTGCATAATCTGGATATTGCTGAGTAAGTGCTTAATGCACTATCATAGCGCAAGTCTATCAACGAGATTTTATTGTAGACCATCGCTAGTGACGACGGCGTCACTGTATGTTTTTTTGTTAATGATGCTGTTGACAGATGAAGGAACTGGATTGCCTCTCGCGTGATCGTTGATGGATGTCAATCCCTGAGAGTTGAAAGAAACATATATTCCTTTGCATTTTAGCGAACAAAGATATTGCTCAAGACAGTCGGTACAAGTCTTCGAGCGGGTCCATGTGTCTGTTTGAAAGAGTGAGATGGAAATCACGCGTTGACGGAAAAAGGGCTCGAGCTTCTGGACTGAGCGAACAGCCAAGCAAACAAACGAGTTATGCCTGATGGGTTCTGAAGCTTCAGTCGAGTTTTCGCTCACATGCATTGCTTGCCACCGCCTCCTCGCCAGCTTCGTCTGCCCAACATTTCCACGGATCTGTGCCGAGACCAAATGTTGCCTCATAGTCATTGTCTCTCGTTGCTGAGCCTCGAGGTGCCACAAACACTTCAGATGTGTGTTGGATCTTGTTTGATGTGTTTCGGTGTAACGGAATTGATGCTTTCAACATACACACGCACACACTCGCACATACACACACAAACACACACACACACACACACACTTATATATATATATATATATATATATATATATATATATATATATATGTATATATATAATCTTGTTATGTGCAGTTCGATGAAGGCACGAGTCATGTTCCAATTTCATTCAGTTTCTTTCCAACCAGTTTTGCATAAGTATTTCATCTTCAGAGAGGAGCGGCAAAACGAATTTGTGGTGAACCGATTATCTTACATTTTCCTCGCAAAGAGCCTCGTGAATTTTTTGACGCAAGATGCAAGTTATGTCTTTGTTCGACCTTTGGCGCTGCTGCATGTAGTTACCCCTTGGATCGCTGTCTGACCTCGCTTTGCTTAAGTAAATGGGATGCAGCACTCCTCCGTGCAGTGTTGTGAAACTCCTTTCTCGGTTTCACAATTTTCGATGGATTCAGTTCGGCTCCCACGTCCTTCCTGCATTCTTCCGAGATGCGGCCTGAGAGAGAAAAAAAACGGTCTCGTCTCTGGGTCGATGATTTTTTTTTTCCTTTTTCTCTCTCGCTAAGAAAATACCTTTGTCACCATCATACTTCCACGCAGTGGAAAGTGAGAAGCACCCCTGTTAGTTTCAGCATATATATATATATATATATATATATATATATATATATATATATATATATATTTTTTTTTTTTTTTTTTTTTTTTTTTTTTTTTTTTTTTTTTAAGACCGATGTTGGGTCACCTCTCCGCCTGTCAGGGCTGTCGGAAATCAGTCTATGCCCTCTCAACCACGTTACCTTCCACTACCGTCTCCGACGTATACATGTTTGTTTCTTTTCGTAAACGATGTTCGTTATCACCATTTCCTTTTCTAAATATATCTCTAATTCCTCTCCACAATAGTTCTTACCTGACACCCCTGTTACATCAGAAACACGATAAGAGTTTTTTTTTTTTTTCTTTTTTAAGCCAAGGTAACTTCGTGTTCCAGCGTATTGAGAGTCACTGTTTTCTTCCTCTTCATGCCGCGAGAAGAAGTGTTGCAAGCGACCGAATACCGATCCACCAGTAAGTGGCACAGGATGGCGGGCGGGCAAGCGGCCTGCGCGATGAGCCGTAGTATTCGTTCACTGGAGAAGGGGGACTTTCTTAATTTGTACTAGTGCGTCGCAGGCACCAAGAAAGCTGGATCCATTTTGTTGGTTTTTGGTGCTGCTGTGTAGTAGTCATTCCAGGAAAGGCCTTGAAGCCAAGAGCATTCCAGGCTTAGCCGACCCTTTACCCTTTTAAATTAGACCACAGAAATTTAGTGCTTCAACTTGAAAACGGTTTCAGACAAATTTTTACATTTTTATACATATAAGAAGTTGCAAAATTTTAGGTTGGTAGAGCAATTCATCGTTAAGATATTTAAAATAGTTGCTGAACCCGGGCGAGATATGTTGTGTCAGGCACAACTTTTTGTAATTATGATCGTCTTCTCAATCATGATAACTCCGTCTTGTATAATTAAACAACCAGGGTGTACGAACGAATTTAATTTATTTCTCGTGTTGTTGGTAAGTCAGTTTGTTAGTTCCAATTGCTACCGACATCACTATTACAGTTGTTCTTTGATTTGTCCCACATTTTCTTATGTGAAAAAACTGTTAGTTGTTAGGTTGAATCTATGATGATAACTATGCCATACACACATCGAATGTTATAAATGTTTAAACATCTGTATTATTTCCCATCCTATGTATCTTTATAAATAATTTCTCAGTAGATGAGAAATAGGCCCGGTGAAAACACACGTACCTTTTTGTGAACCTATTTCAAACCATGATGTTTGGGTACTCCAAGAGAACTTTGTATCCTTTGTATCCAAGCTGATATACCCCAGGATGTCCCTTTCCACTTTACAGAACCATGCTGTTCTTCTGGTCTTCCGTGGCGAACTATGCTGTTCTTCCTAGTAATTGTTATGTTCAAAACAACTGTGTGTTTCGCTAGGAATGGATCCAGTTTTGTGTATTTCATTGTCACCACTAATCTCCAGCGCATATCAACTTTTCTTCTTCCTCAAATGTAATACCATTACCGTGCCTGAGAGCAGTGTGACATACTAGTTATGCCTGGGCGACTGTGCCAAGTGACGCCGCAGGCCGCCAGTGACGTAGATGGGGTTCAGTTGCAGCCTGCCTCGCTTGACCCAGTGCCGTGGAAAGTTATGTAGATGGCGGTGAGTCTGCACGCTCGGAGTTGGATGCGGTGTGTTTTAACATAAGGGAAAGTGCAATAGGAGAGAGAGAGAGAGAGACAGAGAGGATTTTATCGTACTATGAATATGGATTGGTGGGTTAATGACGTCCTTGGAAATATTCTTATAACCAGGAATAGAGGGTAGGAAGGGAACGCTCCTAATATTTTGTGATTGGTTATTAATTGTTATTATTAAAAGTTATTAATTGCATTTCACATTAACCCCTTCACTACGGTGACAAACTTGTCAGAGTTTGTTTATACTCGTGCCAAACAATTTCAGTCGTCTGTAGTGGCGATTTCGACCGAAACGATCGTGACCGTTTTGGATCACTTTGGCCCCCACAACCGACATAAAATCCTATGATAGTAACTGAACAGACATAATTTCCCATAACAGTGAAATACCTGGTAAACAATCGCTCAGTAGCAACACTTGCTCAGTTCTACTCTCACTTTTTCATGCACCTGTGGCGTCCTCCTTCCGCTTTCATCCGTATGACGTATGACAACCACCTCCACTGAGTGGTGCGGCACGAGAGCACAAGGAAACGATGATGAATTCGCGTCAGAAGGCGGTTAGCTGCGACCGAAGCCGTCACTTACGTAGACACCTCAAAACAGTTAGGCTCGAACTCGGGGCCCACGTCGTGGAGAGAAAAAAAAATCAAAGCCAAACCACTCGTCACCGCGTACTGCGAGTACATATAATACAGCATAAGTGAAATCATCGCAAGTGTTCATAGCACGTAAGCTCCCTCTATCACTCCCTATTGTCATGCCCCCTCCCCCCCCTCTTTCTCAAATCTTCCCTCAGTACAATTGTGTCCCACATCGCCCGGATTGCCAAATCTTCGACTGTCAACACCTCCGAACATCTGCTCATCTGACAGATGTTCCAAGTGACGACAAAAACGTCGAACCCGTTTGTGGTGTCCCCCGATGAAGATGACGATGATGATGATGGACCTCGGAATGTGTGACACATTACTCTCGCGACCACTGGATCCCGATGGTGTAACTCTGGGAGAGTTCCAGCTTGACATACAAGTGTGGGGGATCTCTTGACGACGACCTCTCCGTCTGGTCCGTCCTAAAGAGGGCATGGGTCTCCTGTCGCCCTTTACACGAAGTTCCAGAAAGGACAGATTCTTCCCGGGAGAGGTCCGCCGCTCCTTGCCGGTAACATTATCCCGTCGGTGTTTTTCAATTAATTAATCATGACATATATACATACACGTGGAGTTAAAAACGACATCATTGTTGTAGTTCAGTTTATTCTTCGTATTCTCGATTTTCCTGATTAGAGATTTTCCATTAACCGGGTGAATTGAAACTAGGTCTCTATAGTCATCCATTTGTTCTTATTTGAAATCGACTTTTCGTCTTGAAAAAGACATTATCAAGATATAACTGAAATAACAAAAATTACATGGTAACAGTAAAGGTAAAAGACAATATCAAGATATAACTGAGAATCTGCTCCCCTCCTTTACTAGTATGTATATATATATATATATATATATATATATATATATGTATATATATATATATATGTATATATATGTATATATATATATATATATATATATATATATATATATATGTATATATATATGTATATATATATATATATATTCTCGGAGCTCGAAAGATGAAAAGTCAGTGCCATTCCACTTCTTTAATTTCTTACCACTCCGGTCTTGTAACCAGGCAGGATACTTGTTCTCTGTTCGAGGACAAGAGTAGAAAGATGAGCTGCCGTAGGACACCACGAAGGAGCAGGTGTGTGTGTGTGTGTTTGTGTGTTTGTGTGTTTGTTTTACTTGGTGGTTGCTGTTTTGGATCATATTGGCATACCATACCACCTTCTTCAATCCTAAATTTGACAGACCTAATTTTAGAGAATCGAGTCGAGAGCAACAACCGAAGGTGCGTGAAGCGAATTCTCGAGTCATTTGTTTATACCACATATGTGTATTATCTATTGGTCCCTGTTCGCACGAGAAGTCTCAACCACGGCGATTCAATTACAATATAAATCAGTGGAGGCGTTTACACACAATCACGCAGTTTTCCCTTGACTGTGGTACCGCCGCGGTTTCCGCGCGGTTGAAACCGCTTGTGTGAAGAGGGCCTTACAAGAGCACAATAACCACCCCTTGACGTTGTCCATCGGTGGAGTTTCCCTTAATTCTCTAGAAAAATACCAAGAGTCATCTGTAGGCTCCAAAGATAGGGAGGGCTATGTTTTCTCAAGTAGGTCTTGATTTCCCTGAAGTGAGGAATCGCATGCTACATCTCGCTCTTGATTTTAAGTAACAAGACAGGGCGTTAATATATACATGTTATATTGTATGTAAAGACAGACAAATATGGAGATGAGGTGGCAAAATGAAACGTTAAGGCTAAAGTATGGAGCTTTATTCAGAACCAGACGTTTCGACCTCTTGGGCCTTCCTCAGTGGACTTTCGAAACGTCTGGTTCTGAATAAAGCTCCATACTCTAGCCTTAACGTTTCATTTTGCCACCTCACCTCCATACATGTTAAATTCTCAAGCTTCTTCCCATAGTCAGCGCTTTTAATTTCACAGATCTCAGCTCTTGGATATTAAGATTATTTCCAAAGTTTTCTTATTCAGTGGTGTATAATATAAGAACAAGAGGGGTTACAACAATCTGCTGTTTTGAGTTTTGTCGGTCATAAAACATGAAACAGACTTCGACGGAAGGATTTCTTCCATTCTGCCATATGAAGTCACAAGCTTGCACAGCACCAATAAATTTGATTATCCAGTATTCCACATCTGGAATAAATGTCCACGGAACTTCGCCTTGACTACCATTCCGGGCCCCTCGTTGACGCCCTCGTGCCCCCCCCCCCTGCCTCGTGCCCCACTCATGACCTCGTCCAACTTCCACTCGTGACCTACACCCAAACCTTCTCGGCTGACAGAACAACGAAACACATTACCTTCCTTCCTCCTTTCCTGTTTGTTCGTCTCCCCATGCTGCCCTTCAGTTAGCCACTTCTTCATTCGACCAATGGAATCAACCCCAAAGCCCCCAATCCCCCAAAGCTCCTTGAGACATCAGAGCCCACATCCCTGGACCCCATAGTCTATCCCAAACCTCCGTTTCGAAACCTTACCCTCGCACACAGTCCGTATACCTGGAATGGGCTGACTGTCTTAGTTGAAGATCCCAAAATCTTCCCCCGATGTTCTTAGTAGCTTGACCAGTTCCCAAAGAATCCCCCAGCCCAGTAACCCAGTGAGCAGCCTTCTGTCCCACTCTACACATCTTACTGTCCTGTGGGCAGTTCTGTTGTGCAATTGAGGGATAGAATGATTAGACTGTCTGTATAAGGAGCCTCTTCGTCTCTTAAGAGACCATAAGGCCTACACTAGGCAGTTCCATGTTCATTGCCACCTATCATCCCTATCTATAAAGTTGTCTAGCATTCTCTTAAAACAACCAATAGTTTCAGCACTCACTACATGGTTGCTAAGTCTATTCCATTCGTTGACCACTCAATTGGTAAACCAGTTCGTGTCTATTTCTGTCCTTGGCTGTTTTTGTGTGTATGTGAGTGAATGGTACATCGCGTCATTGAAATGCCTTAGTATGGTACCCAGAAATCCAAGAATCTTCGACTCTCCTAAAGGAATTCCCGCCCAAGGCTCAGAAAATATAGCTTGGTCTCATGATGAATTATTTAGTGCACGAACTCAAAACCTACCCTGCATCGGTTACGAACCATGTTTGTTTGATAATAGAACAGGTGTATGGTTTATTCTGGCTGTCGTTAGCTGATTTTTACTCCGCCTATGATAACCTCGCGCTCTCAAATTGTATATCTTCCTTGGCCTTATTCAAACTAAAGGTCGAAATGTAATTGCGTTTGTTCCTGCTGTCGCTAAACAGTTTTACGCAGCTGAGGGAACCAGCCGCCGTCTGCGCTTCCTGTTTGCCCTTTACCTACCCTCACTGGCACTCTTCTAGTCCCTCTCTGTCTTTACCTACACCTTCCCTTCACCCTTACCCTCAATGTACCCCGACCCCTTTTTCCTTCTGCTGTGCGCTGCACCCTCTTTTTTTTTTTTTTTTTTTTTTTTTTTTTTTTGTGGTCACGATTAAAAGAACTGTATACCTCACGAGGCAATTTACCTTTTGTGTCAGGTTTGTAGCCTATTTCTATAACCTGCTTGGCATATTATCGACATTCGTTACTCTACCGGAAAGCAGATGCGTTGGAAGCGGTCGAAAATAAAATGAAAACATAATGGAGTATACATACATTGTTTACGAAATGAGAACGTCTGATGTTGCCTGACGCGCCGCGCGAAAACCGCTGCTCGAGAGGGGGAACAGCCGCCTTGCATCCTGGACCAAACCCACCCCACGCGAAGACTCTCAAGGTAACAGCTCAAGGGCAACGGGTAGTATTTAAGTGGCGTAGGCAGTGGGGAAGTGGAAGAAGGCAGGAGAGAAGGGTAGGAGGAAAGGATAAGAGTCAAGGATGAATGAGGACGGAGGGATGGTGGAGGGGGATGGATGGATAGCGGTAGAATGTGTTAGTAAATTTGTCAGAACCTGTGTAGTTCCCATTTGTGTGTATATATATATATATATATATATATATATATATATATATATATATATATATGTATATATATACACATATACATGTATACATGACTCATTTATTTTATATTATTTGATTATTTGCTTGTTATCATTTTTCTGTTTATTTATTTGCTTGATTTCCATTTATTATTATTATTTGTCAGTTTCTTATTATTAGTGATAGAAGAAAGCTAAAGTTAAATGTGGGTAAAAGTAAGGTGATGAGATGTACAAGGGGTGAAAGTGGCAGTAGACTGGAAGTGAACATTAAGGGAGAGCGACTGGAGGAAGTGGATAGTTTTAGATACTTGGGTGCAAGTGTAGCAGGAAAAGGTGGAGTGAAGGTGGAGGTAGAATGTAGAGTGTAATGAGGAGTGTAATGAGGAATAGACATTTAGGAATGGATGCGAAGAGGAGACTGTATGAAGGAGTGATTGTGCCAACAGGACTGTATGGGGCAGAAACGTGGAACATAAGAGAAGAAGAGAGAAGGAGTTTGAATGTGTTTGAGATGAGGTGTCTGAGAAGTATGGTGGGGGTTACTAGGCTGGATAGAGTGAGAAATGAGGAGGTGAGGAGGAGAACAGGGGTGAAAAAGGAGCTGGGAGATAGGGTTGATGAAAGAATATTAGGATGGTTTGGACACATGGAAAGAATGAGTGAAGAAAGACTAGTAAAAGAGGTATGGAAGGCAGATGTGGAGGGAGTGAACATGAGGGGACGTCCTAGGATGAGGTGGATGGATGGGGTGAAGGGGGCTTTGGGGAAGAGGGGAATGTCTGTTGAGGAAGGAAGGGAGTGGAGAATGGTTGTATATGGATGATGTTGTGATTGCATGAGGAGGAATGGGTGGGGGGGTGGGGGTGGGGTAGTATGTGTGAGTAAATTTTGACGCAGCCCGAAGGGATTTCTCCCCGTCCTCTCCTTATATGCAAGGGGGGACGGAGAGGGGGGGTCGCCGATTAAATGAAGCGGCCTTGCTGTGGATGTGCGACACTGCTTCTGACCCAGGGCGGTGGGCAAGGTGCAGGGATGACCCGTCATCCAGGAGGTGCTCAGATGAGAGGGAGGGTGGGAGGGGTGTGGAGTGTATTTAGGGATGAAATGGGTGGGAGTGTTTTTATGCCTCTCCCTTTTTGGCTACCTCCCTTGAAAGGGGGAAAAAGCCTTGGTATATGTATGTATGTGTATGTTCTTATTATTTATTATTTACCTGTTTGTTTATCATTTAACTATACCTATGTATTATTTGTTTTATTTATTATTATTTATATTATTATAATTTATTTTATTTTATATATATCTTTTATCATTTATATATATATTTTTATCATTTATATATATATTTTTATCATTTATATATATATATATATATATATATATATTAGCATCCGACCTAGTTATGGACCAAAAGGTCTCCTGCCGGCATGCTCCGCCTTCGTAATCCTTTGTAATATATATATATATATATATATATATATATATATATATATATATATATATATTTTAGTAGGGGAGTGGAGGGTGTCTTGATCGAATACAATGGAAGTGAAGGAAGAGGAAAGGATTCCATTAGGTCGATTGAATTTTGCCGCACAATGCACCAGACCAAACCAAAACAGGTAGACATCTTACTATAGTGATATTAGGAAAGTTTAAGAGCGAATTTCCTTATTTCGTGTTTGACAATTTCATAATATCGGAAGACCAAGTTAAATTACATTTAATCGACTCTCCCGGTGATCTTGCTTGCTAATGCGGAACGGCATGAAAAATCGAACCGACCCTGCTTGCTTGCTGCTTGCGTCTGCTAGACGCCTCTGCGCCCTCCTTTTCTCGTGCACCGCTTGGCTTTGCCATTGCATGCGCACGTACACGCGCGAGCGCACATCCCACTATACTGCATTGCACGCACACACACACACACACACACACACACACACACACACACACACACACACACACACACACACACACACACACACACACACACACACACACTTATACACAATCATACACACACGCGCGCGCACGTACGCACGTGCCTGGTTACACCAACTTGCCTCACTGCACACAACAGACCCGAGGCTACTTTCTGCACAACACTTGTGCTTCCTCAGGGGTTCCTCACAAAGAAGATGATGAGCATGCGCGCCAGGAAATAAAGATATTATTATTATCATAATTATTATTATTTTTTCAGGGTGGTGAGAATTAGGGACATGTATCGTTAGACTTAAAATGTTGGATTTCTTATTAAACTATAATTCTGCTGATGCATTATCCTGACATTACATTTTAAACTAACAGATCAAACGAATAATATAGTCAGATATTTCACTATTGAGCAAGATAAGTTTGTAAATAGAGGAGGGAATGACATTCCAGGAAATCGGGAAGAGGATCCTGCAGCCAGGGTGGAGGGGGGGAGGTCAAGGAAGGTTGAGAACCGTTGTACTGGACACAGTAGCTCCTACTGCATGCAGGTTTACAGTCAGCGCAGTTTGCTTTCACGATTCCTGCGCACTAATTCTGTGTGTGTGTGTGTGTGTGTGTGTGAGCGAGTGTGTAGGTGCGTGTGTGTGTGCACGTGTAGGTGTGTGCGCGTACCTGTGTGTGTGTGCGCGTGTTGTATGTGATATCGCATACACGCATTCCCATGGTCGAGCGAGGCTCGATTTCCGGTCTGCAACTTCGTAAGCCCTGACGTGTACACCAGCAAGCATGCATGTATGTGAGCTTGAGGATATGGGGAGCTACTGTATGCGTGCGTGTATATCTGCGTGCCTGTGAATACACGTGCTTGCGCACATATTTGTTAACGACTCACTCGATTTCTTTTGCCAACTAGTGTGCGTGCTTACGTGCATGTTTGAAAACAATGTTGCATAACGCACAATAGCTTTGGAGCCAGAGTGAGTGAGTACGTATGACGCCACTCCGCGTAAACGTTAAGCAATTCTGTAGGTTTGAACCCAGTGCCACTGATGGCGAGGAGGAACAAACAACAAGCCGGACGTGCATTTCACACACATTGATTCTCGACATTAGTCACACCAACTAAAACTGACCCGTAGTATCGTGCATTGTTGTCGTCGGAAAATTTCCGGGGAAGGTTGTATTAATATATTGGAAGATGCCGGATTCTGGATGAAGGTGATGATGTTTGGAGTGCAATATTGTTGTTGTCTTAGTTACTGAATTGTACAATCCAGAAAATGGCAAGAGGGATTGTGAGTTCGAAAAAAAGCGTTGTTGTACTGAATGTGTTCTGCACGAAAATATTCCTGTCGCTGCATAACGGTATGTACACTTTTACGATTTAATCTTGTCAGTGATGATTATAGGCTTGGTATCTGGACGACCACTGAGTTTGTGTCGTAATCATTGCGTGCAAGCGTGAGGCCAGTCCGAAGTGTTGTAGTGGTACTTTTTTTCTATCTTTCCGGAAACGATGTGGCATGTTATCATTTCTGGCCAGATTGGTGTCCAGGCATGAAATGAAGTTAAAGTTTTGACTCCCAGCACTACGTGGTTGGGAGCAACCTCCGCGTGGTTGGGAGTAACCGCCTCCCACCCCGCCGCAGGAACACCACCGCACACTGTGATGCTGTAAAAGATCTGTTGGCGGCACCTCTGGGGAGCAAGAAAAGTCTGAACATTAGTATTTTTTTGACGCGCATTTTTTTTTATATATTAGCAGTTAGTAATTGGTACAGCGTTAGATTTCGTCATTATACTGTAGACATGGGAAAGCACATCCAAGGAAATAGAGCCGTGTTGTGTTGACCTGATGTTCCTGAAGCTAAATACAGCTGAAAATCATGCATACATGTTAGAGGTAAATTTTGTGTAATGCTGGTTTTATGAATGAGTAACATGCACATATTGTAAAATGTTATGGATATGTTCTAAAATTACTACTAGAATCTAAAAACAGATTTGAATCGAAAAAATACTCTTCGGTTAACCTATTGTGGTTTTAGAGGCGAAATAATATAAAATAAGATAAAATAGAAAATAGATAAAATAAAATACAAAATAGATCAAGTAAAGATCAAAGGCTGGCACCAAATAATAATCACAGTTTGAATGAATGATTGAGTTAGATGACATTGAACCTGTCGTGCGTAGCAACCCCCCCCCCTCCCTGAGTACAGTCGCTTGGCGTCAAGTGGAACAAAACGCGGGCACTACAAATGGGATGGTCTAGTTCCATCCGCAGTACCACCATCAGAGTGCTCCACTATCATTGACCTTTAGCACAAGGTCGTGACCCCGATCGACCCCTTTGCAGCAAAAAGAGTCGCACGTCGCGGCAGCATTTCTAAAGCCTCTAATCCCGGATTTTGGGTTAAGCACCTTCGGACGGCACTAGTTAAAACAATATTGTATTACCTGGTTGAGCGGAGTAGTTATGTATCCTTCATAAAAAGGATACAATTGAATTACCGTTAGTCGGAACAGTTTCCTTAAAATGTGGTATGGCATTGGAAATTTTGAATTCCTTCTCCTTAGACACCAAAAAGTCGTCTTGGCAAAATCCCGCAGAGCCGAGACATGGACCTTGTTCCTGAACCCAACCCCGAAGAAGAGCCGTCAACACGCCTCTCGTTGTATTTGCTCAGTGGCACAAGAAAATCAACACCACCTTGAAATGTATCATCCACACTGGAGCCAAACTGATGTGGCGTGCAGATATCCTCCCCCCACCCCCTGTCGCACTCCCCTCCCCTCCACTGACGTGGCGAAACCTAGTCCCTCACTCGTTACCTACGATTGATCTCTTTCACACTGCTGTTCTTCGTTTGTGGTCGTCCATTTACAAGGGATGGGTAGCATAGACATTCGGCGTTGTCGCAAGTCCCTTCCTTTGGACTGGATCGGCATTATACGACGTGATATTTATTCTCTTGCACATTCTTTTCCATTCCTCTGCACATATTAGACGCCGGTTAGGAGGAGACTTAAACAAACAAGGGCAGACAACTTGTTGAGGAAATAAACACAGGAATACCTGCAAATGACTCAGAGATTAAGTGAAAGAACTTTAAGTAGGTTGGGATCAGTTTAGTCATCTAGAGAAACCTTTTAGTTCCCTCCCCATGGCTTGGACCCACACCACCTTGACATGCATCTGTGATGATACTGCCGGCGCTGCCTGCTGCTGCGCATGCTTGTGTTGTTGCCACGCGAGACTCATCCACAACTTAACACCAAATCTCACCATGACCCGCGTTTTCACTTTATCCAGAATCCTTTCCCGTGTTAGTCATAGGACATCGATATTGAAACCAATTGGGGTAAAGCCATATTTATGGTAACGAATGGAGGAATGAAAATAATCGATTGAGTACGCTCTTCTTCACGTGAGGGGTTGTGACGTTACGGCCGCAGTAAGTGAACTTGTAACATAAAAAAAAAAATACAGACCTTACAAGAGAGGCCCAAGCAGTAGATATGAGTGGTTTGTAACTTAGTTCACAGGTTTACAACGAGTTAATATTTCCCGTCATTAAATGGGCTGAAGTCGATAATTAATTGTAATAAATTGTAAAACGCATTGTAATTGCCCTTGTTGCAGACTTTATTTTTTAATTCTTATTATACTCCTGTCCCTGCAGACAGCGCCTTGATCATTGTACAGCACCAACCGACTGTAGCAGCAATGTCAGCCTTGACTGTGACGTACACACCCAAAGATTCCCTGCACCACACCCAACCGCCACTGCAGCCGGCGTCGACTAGCCTTCACAGCAGTACAACCCTGAGATGATCCAGATCAAACTTTGTATAAACAAAAACAAAGAAAATCGCGATGCCGTTCGTTGGTACTACCCCAGCAAGATTGTTCAAATTGTGCAGAATTTGCGATTTTTGGGATTTGAATGGAATTTGTTTCCAGGTACTTCGTGTTTAATACAACCTCTTGAATGTAGTGCCTGAAAATAGATTCATCATATTGTGAACGTTTGATAGCTTTTCCCATAGAAGGAGTATCATTGTCTCGTAAGTCATTCACAGCGTGAATGTTTAACGGTAAAGTTACTTCATCATGGGAATCTAATGTTTTAATGTTCATAGTATTCATTGTTGCGTACCTGCATTGTACAGGGATGTGCAGCACAAGGAAGTTCTATATAAACTGAGTTTTTGCAGCCGCTCCAACAGCATGGCTACTCCTGTCATGACCCTCATGACCCCGTTACTTTTGCCTCAATATGGAGCTTTCAACCCCCCCCCTCTCTCTCTCTCTCTCTATTCATCCCTCTTCTCTTCTCCCTCTCACTTTCTCTTTCTCCCCTCTCTCCATCTTCCCTTCCGCCCCCCTTCTCTCTCTATCACTCTTCTCCACTCCCCCTCTCCCTCTCCCCATCTCTCTTTCTCTTTCTCTCTTTCTCTCATCTATCCCTCTCCTCTTCTCTTTTCCCCCTCTCCCTCTCTCTCTCCTCCCTCTCCCTCTTCCCTTCTCCCCCTCTCTATCCCTCTTTCCTTTTCGCCCTCCCCCCCTCTCTCTCTCTCTCTCTCTCTCTCTCTCTCTCTCCTCTTTTCTCTTTTTCCCTCCCCTTTGTTCTCTTCTTTTCTTCCTCCCACTTTTCCTCCCTTCCTCCCTCCTTCTTCTTCTTCCTTCTTCTTCTTCTTTTCTTCCTCTCCCTTCTTCTCTCCTTTTCCTCCTCCCTCTCTCCCTCCAGAAGATTTTGCACGGGCGCAAACAAAGCCCTTGGGAGTGATACTTCACTCCCAAATTAAAAAATAAATAAAAAATCTCTCCTTCCCCCACTTTCCTGTTTTTCCCATGGAGTTCGTCAGGGACATTTTGCAGAATTTAGAGAAAGTGACTCAGGCTTAGTGTACAGACCTGTCCATTTTCCTCCTTTCCCGCGGCTCCCTCCTCCTGTCCAAAATGGCGCGGTTGGAACTTGATTTTTCACATTACATCCGCATGTTATTGGTTCATCTTTGAATCTTCTCTGGATTTCTCTTCTTCGTGCACCTTGAAGCACGGAGGTAGATATTTCATTAGTTCATGCGGAAGGCAGGGAACCCCTTGAGGAAAGGTAGACCGTTGGCATGACGTCACAAGAGAAAACAAATAAGAAATAGAAAATCTATGAATGAGAACACATGTTCTTGATTTTCTCATTTCCTGTGGTAAACACTAAGTGATGGCTGTCGTGACCTGTTGTGGTATTTTTTTTGCTCTTCCCAACTTTTGCGAAAGAGGATGATACTGTGACAAATATTTCAATTAGTAGCGGCAGTAGCACTAGGAGCGCCGATGGCCGACAGTTGATTTTGAGTGAGTAGAAAGGACATGGCGTCGGCGGCGGCTGCAACCCACCGCTGCCGAAGCACGCGTAGTTTTGAGGGATTACCGACATTTCCTGGTATTATCATATGTTTGTCTCTGGAGTTCACAGCTTGATTAATACCTGTGCAAGTCATCACCCTGTGCAGGAAACCACGAATTGAGGGATCTGGTGGTAAGGATGGGGATGCCTTTTCTTTATTTTGATGGTTTATATGTTTGTTTATATATTTATTTATTTATTTATTTATTTATTTAACTTTAATTATGATCCCCAGTGTATGAAGAAGAGCAACTTGTTGATTTAATTTAGAGTGTCTTGGTGACGACGACATTCATGAGGCATAGTGCGAAGCCGTGACCCATAATGCTTGGCTCAGCATCGCCTCCTTGTTTCCCTTTGTCCACAATGTATGAATGCATTGACGCGATTTTCATCTTGGGAGCATTTAGTAGTGGTATCAGTGCTGTTGGAGGAGTGCGGAAACATCAGTCTTGTCAGTCGTTTTTGGATGACCTTCACTTGCGGCTGGTTTCTGCACGGGTCGCGTAAGAGAGACTACATGGAGGATGAGAGGGCTCAGCGAGTAGTAAGTAGCCTCGTCAAGGAGGCAACAGCAATGCAAGCTTGTGTGGTAATTGGATAGGGCATCGGAAAAGGAGTCTCCCCAACTCGCGGGTGGTTGAGTTAGCGGAAAAACAACAACAGCAAACAGATAAAACCAGACTTGGTTTGGATTGAACCATTCCACGCCGTACCAGACTCGCTCTTATATGGAATTGAGGATTCGCTAATACTGCGGAGTTGTGGTAAGAAAAAGGTCATGTTCTCTTAACCCAGGAAGTACAGTTTTGGAGTTGTTTGGCATTATTGTTCTGGCTGTCACTGTCGGACAATTTTATCACCAGAATGAAATTTACGCAGTCAAAGGTATTCGATGTGTGTCCACATATTGTCGTGGGTACGCCTAGTACATGCATTGCGGCCGTGTAGCGGCCCGAAGATGTAGCCGCAGCAGCAGCAGCAGTAGTAGTTGTAGTATGGGGAGGAGGAGTTTTGGGAGTTTGTGATGATCTACTCGAATTTGAAGGTCAAAGCTTGGGACACAACGGGTTTCCTTGTACTACGTGCTGATCGATATCCACCATATAGAACTTCTCGTGCCTATTTTTGTGGCGCTTACTTCTTCCTAATGTGATTTTTTTTTTCACAGACAGCTAATTCCCACTGTCACTCTATCATCGTATACGTATGTACTGTGTACCTCGGTTGGTATGTTGAGAGTAGAATGCGTTAGTTAAAGGATGAAAATTTAATGTGTCAGCTGGGACAGAATCTGGAAAGATTGAACGAGTTTAGGCTTGTAGGCTTTTTGTTTCGATTTAGGCTCAAAAGAATAGATAACGATATATAATATATATATATATATATACATATATATATATATATACATATATATATATATATATATAAATGTGTGTGTGTGTTGGGGTGGGTGTACATGTACACGGAGGAAGAAGGTTAACTAATTAGATAAAGACGTGATTATACACGTTTACGGCCGACGCCAGATAGTTTCACACGCTTAGGTAATATTCGGTATGGTTCTTTTTTCTTCTTTTATCCTACTCCCTCGCCTTCAATGTTTCTGTAATTTGCTGATTACCGGCTAGTGACAAAACTAGCTCCACCTAGCTCGGCCTCATACCCCACCATCTAGTAGTGTCGTCCGTGGGTAGGAAGCATCCTTGGTTGAATGAAATCGCCAGTTGTCAACCAGAACACGTTTTGATTCGTAGCACCAGTCTGTGCAGGGGAGTTTTTTTTCTTCTATCCCATTCATCATATCTCGATAGATGAAATAGTCCTGTGTTTTTTATGCCAGGACAAAATTTACTAAGTACACGCGTCATTGTTATGAAAGGTGAACGCATGACATGCACATTTTCCACAGATTGGCACAGTTATGTATTTAGATTATGTATTTTGTAATTAGCAGTAACACGAACGTGGTGCACAACACCATACCAATGCTAGAGGAGGAGGAGGTGGAAGAAAGTGAGGAAGGAAGAGGAGGCCTGAATGAGAGGCAGCCGCTTCTTGTAACCGTGCTGCTGCTGCTGCTGTTGCCACTTGTTGTCACTTGTTGTCCGACGCCCTCCATGCACAGAAATGGGTTGCCAACCCCCTGCCCCCCCCCCTCATCCTGCATGATTTCTATCGATTCCATCTGCTGTTTTCTTTTTCTTTATTCAGTTTGTGGTATATTTTCTTGTCACTTTGACTATTGATTTTGACATAATATCCCATTTTTTAATTAAAAGACTTATGTTCGCGTGTGCGCTCTCTTTCACACACACACACACACACACACACACACACACACACACACACACACACACACACACACACTTGGATACATATATACATACACGTGCATACACACACGCATGGAAAAACAAAGATAAGTCGATTAGTAAGACTGCACCTCCGCGTCCGCATGTGCCTCAAGGCCTGCCTGCTGCTGCTGCTGCTGCTGCTGCTGTTGCTGTTGCCTGTTGCTGCTGCTGCTGCTGCCTGCGGTCGCTGGACAGCAGCAGCAGCAGCAGCAAAAGTGACCCAGCACATTTTTTTCTATGCGTCTTGTATCAGCTATGGTGTCACCAGCAGTCCACAGAGTTATGGAAGAACTTTGCCCGTCATACTGTTGGATAATTCATTCTTTTATATCTTCTCCAGCACCATTACACACATCTTTGTCCTCAACTAACTGAGTTTTATGTTGGCAAAGTAGGTCTCACGTCAGGTGCTGCCCCAGCATCAACAGGTCCTCTTTGGTGCTTGGTGACTAATGTGGCCAGTCAGTGTCTTCGCATCTTGTCGGGTTCAGTTGCATTTGCAGTGAGTGACTGGTGTTGGCACAGTGAGCTTGTGTCATTGCCAGAACACACACACACACACACACACACACACACACACACACACACACACACACACACACACACACACACACACACACACACACACACACACACACACACACACACACACACACACACACACTCACTCACTCACTCACTCACTCACTGACATTACTTTCGTATAACTACTGATGGCAAACCCGAATCGGATTAGACAGCTCTTGGAGACGGCATTAACAGGAACCTGTAAATTATGTAGAACTTCGTCAATCAAAACGCCTGTTAGGTTGTCGGCCGTTATGTCAGCTGAATGATGTTATCACTAGACCTTTGCTGCACTTTGCTTCATTTTGCTGTGATACTCAAGTTTTTATTTTCCCGTGTAGAATAACGAGATAATTCAAGCTGTCAGGGGACAACCCCTCCAAAGTTGTTCTTGGAAATTGTAAATAGCAGACTGAAACGCAGAGAAGGGATACTTATGTTGAAAATTGAAGGATTAGTATATGAAGATGCCAGAATGCAAGCACAAAAAATGAACGAGGGCAGCCAATCAGCATTCAGTATAGAGGAGGAGTCTGAGGGAAAGGACTGGGAAGAAAACGAAGGTTTTATAAGCAACGTAAAAGTGGAAGAAAGGCCACAGGATCGGATGGAATTCCAAATAGGATACTGAAATATTGTAGAGAACATCTAGTGGATAAAGCACAACATCTGATAGAACGTTCGCTGTAAGAGGGAAAGGTACCCTTGGACTGGAAATTACAAATGTGGCCCCTGTATTTGAAGGAGGTAACTGGGAGATGCCACCAAATTACAGATCAGTGTCATTAACAAGTATGATGGCTAAAGTATACGAACAGGAAATGTGAATGATGGATGAAATGTTTGGAGGAGAAATGAGTCTTGGTTAACAACCAGTTTGGATTTAGAAAATGAAGGACGTGTGTATCTAACCTACTAAGATTTTATTTGATAGTAGATGTATTGAATAAGAGCGGTGGGTCGATTGTATATACCTATATTTGGAATAGTCATTTGAAAAAGTGCCGCACAAAAGACATATATCTATTCTGTAAAAGGTAGATGTCTTTAAAAGGAATATATATTCTGATATTGGCAAAATAATTTTTAAGTGACGGATGCATGAGAACAGTAGTGAGATGAAAAGTCGGACAGGAGAAGAGTGACCAATGGGGTACCAATGTGCTCAGTACTGGCACAGGTAATGTTCCTGTTGTATATAAATGATATGATGAATGGAATAGATAACTATTTATACTTATTTGCAGACGGTCCCAAGATCAAATGGAAGTATTTACCCAGATTGTAGTACACAGGAAAGGGTCAACACTCGTTAGATTCAGTCTCTAACTCTCCAATTAATCTTACCTAGACTCAAGATAGTGTACGGTTCCAACTTGGTTTATATCCTTAATTTCCAATTACCATATCTAGATTTGAATTAACATTTACAAGCTGACAAGCCATATGAGATGAGACAACAAACATTTGGTCTGCCAACTTTGAAAGATCGAAGAGGAAGATGTGTTATGATTACAGTATTCAGGTCGATAAAGGGGATAGTACATAGAAGAGATCTCTTGATCAGGGTTTAATGGCTTTAAGAGGTCATGAGAACAAATCAAGAAAAACTAATGTCTAAAGGTTGTGAAGACTGTAGCTCTTAAAATCACACGCACACACACACACACACACACACACACACACACACACACACACGCACACTCGCACGCACGCACACCTACAAAGCGGTCACAAGTTCAGTTCCTGCTCAAGGCTTCGAAAAGTATCACAACTCTGCAAATCGTCATCCTACTCTCGTCCTACATTAACTATGAAAGTCTCACCCGGGAGAGTAATAGCTGTCGATCTCTAGCCCAACACGTTGTTCAAGACTGTGGTGAATTACATGCGTGCGCGTACACACACACACACACACACACACACACACACACACACACACACACACACACACACACACACCTACAGTGTGTGCAATTGTAGTTTCCCAGTCTTTGACACCCATATCAGCAGATTCAATGAAAATGGAGTCACCCAGCTCAGCATCTCAATACCGATTAAAACTGACACAATAAAGGTTGTTGGCTTCTTGTTGAGAAAATATATTCACGTACAAAATAGGATACACCTATGAGACATGTGTGTGTTCTTTCATCCCATTCCTTTCACCAATAGAAAGATAACCATCACATCACCTGTTTCCGTTCGCTGTTCTAATTTGGACAGTCCCACTGTATCTACTCTTTCTATGCATGTTGTTATTCAGTGTGCGCGTGCGTGTCAAGAGGTGATAGTATGCAGGCCGGTCGTTACGGACTCTGGGAAATTCGTGTAGGCCTAGTGTGGCGACTTTGGCCCCTTTGGCGCGGTCTAGGCCTATTCCCAGCTATGTTCTATTCCCTTCGTTTGGACTGTTGACGGTTTTACTATAGGCCTACGCTGCCGCACCGTCTCCATCTTCCTCCCTTCTACTACCAGAAACTCTTTGTCAAACTTAACGCCAACCCGTCCTTCCACTCTGGGCTCCACCGCCTCCTACTCCAACCCCCCCCCCCCGTCTCTCTCTCTCTCTCTCTCTCAAACGCGCGCGCGCGAGAGTGAAGGAGGGGGAGACAGTATCGAGGGAGGAAGATAGTAAGAGGTAAAGAGAGACGGGGGAAAGGGGAGAGGTAGATAGGAAAATAGAGATAGGGAGAAATTGCAGAGGAAGAGAGTGGAAGAGGGGGTGGAGAAGAAAGAAGGAGGAGGGAAATGTAGTGAGAGAGAGTGGGAAAGACAAGATAAAGAGAGAGAGAGGGGAAGTCTGTAGAGAAAGAGGAGAGAGAAAATAAGAGGGACGGAAAAAAGGAAAAAAAAACGGAGGGAAAGAGAGATAGAGTGAGTGAATGAGTGAGGAAGAGAGATATAGAGATAGAAAGGGAGTGAGGTTAGGAGAGCGATAAATAGAGAAAAGGAGAGGAAAAAACAAAGAGAGGGAGAGGCAGAGACAGGAAGAGAGAGAAAAAAAAGACAGGGACGGGGAAAAAGAGAGAAAGAGGAAGAGAGATGAAGAGATAGAGATAGAAAGGGAGAGAGGTTGAGAAAGAGGGATAGAATGAGGCACAGAAAAAGAGAGAAAGAGAGGGAGAGACAGGAAAAAAGATTGGGAGGGAGAGAGAAAAGAAGAAAGGATATAAAGAGAAAGTGGGGAGGGTAGAAATAAAGAGAGAAAGAGTGAGGGAAGGAGAGATGAAGAGATTGAGAGAGCGGGGAAGAAAAAACAAAGAGATTGAGAGACAAAGAGGGAGAGATAAAGAGAGAGAGGGAAGGAGAGAATCAGAAAAGGAGAAAGAGTGGGGAGGGATAGAGAGAGAAGGAGACAGAAAGGTAGGGAGAGATATTGGGAGAGAGGGCAATAGAGGGAGAAAGAGGAGGAGGAAGAGAGAGAGAGGGGGGGAAGAGGGTGAGAAAGAAAGAGAGAGAAGAGAAAAGACGGAGAGAAAAGGGAGGGAGAAAGGAGGGAGAGACAATGAGGGCACTTGCTTCCCGCGCAGATCGAAAAATATAAACAAGATCGAGAGAATACAAAGAGCAAGAATCAATTAGGTTCCCCTTCCGGCACGTAATCCATGCGATAAGAGACTGGAATGATTAGATCTGTCAACATTGAATGGTCGAAGAGAATGAAGCGACTTGATTGCGGTGCGCAGATCCCTGAAGATGTTGGACAAAGGAGATCTCATGATTGGGGGATGGGAGGGCTTCAAGAGGTCATGGAAATAAATCGAAAAAGACTGTCTAAAGTGTGTGAGGGAAAACAGCATTCCATACACTCTTGGAATAACCTAGAAGGTGATGTGATGTAATGTAAACTGGAACCATGCGTGAATTTTAATATAGTGTGTGAGGGAAAACAGCATTCCATAAACTCGTGGAATAACCTAGAAGGTGATGTGACGTAAACTGGAACCATGCGTGAATTAAATCTAGTGTGTGAGGGAAAACAGCATTCCATAAAATCTTGGAATAACCTAGAAGGTGATGTGACGTAAGCTGGAACCATACGTGAATTTAAATCTAGTTATAATTGAAGAAGGTAGTATAGCCCAATTTGGAACCATATTTAAATTTCGATCTTGATATGATTATTGGAGAAAGGAGACAGGACCCAAAGAGCGTTGCCCCTTGTACTTTGTAATTAGGAAAATATAATTAGGTAAATGCGCACATGGAAAGGACAATACTATACCAGTATGAAATCAACGCATATATCTTGAAGAGATTAAAGGTTGACAATTGCAAATTGCTATAAAAAGATCTGGACATAATTTAGAAGTTGGGCCAGTGACTGTTGATCCACATACGGATTCCAGCTACGTGCGCGCGCTCCTCAGGCAACTTCGAACGTACTTTTGCTTTCCAGGTGCATTGTCATCTGTGTAGGAGCATGCAGCCCATACTCGTTCATTGGAATGTATTACATAAAAGAATTGTTACGCTGCAGCCATTTTTTAGAAGTGCCAGTTGCGTCTGCGTCAAGCCTGCGGCTAGAACCGACCAACCCGAAGCAGTTTCCATTGCGTGCACGATGTCCCAACTGGTCTCTGGTGCCCCCTTCCCTCGTGGTTCGAGGGCGGTTGGGCGCCACGGCACCCCCGCCCTATGCAGAAACATATGTACACCTGTGCGAACTTCATACTTGCACAATATGTCGGTGTTATGTGAACAGATGTATTCTCTGTTTGCCAAGTTGTCTTCACAATATGACTTGCACCCAAAAAATCGATGCCAGACCTACAAAATTATATATCAAAATTCCATATTCTGCCTGTAGTGAAGAAAATGTGCTATCTCAACTTATTTTACTTCATTTTATTCATCACCTTCGATGTCATAGGCTGGAAAAAAAAGTAGCGACGCTGTGTTATCCGAGTCTTGTGAAGAAATATTTCTTTTGGTGATTTTGGAATCCTTTGTATCGTAAGGAGGAGGAAGAGGAGGAGGAGGAGGAGGAGGGGAAGGGCAAGCATTCCACATTGAAAAGAAAGAAGTGTTGGCGTCGCAACATCGTCGTCATCGACGTCGTCATCGTCGCGGGGCACCTCCGCGCGCGCGACGACGTGCTGCGCGAGAGCTGGCCAAGTGCGTTGTCGCGTCACGACGCCCTGTTGCGGGTGCTGGTACTCCTCTGTGTTCGTTCTTGGGCGCTCAGCTTTAATTCGGCGGAGTGGAGGGCGGGGATGTTGTGAGTAGGAAGGAGGGCGGAGTTGTCCATACACAACACTCCGACAAGACCTGCGCCATCATGGGGGTGGTATGGATGGCCGAAGAGGCGCAGTAGGATGTCATTTCCCTTCCATGGCGACTTGAGTTGTACCCCAAGGTGGTCGAGCGTTCTGCAGCGGTTGGCCGCAGAAGTGGCATCTGTCTGTATAGTAGTTCTGTGCGATGGCCGAAATGTTCGGTGGCCCGCCCTACATCTCGTGGCCTGGTCGGTTCCTGATAAACCCAAAGTCTGGGACCCCTGCTCGACTCGTGGGCTTTGTTGACGAAGTTCCTGTCGTACTTGCACGTTAGCCTTGGCAAGCCCAGGTTTTGGACAAGCGAGACCTTCGCATTCACGTATCCACATTGTGAGCGTAGCGGGGAATCATTATAAAAACAAAATAAATATATGTTCTTATATAGCATTCACTGACAATGTCATGGGGACGTTAGGGTGAAGTATATATCTAGGTTTCATCGGTGAACATTTTCCATAGACATTGCGTTTCGCAGCTCCAACCGACACCCCCACCCCACCCCGTCCTCCCCAGCGGCGGCGGCGGTGAGAAGGAGAGGGAAGCAGGGGGAAGAGGGGCGCATGCGTACTCCGGGTTTCTTTGTTCTCCCTGGTGTGCGCTGGAACGGGGGATCAATTTTTACCCGAAAAACAAGAACTAGCTTGTTATCTCGTGTTCCCGTTCCAGCCAGATGAAGGCGGCATGCGATAGGATGGGGCTTTCAGGGATGGACTGAGATAAGGGCGCAAAGGTTTCCATTTCAACCCCATCTACAAGTACTTCGTCGTGTGAACCGATGTCAAGAAGCTTCGCAGACATGCAAGGTAGCTTCTTGCACAGGATGAATTCACCAAGCTTTGACATGGGGAGTCCTCATGGAATTATATTTGAAGGCTCAATTATTTGCAAATTTACGAATGGGATAGTTTCATGTGTACTTTACCTCAGTAAAACGTCGAATCACCTGCGCCTTTAGTTGAATGGGAATTTATGATATGGCGAACATTGTTTCTTAATTAGGCTGCGTGTGTTCTGCATGCATGGATAGGCAACAGCCGTAAGGCTTGGGCAAGATAAAGCTAATTTGTATACGAGACTTCCTTCCAAATTTGTACTTACGTGAGGACGACAAAACAATAATAATGTTGAAGAATTTTTGGTAAACAACCCTAAACAGATCGCTCTTTCTCCAAGCCATATTCAAGAAAAACTCGGTTGGGCGGACCGTGGCGTCGTATATGTATGCCGTCTATTTGGGGCAAGGACGATTTACGCACAGCTGATTTTACAAGCAAGGTACCAGCACCTTGGCAACATCGGGCGCTTCGTGAGTTTGTATCGACAGTCTGAAAATCTGGAATTATATTTTATGGGTCAGAATGTAATCGAGAACAACTGGCTAGCACAAGGTACATTGTTCAGTGGTTGGTTGGCAGGCCTGAGTTGCGCACGAAAGTGGCAAACACGTGCTCTTTGTTTACAAACTATCCAACTCTCCATGTTGTAGGGTGTCTCACGAACAGTATAGCAGTGAGTCTTGAGTGGGATTAATTGTATCTAGGCCTACATACAGACGGGGAATTGAATGGCAATTGAAAGAATTAAACTTTTCATACATTCTTGGCTCGAAGGTGGACTTCAATTCGAATGCTGGAACAAGATCTTTATCAAGTTTGCACGTGATGCATGGTAACTTCTGGATTTTATTAGAGTGGCAGCCTTGACTCCACCGTAACCGGAAAACTATACAATCGATCATGTGATCAAAACAACACAGGACCTTCGCAGGACAGAATCGAATCCTACAAGGCATTTGGAAACAACAATGGAGAGCATATGATATTATCTAATGAAAACACAAACATATCACAGCTGTAATTCCATACACTTGTTTTAATTAAACGCTATCATGTTCACTAAACACTGAACGAACTGTGTCTCTGAAAATTCGTAAAAAATAAAATGTCGACTATATTCAGTCTGTATGTCGATCATTGCCTTCCTTGTACAACAATGCGCAGCGGTTCCATATGCCGAATACTCCTTCCATCGATGGTTGTTGTAGTTTCAGTCGTCTCGCTGGTGACTGAGAAAGGCTGATGGGTTTTTCGAAGCATACGGGTGTAGGGGTAATACTAGTCAATTACTATTCTTTCTGCCATATGTGAAATTTTTTACGCACGGGACATCGTATAAAAGTGGCCCCAGGTTGAGGTGGACGCATCAGAAATATCACATCGACCCCCATTGACTCTTCCTTGCCACTTCTCCCTCTCCCTCTCACCCACCACTCATCTCCCTCTCTCTCACCCACCACCCTCCCTCTCTCACCCACCACCCTCCCTCTCTCACCCACTACCTCTCTCTCAACCACTACCCCGCCTCTCTCTCTCTCCCTCCCTCCCTCCCTCCCTCCCTCTCCCCTCTCTCACTCTCTCACACTCTGTCTGTCTGTCTGTCTCTTCCTCCCTCCCCCTCTCTCACTCTCTCACACTCTGTCTGTCTGTCTCTTCCTCCCTCCCCTCTCCCTCTCTCTCTCTCTCTCTCTCTCTCTCTCTCTCTCTCTCTCTCTCTCTCTCTCTCTCTCTCTCTCTCTCTCTCTCTCTCTCTGTCTGTCTGTGTGTGTATTTACTTAGTTGTATCTCGGGAAGGGGAGCTACGCTCGTGGTATCTCGCAGTGTCTAGTTTGCTCTTAAATTCGTGTATGATTTTTGCACACACTATTGTATCGCCCAGCTTGTTCCAAGTGTCCACCACTCCGTGTGGAAAACTGTCTTCTTCAGATCTCTTCTATAACTATCCTTTTGGAGGTTCTGTCCATGTCCTCTTGTGTTTCTCTTGCCCCATTTTAGTAAGTCCTCTCTATCAAGTATTTCTGTGCCTTTCATGATTCTATAGATAGTAGGTCGCCTCTCTCTCCTCTTTGTTCCAAAGTCGGTAACTTCAGTTTAGCCGATCTCTCTTCAAATGTCAAGTTTGGAAGTGCTGGGACAATTTTCGTGGTTACTCTCTAGATTCTTTCAATTTTCTTTATATTCTTTTTGGTACTGGGTGACCATAATGTCGCAGCATACTCCAGTCTAGGCCTTATTGATAAAACTAATATTTATTAATAATTTCTTCGTCCAAATAGGTAAACGCCACTTTTATCGATCTTAGCAAGTTAAAGGATTCTCCGACAATTTTGTTTATTTGTTTATCAGAGGACAAGTCGTTTGAGATAATTACTCCCAGGTGTATTTACCTAGTTGTACCTATACCCGTTGCACTGAGATCTGGCCGCTAGGGCGGAGCACTGTGGTGCCACATATAATTATTCTATAATTTCATTTTATTTTATAATTATATTTTATAGTCTTATAATGTTGCCTCATATGATTATATTATAATTTTTTGTCACACACCACCACTGAGGTAAAAATCAAAGCAATGTTTTCTATACAAAGGTTTCGTTTCTTTAAGTCTAGATATGGCATATATGCATGAGAGAGCGACGCTGCCGCTACATCTAATCTCTGGCCCCGCCCCCCTCATACTGCATTCAGAAAAAATTGCATCCACATGCACGTTCTCGCCATGGATGCCCACATGTGACAACACCGGGAAATCTCCTAGCCCCGCCTTATCGGCCAATTCTCCTTGCGCTGACTATAGTTGTATTTTACGGGAAGGGGAGCTATGCTCGTGGGTCCCGTCTTCATATCTCATTTTATCTAAACTATTTTTAAATTCATGTATTGTTTTTGCACACACCACTTTCTCATCTAACTTGTTCCAACTGTCTATTACTCTGTGAGGAAAGCTGTTCTTTTTCAAATCTCTTCTATAGCTGTCTTTTTTTATTTTCTTTCCGTGTCCTCTTGTATTTCTGTCATCCCATTTTATCAGATTCTCTCTATCAGTAATTTCTATGCCTTTCATGATTCTGTAAATAGCTATCAAATCTCCTCTCTTCTTTGCTCTAGTTTCTGTAGTTCAAGTTTTTCTAGTCTCTCTTCATATGATAGTTTTGAGAGTGTTGGTGCCAATTTTGTAATTGCTCTTTGTATTCTTTCAAGTTTTTTTATACATTTTTTTGTACTTGGTGACCATATCGTTGCTGCATATTCCAATCTTGGTCTTATCAGGGTGATTAGGATTTTCTTCATTTCTTCATCCAGGTATGTAAATGCCACTTTGATTGTTCTTATTAAATTATAAGTTTCTCCAAAAATCTTATTTATATGTTTCTCAGGTGACATATTATTCATAACAATGACTCCCAGGTCCTTCTCATTTTCTACTTTTTTTATTCCTTCTTCTCCCAATTTATATGCTCCTGTTATTCTGTTTTTGCTTTTTCCAAATTCCATTATACTACACTTTTTTGTATTGAACTCCATCTCCCACTTCCTACTCCATTCTTGTACTTTATTTAGATCTCTCTGTACAGTGATTCACAATCTTCTTCAGTTTTCACTCTTTTCAGTAGTTTTGCATCATCTGCAAAGAAGCTCATATAGCTTTCAATTCCTTCATCCATATCATTAATATATATAGCAAACATTATTGGGGCCAGAACTGTTCCCTGCGAAACACCGCTTATTACTTCATCCCATTTTGAGTGCTGGTTTCTTATCACTACTCTCATTTGTCTTTCTTGCAAAAAGTCTTCCATCCAATTTAGTAGTTTGCCCTGTATTCCTCCTTCAGTTTCTAATTTCTTAATCAACTTCTTATGTGGTACTTTGTCAAAAGCTTTCTTTAGGTCTAGAAATGCACAGTCCGCCCATCCATCTCTTTCTTGTATTATATCTATTAGCCTTGAATAGAAACATATTAAATTGGTAACGCATGATCGTCCTTGTCTGAATCCAAATTGCCTTGGATTTAACACTTTGTTTTTTTTCTAAATATTTTACCCATCTACTTTTGATAATTCACAAATTTTTGCTATTGTACTTGTTAGAGAGACTGGTCTATAGTTGGTAGGTTCTTCTTTATTTCCTCCTTTATATATAGGTACTATATTTGCTTTTTTCCAATCTTCTGGAACTTTTCCTTCTTTCAAGGAACTGTTTAGTATGCTATGTATTTTGTCTGCCAGTTCATTCCTGCATTCTTTCAGTATCCAGTTTGCTATTTCATCTGGTCCATGCGATTTTCTGACATCAAGATTACTCAAGTGTGTTAATATTTCATTCTTTGTTACTTCTATTTCTTCCATAGGGGGGACTTTCTCTTTCCATTCGTTCTCTTCAGGTTGTATGTTCTCCCTTGTAAACACTGATTTAAAATGTTTGTTCATAATTTCCGCCATTTCCATTTCCTCAGTGTATTCAACTCCCTCTTGTCTTAATTTCTCCAAGTCTTGTTTGTTTTTCAGTTTATTGTTTACAAATCTGTAGAATAGTTTTGGTTGATCTTTACACTTTTCTATGATATCTTTTTCATATTTTCTCTCTTCCTCTCTGCACTTTTGTACATATTCATTTCTATAACAGGTATATATTTTCCATTTTTCAGGTCTGTCTTTTTTCCATCTGGTCCAGGCTTTGTCTCTTTTGTCTTTTAACTCCCTACAACTTTTGTTGTACCAGCATTTTACATATTCTTTTTCTTGTTTTTGTCTTGGGACATACTTTTCCACTCCTTTTTTGTAAATTTTTGTCAAAATATTCCATTTTTCTTCTACTGTTGTTTCTTCTTTGTATATTTCTTCCCAGTTTTCCTTTTGAAAGAATTCTCTTATTTTATCAAAGTTTGTTTTTTCATACATCATTCTTCCTTTTCTATATTGTTCATTTCTTTTCATATATTTTTCTTCATTAAGTTCCAGTTCAATCAATATGTGGTCACTTTTACTTATTGGTGTTTCATATTCAATTTTGTCCACTATTCTAGGTTCGGATGTAATTATTAGGTCTAGTCTCGATGGCTCTTCTTCATTTCTATACCTGGTGTTCTTCTGTATCCATTGTGTCATTGTATGGTCAGTAACCATCTCAAGTAGAGCGTTTCCCCATGAGCCGTCTCCGCCCTTTACTGTCATTTCTTCCCAGCAGATTTCTTTGCAATTAAAGTCGCCCATCATAACTATTTTTCCTCCCTCTTCCATTATCTTGTTTAATGTTATCTTTGTGTCCTCTAACATACTTTTATGTTCACTCTCTTCCCATGAGGCTGTTTTTGGGGGCACATAATTTATCACAAACTTTCTGTTCTTCTTATCTCTGTCTTCTACTTCCATCATTATCATCTCTACTGTATTCTTTCCATATATGACACACTTCACGTTTATATCCTTCTTAGTCAGGAACATAACTCCACCCCCTTCCTTTTTCACTCTGTTTGTAATCCAATAATTATATGCATCATGTCCTACACTGTTGGGTGGTAGTGGACCTTTTAATTTTGTTTCTACAATTCCCATTATGTCTGGTTCTTTTTCTTTCAAATAATCATTCAGCTCATTCAATCCTGTTATTAATCCATCTATATTTGTGTAAGACACTCTTAGTTTTCTGCCACTTCCATTGTGTTCTCTGTTTCCCTTTTGTTTTTCTCTTGTATGTCGACTTTCTTTAGTTTCATATTCACTACTCTCCAATAGAATCTCTCTTTTTCTGACTCCGTTCTGCTCTCGTTTTTTCCTTAGCTTCAAGTCTTTTCTGCTTTTCTTCCTCTCTTTCCTCTTTATTCATTTCCCTTTTTATCCATACCTTTTTATATTGTTCACTTGTTGCTAGTTTCCCTGTTTTGGATAAGATATTCTCAGCCATAGTTTGTGACCTGAATTTAATCTTAATTGGTCTGGTCTTGTCTGTACTATATTTCCCTAGCCTGAATTTCTCTTCGATTTGTTTCATTATTTCTGGTTCATCTTCCTGAACTAATTCTAGTAAATTTCTTACTTTTTCATTTTCCTTTTTGATTCTTGTGGTTCTATCTGGGTTATGTTTCTCTTCCATTCCTAATATAATTATACATGTCTTTCTGTCTGCTAAGTCTCTTACTATATTCTCCTTCTGTCAGTGAATGCAACTTTGCTATTTTCTTGGATTTTTTTCCAACCCTCCTTGTTCTCCTTATTATTCTCCTTTAAGACTTTATTCTCTTCTTTTACTTCTTTTAACTGTTTTTTTAATTCTTCAATTTCCTTAGTTAAGTTTTTGTTCGCCTTCTCTATTTCTTCCAATTTTTCAACCCTCCGTACAATGTTGTTAACATGACCGAACCTACGCTCCAAGTCCTCGATCATCTTATGGGGGGTTTGTGTCCCCCCCACCCTCTTTAAATCCCTGGAAAATATTCTCATCACTTTCTACTGTATTGCTCTTATCTATACTTCTAATCTTTACATTTTTATTAGACATTTCATCGTCGCTCAGCTGGTCGGGGGGCCGTTTGTTTACCTTTCGCCTGTCTGCCTGGGCCAAGTCCTCTCCTTCCTCATTTCCTTCCATTTCCCTCAGCTATCCCTCCCCTTCTCTTTCCCTACTTTCCCACTACCCCACGAGCAATTTCCCCCCACCCTGTAAATACAATAGGCACTTCTCTTTGCGTTGGGATCCACGACACTTCAATTTTCTTCAGAACGTCTTCTAAGCCATCCGTTCGTTGAAGTGTGTGTGTGTGTGTGTATGTGTATGTGTATGTGTAGTATGTTTGTGACTACAAGAAGCAGGTATCCATCATTGGTCCTGATTAATTGAAAGGGAAATGAAACAGTTGTAAATAAAAATATTTGTTAGTGTTGATTATGGATAATTAGTCAATTAACATTTATATAAAAATTGTGGTCAAGACATGTATATTTTAAAAGTGTGAGTGCTTTTCCACTGCTTGTATAGAGAGATTATGACAAAACTTAGAACCCAATCTGCCCTAGATTAGAATTTATAGATTTCTTGGGCTGTGGCAGGATGACATTAAGAAGTCATAGGAATATATTGAAAATAGACTAATGGCTTGAAGACAAAACTACTTTCAGTACATAGGCATCAGCTAATGGAACCTGCCTCAGAGAAGACATTGTTCCCTCCAAAACCATAAATGAATTTGACCAATGGAGACAGACACAGAATCCCACAGGATGCTACATTTTCCTGTATACATTAGAATTAGATAAATATAATTCGGTAAATATTATAGTAAATACTTTAAGTACTATAGTAAATACTATACAGTCCTGGCTACAGGATGTATGCAGTTATTTTAATGGCAGTTTAGTGATTGGCCCTTTTTTTCAAGAATTTTAAAATACTAAATATTAAGTATTTTCTTGTGCTGATTGTTATTTTTTCTTTTCAGAGCTCAACACGTACAATGTTTAAATGCACCTGGCCAGGATGTCGTGAAATGACTCCAACTTGCGCGGCAGTTGAAGGTCATATCAGGACACAACATCTTGGGTAAGCAAATATTTGTTTACTTACCATATTTATCTTTATCATTTTGGATGATGGGTGGACAAAAAGTATTGTGACATCTTTGTCAGATGCAATGGAGAAATGCTGATATCATAAAAAGTAGAGATGGATTACGATAGGTTGTTTTCCTTGTATCAGGTGACATGGACAAATTTGTGTCAGATACTACTTTCAAAAGAAATAGGTTGTAGATATCATATGTTATTAATTTTTTGGATGTGAGTGGAGAAGACTAATGTAATTTATGTTTGTCTTGTAGCCGTGAAAGGCCTGCCATCACCAACAGTGAAGGAAGTGAATATGATGACAGCGATAGTGAGGATGACCATGAAGAAGAATTCTACTGGACAGAGGTTGAGGTCAATGTGGCTACCTGGGTGGATCCCTGTGAACCTCTCACTCCAACTCCAAACATGGCACCTTTGTCAGTGGCCAGCAAACCCATTGCTGCCTCTGCTCCAGTGCAGACACCAGCAATTCCTTTCAGCCTGCCCAAACCTACATCTCCCACCCCAACTCCCCATGCCATACCTCAGGGAGGCTCATCACAGCAGAGCTACATTCACATTTCCTCACCACCTACCATGAGTCACATGGATATGGCTCGTCCTCCACATGAGGGTGAGCATACTCTATGTATATTATATACCTATTGCTCATCTTAATCAAGTTAGCATCACATTCATATGTATGTGTATATATATATGTATATATATATATATATATATATATATATATATATATATATATATATATATATATATATATATATATATATATATATATATATAATATGCAAAGTAACCACAGAAGGGAAACTTGTAGACAGTAAGTACTTTCATATATTACATCTTCAGACTAAATGACAGATACAGTGTTGTTTAAATGTAAGTATCGTGTAGCAACCATAAAGGGGGAGGGGGAGACAGTACAATGCGGAAAGGGCGGATGACCTTACCTCTATCAACCTGTCTACAAGTTTCCCTTCTGTGGTTATTTTGCATTTTTGTGTCATGGTGATGTGATTGCTTGCATATATATATATATATATATATATATATATATATATATATTTTGGTAGGAGGCCATGTTGTATACATGATTTCAAGAAGTCTACAGCGACAATGGTGTTGTTGAGCTTATATTGAAGCTTTAATTTGTCTCGTGCAACAAGTTTCTGTGCTGGTTCCAAATAGCTGAGAAGGTGTCCAAAAGACATTTGAGAAAACCACACCAAATGTCTTTGCACCCCTCACCTATTTGCACCCAGCCCAGAAACTTGCGCCCCTAGACAAATTAAAGCTTCAATATAAGCACAACAATGCCATTGTTGCTGTAGACTTCTTGAAATAATGTATGTATATATATATATATATATATATATATATATATATATATATATATATATATATATATATATATATATATATATATATATATATACAGCCCAGCCAATATGTAAGTGCAAGGGATTGACTGAATGATATTAGTTATCTTCTCTTTCAGGATGTTATGTCAATATAACTGTAACAGGACCCCACAAGATTTATACCTTTTCTGTGTATTATGATTAGGTAAATACAAGTCAGTGCTTGTGTACAGGAAACAATTTCTTCTTATATTCAAAGCACCTTGTCTTACCATGTCCCATTGTTGATCCTCCATCCCAGACTAAGCACCTTTAATTTTGTCTTATTATTTTCATAGTTAAGAAAAAACAATCATGTTACCTCTTGTCTTTCCTCCAATAGGAGTTGGTCCAGCTTTTTTAACTTATACTAAATGTACTGATCAGTCTATCTGCTGGGCTAAGAATGATATTAGTGATTTCTCTGTATTTCATTTATATATATATATATATATATATATATATATATATATATATATATATATATATATATATATATATATATATATATATATATATAATATGTGTGTGTATTTACCTAGTTGTATTTTACGGGAAGGGGAGCTATGCTCGTGGTGTCCTGTCTTCATATCTCATTTTAACTAAACTGTTTTTAAATTCATGTATTGTTTTTGCACACACCACTTTCTCATCTAACTTGTTCCAAACGTTTATTACTCTGTGAGGAAAGCTGTTCTTTTTCAGATCTCTTCTATAGCTGTCTTTCTTGATTTTCTTTCCGTGTCCTCTCGTATTTCTATCATCCCATTTTATTAGATCCTCTCTATCAATAGTTTCTATTCCTTTCATGATTCTGTAAATAGTTATCAAATCTCTATCTCCTCTTTGTTCTAATGTCTGTAGCTCATGTTTTGGTGTGTGTATATGTATGATATATATATATGTGTCAGTGTATGTATAATATATGTATATAATATATATATATATATGATATATATATGTATATCATATATATATGTATATGATATATATATGTATATGATATATATATATATATATATGTATATATTGTATTTACCTAGTTGTATTTTACGGGAAGGGGAGCTATGCTCGTGGGGTCCCGTCTTCATATCTCATTTTATCTAAACTATTTTTAAATTCATGTATTGTTTTTGCACACACCACTTTCTCATCTAACTTGTTCCAACTGTCTATTACTCTGTGAGGAAAGCTGTTCTTTTTCAAATCTCTTCTATAGCTGTCTTTTTTTATTTTCTTTCCGTGTCCTCTTGTATTTCTGTCATCCCATTTTATCAGATTCTCTCTATCAGTAATTTCTATGCCTTTCATGATTCTGTAAATAGCTATCAAATCTCCTCTCTCTCTTCTTTGCTCTAGTGTCTGTAGTTTAAGTTTTTGTAGTCTCTCTTCATATGATAGTTTTGAGAGTGTTGGTGCCAGTTTTGTAATTGCTCTTTGTATTCTTTCAAGTTTTTTTTATACATTTTTTTGTACTTGGTGACCATATCGTTGCTGCATATTCCAATCTTGGTCTTATCAGGGTGATTAGGATTTTCCTCACCATTTCTTCATCCAGGTATGTAAATGCCACTTTGATTGTTCTTACTAAATTATAAGTTTCTCCAAAAATCTTATTTATATGTTTCTCAGGTGACATATTATTCATAACAATGACTCCCAGGTCCTTCTCATTTTCTACTTTTTTTATTCCTTCTTCTCCCAAATTATATGCTCCTGTTATTCTGTTTTTGCTTTTTCCAAATTCCATTATACTACACTTTTTTGTATTGAACTCCATCTCCCACTTCCTACTCCATTCTTGTACTTTATTTAGATCTCTCTGTAGTGATTCACAATCTTCTTCAGTTTTCACTCTTTTCAGTAGTTTTGCATCATCTGCAAAGAAGCTCATATAGCTTTCAATTCCTTCATCCATATCATTGATATAGATATCAAACATTATTGGGGCCAGAACTGTTCCCTGCGGGACACTGCTTATTACTTCATTCCATTTTGGGTGCTGGTCTCTTATCACTACTCTCATTTGTCTTTCTTGCAAAAAGTCTTCCATCCAATTTAGCAATTTACCTTGTATTCCTCCTTCATATTCTAATTTCTTAAGCAACTTCTTATGTGGTACTTTGTCAAAAGCTTTTTTTAGGTCTAGAAATGCACAATCAGCCCATCCATCTCTTTCTTGTATTATATCTATTAGCCTTGAATAGAAACATATTAAATTGGTGACGCATGATCGTCCTTGTCTGAATCCAAATTGCCTTGGATTTAGTACGTTGTTTTTTTCCAAGTATTTTACCCATCTACTTTTGATAATTCTTTCACAAATTTTTGCTATTGTACTTGTTAGAGAGACTGGTCTATAGTTGGTAGGTTCTTCTTTATTTCCTCCTTTATATATAGGTACTATATTTGCTTTTTTCCAATCTTCTGGAACTTTTCCTTCTTTTAAGGAACTGCTTATTATGCTATGTATTTTGTCTGCCAGTTCATTCCTGCATTCTTTCAGAATCCAGTTTGCTATTTCATCTGGCCCATGCGATTTTCTGACATCAAAATTACCCAAGTGTGTCAATATTTTATTCTTTGTTACTTCTATTTCTTCCATAGGGGGGACTTTTTCTTTCCACTCAATCTCTTCAGGTTGTATATTTTCCCTTGTAAACACTGATTTAAAATGTTTGTTCATAATTTCTGCCATTTCCATTTCCTCAGTGTATTCAACTCCTCCTTGTCTTAATTTCTCCAAGTCTTGTTTGTTTTTCAGTTTATTGTTTACAAATCTGTAGAATAGTTTTGGTTGATCTTTACACTTTTCTATAACATCTTTTTCATATTTTCTTTTTTCTTTTCTGCACTTTTGTACATATTCATTTCTATAACCAGTATATATTTTCCATTTTTCAGGTCTTCTGTCTTTTTTCCATCTGGTCCAGGCTTTGTCTCTTTTGTCTTTTAACTCCCTACAACTTTTGTTGTACCAGCATTTTACATATTCTTTTTCTTGTTTTTGTCTTGGGACATACTTTTCCACTCCTTTTTTGTAAATTTTTGTCAAAATATTCCATTTCTCTTCCACTGATGTTTCTTCTTTGTATATTTCTTCCCAGTTTTCTTGTTGGAAGAATTCTCTTATTTTATCAAAGTTTGTTTTTTCATACATCATTCTTCCTTTTCTATATTGTTCATTTCTTTTCATATATTTTTCTTCATTAAGTTCCAGTTCAATCAATATGTGGTCACTTTTACCTATTGGTGTTTTATATTCAATCTTGTCCACTATTCTAGGTTCAGATGTAATTATTAAGTCTAGTCTCGATGGTTCTTCTTCATTTCTATACCTAGTGTTCTCTTGTATCCATTGTGTCATTGAATGGTCAGTAATCATCTCAAGTAGAGCATTTCCCCATGAGTCATCACCACTCTTTACTGTCATTTCTTCCCAGCAGATTTCTTTGCAATTAAAGTCGCCCATCATAACTATTCTTCCTCCGTCTTCCATTATTTTAGTTAATGCTATCTTTGTGTCCTCTAACATACTTTTATGTTCACTCTCCTCCCATGAGGCTGTTTTCGGGGGCACATAATTGATCACAAATTTTCTGCTCTTCTTATCTCGGTCTTCCACTTCTATCATAATCATCTCTACTGTATTCTTTCCATATATGACACCTTTCACGTTTATATCCTTCTTAGTCAGGAACATAACTCCACCCCCTTGTTTTTTCTCTCTGTTTCTAATCCAATAATTGTATGCATCATGTCCTACACTGTTGGGTGGTAGTGGGCCTTTTAATTTTGTTTCTACAATTCCCATTATGTCCGGTTCTTTTTCTTTCAAATAATCATTCAGTTCATTCAATCCTGTTATCAATCCATCTATATTTGTGTAAGCCGCTCTTAGTTTTCTGCCACTTCCATTGTGTTCTCTGTTTCCCTTATGTTTTTCTTTTGTATGTCGAACTGCTTTATTTTCATGTTCACTACTCTCCAATAGAATCTCTCTTTCTCTGACTCCGTTCTGTTCTCGTTTTTTGCCTTAGCTTCAAGTCTTTTCTGCTTTTCTGCCTCTCTTTCCTCCTTATTCATTTCTCTTTTTATCCATACCTTTTTATATTGATCATTTGTTGCTAGTTTCCCTGTTTTGGATAGAATTTTCTCTGCCGTTGTTTGTGACCTGAATTTAATCTTAATTGGTCTGGTCTTATCTGTACTATATTTTCCGAGTCTGAATTTTTCCTCAATTTCCTTTATAATTTCTGGTTCATCTTCCTGGACTAATTTTAATAAACTGCTTACTCTTTCATTTTCCTCCTTGATTCTTGCGGTTCTATCTGGGTTATGTTTCTCTTCCATTCCTAATATAATTATACATTTCTTTTTGTCAGCTAATTCTCTTACTATATTCTCCTGTCTCATCACTTTAATAACTGAGTCTTCATTATGTTCTTTCAATTGCTGTTTGACTATGTCAGTGAATGAAACCTTATTCCCTTCTTGGGTTGTTCTCCAATTTTTAGCTTCTTTAGCTATTGTCTCTCTGTTTTCATTACTATTCTTCTTCAATTTCTCATTCTCCTCCTTTACATTTCTTAACTGTCTTTTTAGGTCCTCTATTTCATCAGTTAAGTTTCTGTTTGCCTTCTCTAGTTGTTCCAACCTTTCAATTCTCTGGAAAATGGAGTCAACATTACCTAACCTACGTTCCAAGTCCTCGATCACCTTATCAACTCTCTCCTCTAGTCTTATCAGTCGGGGGTGGGGGTTGTGTCCCCCCCACCCTCTTTAAATCCCTGGAACATATTCTCGTCACTTTCTATTGTATTGCTCCTCTCTATACTTCTAATCTTTACATTTTTATTAGACATTTCATCATCGCTCAGTCTTTTGTTTACCTTTCGCTTGTCTGGCTGGGCCAAGTCTACTCCCTCCTCATTTCCTTCCATTTCCCTCAGTAATCCCTCCCCTTTTCCTCTTTCCCTACTTTCCCACTACTCCACGAGCAATTTCCCCCCCACCCTGTAAAAACACTAGGCACTTCTCTTTGCGTTGGGATCCACAGACTTCAGTTTTCTTCAGAACGTCATCCAAGCCGTCCATTCGCTGAAGTGTGTGTGTGTATGTGTGTGTCATCAGCATAGGTGAGCAATTTGGTGTTATGGTCTGGATTTGGTATGGGAAGATCATTTGTGAAGAGGTTGAATAATGCAAGTGAGAGTGTTGCTCCCAGGAGGGACTCCATTGTACATACATACATATACCAATGACTTTTTCCCCCATACAAGGGAGGTAGTCAAAGTCAAAGGCATAAATGTACTCCTACTCATTTCATCCCCAAATACTCCACTTACATTCACCACCCCTCCCTCCCTCCCTCCCTCCCTCCCTCTTTTCTTGGCTCCTGGATGACAGGTCATCCCTGCATCTTGCCCACTACCCTGGGTCAAAAGCAATGTAGCAAGACACAAGGGAGTTAGCCAAAAAAACAAAGGCATAAAAACCATTCCCACCCATTCCATCCCCAACATACTTCACTCCCCTCCAACCTCCTCCCTACTTCTTGTCTTGGCACCTCCTGGATGACGAGTCTTTCCTGCATCTTGTCCACTGCCCTGGGTCAGAAGCAGTGTTGCAAAACACAGCACATCCACAGTAAGGCTGCTACATTAAATCTGCAGCCCCCCCCCCCTCTCCGTCCCCTCATGTAGAAAAGGAGAAGACCGAGAATCCCATCGGGCTGCATCAATGTATTTCTCATACATACTCCCTCACCCCCATCCCCCACCCACTCCCCCTCATGCATCACAGCATCATCCATACACAACCATTCTCCATTCTCCATTCTCCATTCACCCCTATCTTCTGTCCTCTCCCATCCATCCTTGAGAGACATTCCCATTTTTCCCAATCCCCCTTTATTTACCCCATCCATCCATCCCATCCTAGGTCGCCCCCTTATGTTCACTACTTTCATCTCTGCCTCCCACACATCTTTTACTAGTCTTTCATCACTCATTCTCTCCATGTGTCAAAACCATCCCAATACTCTTTCATCAACTCTACTTCCCAACTCCCTTGCCACCCCCTTGTAACTCTTGTTTTCCACTCCTTGGAGTGTAACTTTTCTTTTCCCCTGTGGTAGAGGTTGAAAAGAATTCTGTAACTATGATTCACAGGTGAATCATAAAAGGCAACAAAGTTGGATGGAGTGATGGGATTAGGTATCCTACTCTCTGTATACTTATCCTACAAGAAGTCAAGGGATAAGAGGGTCTAGGAAATTTCCAACCAGAATCCATAAATTTGGGTTATCAAATGTGTTTTAGTGGTACAGATGAGAGTAAAAGGAAGAAATAGGCAGTATGTTTGTGAAAAACAAGATGGATGTGTTAGTGTGAAATGAAACTAAGTTGAAAGGTAGGGGTGATTTTGAGGGGAAAAAAAGCCATATATACATATGTACAGGATCATTTGGCCAGGCTACTAGAATGTTACCCTATTGATCCTCCTTCCATGCCTCTCTTTGACCAAATACCTTTTATAAAGTAAAGTTGTTAACCGTAGATGCCCGTCTTTTCAAGTATGCTTTGTATTATGCACAATAGATATATGGATGGTATGTATGCTGACCTTAACCGTGGGCCCTCTGGAGTTTAGGGAAAATGAAGAATTAGTATTAGAGGTGAAGGGAAGGATAGTAGAGTTAAAACTGATTAAGCATTCCCATATGAGTTGGGATTAGGCTTCAATCATAAAAGAATGTGTGACTGAGCCATAGAATTACCTCTGAAGTCTCTAAAACTTTATTGCCTAAACTTAGTTACCTCATACAGTGGGAAAGGGGACAAAGATGACAATTCATCTTTGGATGTATGTTTATTCAATAGAAAAAGAAGTTGTTGTGTTGCTAATCCTTTCTGTTTAACAATTGGATGAATTATCCTGTAAAAAAGGAAATCCTTTATTGATGAAACTTTCTTCAATAGTTTTTGTTTGTATTGTTTTGAAAAATTCATGTTGCTTGGTCTAAGCACATACTAATGTGATACAGACATGACATATCACTAAACAGTTTGATTGTGACAGGGAATATTGTAGTCAACCATAGATGGTCTGCTCTCATTTTTTTTTATATAAAGGATGAAATCTTTTCATTCCTCTACTGTTTTAGGAAGTAAACAGATTGCGAAAGTAGAATGACAATAATAAGTCTGTCACAAAAAACATATGCATGGAAGGTATACAGACATGTGACCCTTGTATTGAGACATATCTACATTATTTTGGGTAAATCTGAATAATTATATTATGGCTTTTCAGATCCTGAGTATCGCCGCCAGGGTACAACATTGTCAAGTTCGTGGCCACGTTCCTCAGGTTATATGGTATGTATACTTGTTTGATTTCAGTCCTTTTCAACCTGGTAACATGTTTTTAAATATTGTTCAGGTGGACACTGGACAAGCTGTTCAGCTGAGAGCTAGACTTATGTTGAAGTTAGATTTAAGACCTCAGGCTAGGGTCCACCTCCCAGCTGAATGAAAATTGCCTGGTGCTAGAACAAATGTTATGGTGTATACCACTGTAATGAAAAGATTAATATGATGTTATGCAGGAAGTTGATACTTGATGAATTATTTCATTCTGTTATTTATTATTTATTTATTTTATTTTATTTTTTCTAACCACTTGCAGGGTCTGGGCAAAATGAAGGCCAGAGTGAGCTCCTCCCCAAAAGCATCCCCAGGGGGGCGTGGGAAGAGGAATGGTGAGAGTCGCAAATGTCGCAAGGTGTATGGCATGGAACAACGTGACTTGTGGTGCACACAGTGCAAGTGGAAGAAAGCCTGCACACGATTTGGCGAGTGAATGCTCTGGGCTAAATCACAGCCAGGACATCAAGGGATGTTTCGGTACTGCCATTAGTTTTTCACTCAATAGATTTGGAGACATCCAAATGTAGAGGTTTTCTTAGCATAAGAAAATCTTTTCATTGTGAATGTGTACAAGTTTGGTGGTTTTATTAGAATCACGTTTGCTTTAGATTGGTGAGTGTGTGTGTGAGGCTACCCCTATGTCAGCCTGGCTTTAATGCTATAGAGGAACAGCATCAACTCACCGCCCTCAGTCTAATTAAGATGAGCAAATATAGTGATAGTGGTGATAATGTACTGATAAAATTATGTTGGAAGCCCACTGAAGTATTTTTGTGGGTTTGTCAGTAATAGATGTATTGGTGCCATCATCCCATTTTGGCATATTTGAATATCACTGATATTGTGCCACTTGCTAAGCTGGTATGGAAGAGATTTAAGTGTTTAAGAGCAGAAAGTTGATTGTTGTGCTTCCTACCACAATCATTGTCTGGTGACAAATATATTAATGATAAGTAACAAATTACCCTATAAGACAAGCAACGCATATGCATTCTGTACAAACTTATGCCGATCCACACAAACCCTTGATGCAATACATGTCTCCTTTAGCCCTACTTTCTCATTGAATTTTGTGAACACTGAATCTTGATCAGAGGCAGCACCCTCAAGTGATGTCATAAGAAAGTGTGAATGTCCAAGGTAGATAGCTGCATTGCAATGATTTACAGATTCCACAGTTCATTCATAAGGGTGTCATGGAATGAGTTGAAGACTCAAGTAATTGTGTTTTTTTTTCCATAACATTGAGCCATGACAGGATGATTTATTTTCATGAGGGACCATAATCGCAATCCAGAGATGCACAATAGAAATGAGAAACACCAAGTCTTGTTATGTTTTTTTTTTCTCTCTCTTTTATTATTATTATTATTGTTATTATTATCATTATTGTTATTATTATTATTATTATTGTTATTATTATTATTTTATTATCATTATATTATTATTTTTCTTAATTGTCCCAAGGTAAGGTGAGTGTTGCTGCAGTGTTTTGTACACACAGGTGTGTACAGGCTGGTTGATACATATACAAAGCTCTAGCTATAATGTAAGCAGAATAGAAGTTAAAAGTGCCTTTGGTGTTAAAGAATCTCATTTTCAAGACATAGTTGGTCAATCCTTTTATTTAAATTCTTTTCATAACTTCTAATCTGCTCAATTTTTACTCTGCTTGTTCATTTTAACAACTACCACAGAGAGGAAAACAAAACAAAACATTTAGACCTCTAATCATGGTTTGAATACAGTACTACAGAGCTGCAGGGGCTCAAGGCTTGGACCATCAGGGAGAATCACAGCTCATTGCTCATAAAGTCACTGTTCAGAATCCTGAGAGCTGCACCCAGAGTCTCACAAAGTGGCAGCACATTCAGGATTGAGCAGATTTGTCCTTTAAGTGTGGTGTAATCAGGGAAAATGGATCCCTTTCTATGTTTGGTGTGTTTGGGTTCTCTAGATGGTGTAGGAGTGCAGTTCCATTTCTTTCCCTTTGTTGTATAGTTGAAATTACAAATCCTTTTATTGTGTGTGTTTTTATTCTAATTTTATGTATATATTATTTTCTTTCTTCTTCACATTATAGTATGGTTAGGGTTATGATCCCTTTCCCAATGTTATAGGATTAGAGCTGCTAAGTCTTTTCTCCCATTCTTTTTTCCACTTCTTGTTTTTGTCATAACAATGATTCTTTGATAGAATTTGGCTATGAACCTGTTGCTTATAGCAAAGGATTTGACTTGAATTCTGTCAGTGAAATTGCAGGTTCATGCAGCATTAGATATGTAACCACTAAATAAAGAACAGCACATGTCCAAGATGATTATTGTAATTATTCATAAATCATTTGTGGTATATTTACTTTGTCATTTCAAATAAATTGGGATAGATGAGCCATTTCAAATAATCATTTATACTCAGTTAAATTGTATTCATAGGAAGAATAACTAACAATTAATTGGAAGAAATGCTTTACTTTAGAAATGTCGAGGCAGCTTTGTAGTACCAGGAATAGATGCTATAATTTCTACAGTTGGACAAGTGCTGTTTTTATTTGGCTGGCACATTAGTTGTGCTTTCTTATTTGATATATGCATTCTGTCTTCCTTCAACAAACCACAAAAAGTGAATGAATATTGGGGATCTTTTGAAGTGGTACAAGCAACAGTCACTTCAGTCTTAATTATTGATCTCTGTATATTATTTTGGCATAATATGCAGATTTGGAAAAGAGAATTTATATCCATAAATGTTATAGTCATGGTCCTTGGATATCATGTGGTTTTAGGAAGCTAAGTATGTTTTTCTGCCTAAGGACATATTACACTAATTTAAGAAAGTTTGTAATGATGCATTTGTGGTAATTGAAGCTACATGGGAGAATTAAATATGATGGAATAATATTTCATGTGCCATGTAATCATGTCATAGGGGGAAGTTAGTGACCTGAATTGTTGGGGCAGCATGGAAACTGAGATCAGCTGAAATTACTTTTTGCTATTTGTTTGTACTGAAGAAGTTTTGGGCATAAGTATGGTATGCCATGATAATGTAAGCAAGATTGAATTAAGAATCTTATCTAGAATGATAATTGTGTTTGTGGACAAAACTTTGTTACATTTTTAGGTCAATTTCAGCTGTGCTGTGGAAATCTGTCCCATACCCTTTCTGAAGCGTTACAGAAATATCTCTTTATCTAGTGTTATTATTTTACATTTTGATGGATTTGTTGATGAATTGGAATGTATCATAAAGTAGGCTTTTAGTAGAAATTTTGATATATGATAGATGCATAAAATACTTCTCAGTTCTATTGCATGTTTATTTGTTGTTAGCAGTTTTTAAATGCTTTTATATACACTGTCAAAGAATGCATCATAAGCTGATGCAAGTACATACATAATGTACTCATACCAAAAGGCATTTTCACCCATATATGGAGGGTAGTTAAATCAAAGCATGCACCCACCCAACACCCATCCCATACCTGAACTTAGGTAAAAAATAGCACGGTAAAAATAGCAAAGGTAAAAATGACACAAATAAAAAAAAATAGGTAAAAATGGCACAATAAGTAAGATTTCCTCCAGAACTTTGGAAGGTACATTGGGACAGCTTGATAAACTTTGGGACACACATTGGGACAACTTGATGAACTTTGGAATGTACATCACATATATATATATATGTTATTGTTTTTTCATAAATTTTAAACATATTAATCTATATTAATAAAGGGAGGTAAAAAATATATATATATATATATTTTTGCCAATATCAAAACAAAAGATAAATAAATTATGCAGACTTTAATCTACTTCTTTTGCCAATAATGTATATTTCAATAAGCATATTGTGCCATTTTTACCCATTTTTTTTACATATGCCATTTTTACCTGTGCCATTATTACAATTTACCCCATACCCATCAAAAAATCCATTACATCCTGGTAGTGTAATTCTCTAAATCAGGAGGAATGCATTATGGTTATCAAATTAATGTTTATTACTTGTACCTAAATGACTTCAAGGCAAAGTAGATACAATAATAAATATGAAACGGATAACCATAACACATTCCTCCTTATTTATAGAACTGCACTAGAGGGATGTGCAGGAGCAGACAATCCTGTTCCCTAGAATTAAACATATTGTTCATTGCCATTCCAGCCCTACCCAGCAGAAAATAAGCATCTATGATGCTTCAAGTTTTTTTGTAAGATGTAAAAGCATTTACATGCTATGGTTGATGAATATGATCAAGTTTGTATCTAGTGTTGCAATGCATTTCTCATTATTGAATGCAAAATATTATACAGAAAGATACAAAGACATGAACATAGTCATAGGTGTTATCTGGTATTAATCAATCAGTCAGTCTGTTGCCCCTTGTCTCTCTTGTAGAAAGATGTTATCTCTGATATCTGATATTAGAATACAAACCAAATATAGATAAAAGAAAACAGTGTCATAGTCTCAGGATGGAAAAAGGACTATATCAATGATAGTGAAAGGGAAGAATGAATTGAGCATTGTCAGAGAAATCATAGCAGTTGTGGGAAGTGACTGCTGTGCACAAGATAAAATCAAAGAATTAGGTTGGATAGATATGAAAATGGGGGCCCACCCACTTAAAAATAAGCTCAGGTCACATGGTATGGTAAATGAAGTACTCAATATGATATGGAAATAAGCAGATAAGGAACATTTTTGAAATATGTGGATAAGGAGACACATGGTTGAGGAAGAGAGAACAGAAGTAAGAAAGCTAGTAAAAGGAATCAGGGGGAAAATTAGAACAAGAAAAAAACAAAAGTTTATTGAGGAAGTTTTAGATCAAAAACTGATGAAATTGCATTGAAAGAGAGAATAATAGATAAAGCCAGGACAGGAAACATTGGAAAGAAACTAAAAGTAGAACACAAATCATATAACGAAATACAGTATCAGAAAAAACTGGAACTGCTCTTGCTAGAAAAAATGATAAGTGACATGATCGCTGTGTTCAGATCAATGAAAAGGGTTGACAAAATTGACAAGTCTTTATTTGGATTTCAGACAGAACGATGGCAAAAAAATATTGAGGGTGGGGGCAATGAAAAACAAGGTGTCTGAATGATATCAGGTAACCTAGCCTGCCATACAGATACGTGTTTTTTTTTTAACATCCTGTAAGAACAAATAATTGAATAAAAAAAGTAAATCTAAAGGCAAGTTTGATAAATAGACAGACAGGACCCAATGAGTTTAGCTCTTTTCCTGTATAATTATGTAAATGCCTGTATTTATTCACCCACACAATTGTAGAATTTTGATATCTTAAAGTAAATGTCAGCTGTTTTGACTAAGCCAGCTAATTTTGTAAAGTATATAAAAAGAAAATATTTTTGTTTTGTTGCTCGCCATGTTTACTTATTTCTCAGATTTCAATGTAATGTACAAAAAACTACTGAGTAGTATTTCTGTAACTTTTTGAAATGGGTAGTGGAGTGTTTCAGGCCATTAATTTGATGAAGTGATATTGTGAATGAATTATATGTGGTAAACATATACAACAACTTATGGTTGTGACTTGCTTGCATTGCCTGTTCCTGCAAGTCAGTGTAATTTGTTTCCTTGTCCAGCATGGTTAAAACAGCTGATGACATGTACATCCTTTCCCTTGTAGCAAGGCAGTGTTCCTTAGAACTGGTAAATATGAAATTACTATCAGCATGAATTATAGAGATCCCATTTGCTCAGTGGTTAGTATGCTGATCTGGTAAGCATGTGGTCATGCTCACTTTTGTTTGAATCCCCTGCTGGCTTCTCAAATGTTTGGCATGTTGGAAAATGAGTCCATTTCCTCATTCTGTCATTAGGACTATGAAATGCTGTTGTTTCATACTTTATGGGCTTATGTAGCCTGGAAAAGGTGTGCATTTCATGGAAATACACGGATGATTTTATTCTGTATTGTAATTAGTCTCAAAAGTCTATTTATATACATACCAAGGACTTCTTCCTCCCTATAGGGGGATAGCCAAGTCAGAGATATGCACCCACTCCCATCCACCATCATTGTTTCCCTCTTATCTTAGCTTTTCCAGCTTTGCTCGGGTGAACCATGGCTCACACAAGCAAAAGCAAGAAAAAGCTAAGATAAGAGGGAAACAAGGATGGTGGATGGGAGTGAGTGTATGCCTTTAACTTGGCTAGCTCCCTTTTAAAGGGGAAGAATCCCATGGCATATAGATAGATAGTCTCAAAAGTCAATTGGCAACAAAAAAAGCCTGCTTAAGGGGATGATATGCAATACAGTTTATGGAGGCATTACTTTTAATGATGTTTATTTTATGTTCTCATCAGTTTTATTTTCATAGATCCTTAACATTCATGAATACCAAGTACATTAAACATTTCAGAGGCTAAGAAGTGCTCATTTCATATTTAGATGAAGAAGAAGCAACACTTGAAAGATATCTCATGGAATTAGTTTTATTTATAGCTACATAGATTAGACTCGGACTTGGTGGTTTTAGTGTTGAAATACCTCAGCTGGACTACTTTAAATTTTGATGTGTATAGCAGCAGACATCTAATGAACTCATGAATTTTGTTTCAGTCTGGCTGAATGAACTCTTGTCAAGTGTTGGTAGTTATTCTTCAGTTTGTGCTTTAAAGGGAATACAAAGCCTTGATCTCTCAATAATGTTTTATATATAGTGTTTATTTTATACAAAGGTTTTATGATAGAGTTAATATATTACGAAGGCTCTCTGGTGCTAATGTTGCCATACTGAAGTTAGAAATAGCACTGCTGAAGATTGGAAATCACATCACCTTCTTTAATATATGGCTAAAACATTAGGCCTGGGTTGACCTACTGGTGATAATTTTATATACCTTATATACAATATTATAATAGGTAATTGACTTAATTTGTTGAAAAAGTAGTTGTTTTTTTAGTATTCTTTGACAATATATTTCTTTTCAATAAAATCAGAAAGTTCTGTACTTGTAAAGATATGTACAGGTAACAGTTGCAGGGATAACAGAATAATTGTTGCATTTATTTCTCAACAAGTCCTTGTTATTAGAAGAATTGGATGCAGTATACACATGTATAGAGCTGTTAGGAGTGCCTGACATCAACTCCCATATCTAATAGTAGTAGTTTGAATTACAAAAATCTGGATTGGGAAACTGATAAAAGTTTATATGCATTACATGATCACTTTTTCTTATATATATGTGTGTGTGTATATATATATATATATATATATATATATATATATATATATATATATATATATATATATATATATATATATATATATATATATCAATACATACATATATACACAGTCAAGGTGGGTGACCATATAGCCATTTTGGTGTTTGGTGCACCTCACTTCAATGACTTTCTCTAAGCAAGGAACACAGTTTGGATGTAGTAGTGTTTTTATGGTAGTCCATTATTATGTGTATGATACATTACTATGATACATGGCACTGATGGGCTCTCCATGATATATTGTCAGTGTATTGTTTCCTTCAGTTATCTTTTTGAGAAACTGGCAAGTAGGTGAGAAAAATATGTGCAAACCTATATTATATATGTTTCTTAATATAAATTTGTCAACCACCAATTTTCCAGTTTATAATAGGATGAATTTTAGAAACAGTATGTTTAGATATCATGGATAGTATATTGTTGCAGTGGTTATATACTGCTTCTGCATTGTTCAATAATGGACAACTGTAACAATCTTAACCAGTGCTTTTCAGTAACAGAAAAAAGTGGTACAGCAAATACTATACTAACTGTAATGTTACCTATTTTGCTGTGCATTAGAAAATAAGTATATAATGTATATGCAGTTGACCAGATCATTTTGTCCCACTCTGAGCAAGTGGAGTTATTCCATTACTGCACATGAAGGAAGCAGTGAATATTGGGGTATCTGCAGCTACCCATCAAATGTATATGTAAATATGTGTATGTACATGTGTGTATATATAAAGTATATATGGCAAAGGATAAGGAGGGCTCCCATTTAATTGTATGCTACTTGAAGTGTATGTATGAGAGGATGGTGGTGCAGTTGTGACTGTTGGGTTAATTTTAAATAGGAGCCCTCTTAAGCAGGGAATAAGGGAGAGTTTTTTCTTCATCTTCAATTTCTTCTTTGGGAGGTGAAATATTAATATATTTATGTACAGTATATCCATTAAATAAAATTAGTTTATAAAAAGAAAAAGATGTTTTGAAAACTGGAATATTGGTAGGGTATGTGGCACAGGTTTGCATGAAAATTAAGGTTTTTACACAAACAAGAGCAAGTAGATCAAGATGGTTACGTTGTAATAGATATAGACTGGGTAGTAAAACAAGAACTAGTATAAAACCAGAATTGAATATGAAGGGAAAGACCAAGAATAAGATGGGTTTGTTATATCATAAAACAAAAGAAACGAGTTTGAAGAGGATCTGTTGGAGATGGAGACGTTGAAAAGAGCAGAAAATAGAGAGACATGGACTAAATGGAACTGGATAATTGTATACTCACATTTTTGGTCAAAGGCCTCATATTATTCTAATCGGGAGTGTGATATGAAATAAATTGTGTATTCAATTTATGGTGCATAGAATGATTCATTATTTATGAAGGAAAAGGGGAATGGGATGTACTTCACCACAAATAATAATTTGTTGTTTTGAGAGCTGAAAAGTAATTCTGTCAAATGACATAAGCTACAAATGAGGTGATTCAGTAAACTCTTCCATACTTGAGGTGAATGTGATTTTCTTTCTACATATGAAAGCCTCAGTCCCCCAATACAAGGGGAGATGACAAAAATCAAAGCAGATCCCCACTTCACCATCCATCCCATCTTAGCACCTTAGAAATGAAGTGTCACCTGCTCCTGCTTCACTTAGAGATGTTTTCTTTCTAGGGAACTTGAGGAGAAAAATAATGGCTCATTTTTATTTTCAAGGATTCCTGGTAGAGAACTCCAGGTACATAGATTATAAAAAGCACCTGAGACAATTACACTACTTTTCACATTCCCCAAACCTGGAATCCCTTCATGAGGTTCCCTGAGAATGCAGCTGCAAGCCTACTCTCCAAGATTGAAGTTACATGTAAATTCAGTATTTCCATTCTGGGAAGCCACAAAAAAGATAGATATAAACCCCATACAATTGGAAACATGGATGTTATATCTTCTTAGTTATAGTTTCAAGTACTACACGTCTTTTTGATTCCCAGTAGTGACTGTTCTTACCCTAATGGTCCAGATGCACAGGGCAAAGGTGATGGCTTTGGCTATAGCTATGTACCTCCAGGTGTATGTTCCTCACCCTATACTGTATATATACACATCACATAATTGTCCTGTGATAGATGACAGTGATGCTCACCACCCAACTTCCATGCAGTGGGAAGTGAGAAACCCCAGTAAGGGCAAATCCCTGCCAGTTGTGGCTAGCCGCTGTTTTATATACATACACACATACACACTATACATGATTTTAAGAAAGAACTGGATGCAGAAAGATACAATTGCAGGTCACTACGAGTAGGGAAAGAGGAAATAGTGAGTGCTAAAACTATACATGACTTTAAGAAAAAACTGGATGCGGAAAGATACAATGGTGGGTCACTACGAGCATAGCTCTTCTCCTGCAAAATATAACTAGGTAAATACACACACACACACACACACACACACACACACATGTATAAAAAAACTTGAAAGAATACAAAGAGCAATTACAAAACTGGCACCAACACTCTCAAAACTATCATATGAAGAGAGACTACAAAAACTTAAACTACAGACACTAGAGCAAAGAAGAGAGAGAGGAGATTTGATAGCTATTTACAGAATCATGAAAGGCATAGAAATTACTGATAGAGAGAATCTGATAAAATGGGATGACAGAAATACAAGAGGACACGGAAAGAAAATAAAAAAAGACAGCTATAGAAGAGATTTTAAAAAGAACAGCTTTCCTCACAGAGCAATAGACAGTTGGAACAAGTTAGATGAGAAAGTGGTGTGTGCAAAAACAATACATGAATTTAAAAATAGTTTAGATAAAATGAGATATGAAGACGGGACCCCACGAGCATAGCTCCCCTTCCCGTAAAATACAACTAGGTAAATACAACTAGGTAAATACACACACACACACACACACACACACACTTCAACGAATGGACGGCTTAGAAGACGTTCTGAAGAAAAGTGAAGTCTGTGGATCCCAACGCAAAGAGAAGTGCCTAGTGTTTTTGCAGGGTGGGGGGGAAATTGCTCGTGGAGTAGTGGGAACGTAGGGAAAGAGGAAAAGGGGAGGGATTACTGAGGGAAATGGAAGGAAATGAGGAGGGAGTAGACTTTGACCAGCCAGACAAGCGGAAGGTAAACAAAAGACTTAGCGAGGATCAAATGTCTAATAAAAATGTAAAGATTAGAAGTATAGAGAGGAGCAATACAGAAGAAATTGATAAGGTGATCGAGGACTTGGAGCGTAAGTTAGGTAACGTAGACTCCATTTTCCAAAGAATTGAAAGGTTGGAACAACTAGAGAAGGCTAACAGAAACTTAACTGAAGAAATAGAGGACCTAAAAAGACAGTTAGGAAATGTAAAGGAGGAGAATGAGAAATTGAAGAAGAATAGTAATGAAAACAGAGAGAAAATAGCTACAGAAGCTAAAAATTGGAGAATAACTCAAGAAGGGAATAAGGTTTCATTCACTGACATAGTCAAACAGCAATTGAAAGAACATAATGAAGACTCAGTTATTAAAGTGATGAGACAGAAGGAGAATATAGTAAGAGAATTAGCTGACAAAAAGAAATGTATAATTATATTAGGAATGGAAGAGAAACATAACCCAGATAGAACCGCAAGAATCAAGGAGGAAAATGAAAGAGTAAGCAGTTTATTAAAATTAGTCCAGGAAGATGAACCAGAAATTATAAAGGAAATTGAGGAAAAATTCAGACTCGGAAAATATAGTACAGATAAGACCAGACCAATTAAGATTAAATTCAGGTCACAAACAACAGCAGAGAAAATTCTATCCAAGACAGGGAAACTAGCAACAAATGATCAATATAAAAAGGTATGGATAAAAAGAGAAATGAATAAGGAGGAAAGAGAGGCAGAAAAGCAGAAAAGAATTGAAGCTAAGGCAAAAAACGAGGAAAGAACGGAGTCAGAGAAAGAGAGATTCTATTGGAGAGTAGTGAACATGAAAATAAAGCAGTTCGACATACTAAAGAAAAACATAAGGGAAACAGAGAATACAATGGAAGTGGCAGAAAACTAAGAGTGTCTTACACAAATATAGATGGATTGATAACAGGATTGAATGAACTGAATGATTATTTGAAAGAAAAAGAACCGGACATAATGGGAATTGTAGAAACAAAATTAAAAGGCCCACTACCACCCAACAGTGTAGGACATGATACATACAATTATTGGATTAGAAACAGAGAGAAAAAACAAGGGGATGGAGTTATGTTCCTGACTAAGAAGGATATAAACGTGAAAGGTGTCATATATGGAAAGAATACAGTAGAGATGATTATGATAGAAGTGGAAGACCGAGATAAGAAGAGCAGAAAATTTGTGATCAATTATGTGCCTCCGAAAACAGCCTCATGGGAGGAGAGTGAACATAAAAGTATGTTAGAGGACACAAAGATAGCATTAACTAAAATAATGGAAGACGGAGGAAGAATAGTTATGATGGGCGACTTTAATTGCAAAGAAATCTGCTGGGAAGAAATGACAGTAAAGAGTGGTGATGACTCATGGGGAAATGCTCTACTTGAGATGATTACTGACCATTCAATGACACAATGGATACAAGAGAACACTAGGTATAGAAATGAAGAAGAACCATCGAGGCTAGACTTAATAATTACATCTGAACCTAGAATAGTGGACAAGATTGAATATAAAACACCAATAGGTAAAAGTGACCACATATTGATTGAACTGGAACTTAATGAAGAAAAATATATGACAAGAAATGAACAATATAGAAAAGGAAGAATGATGTATGAAAAAACAAACTTTGATAAAATAAGAGAATTCTTCCAACAAGAAAACTGGGAAGAAATATACAAAGAAGAAACAACAGTGGAAGAGAAATGGAATATTTTGACAAAAATTTACAAAAAAGGAGTGGAAAAGTATGTCCCAAGACAAAAACAAGAAAAAGAATATGTAAAATGCTGGTACAACAAAAGTTGTAGGGAGTTAAAGGACAAAAGAGACAAAGCCTGGACCAGATGGAAAAAAGACAGAAGACCTGAAAAATGGAAAATATATACTGGTTATAGAAATGAATATGTACAAAAGTGCAGAGAGGAAAAAAGAAAATATGAAAAAGATGTTATAGAAAAGTGTAAAGATCAACCAAAACTATTCTACAGATTTGTAAACAATAAACTGAAAAACAAACAAGACTTAGAGAAATTAAGACAAGGAGGAGTTGAATACACTGAGGAAATGGAAATGGCAGAAATTATGAACAAACATTTTAAATCAGTGTTTACAAGGGAAAATATACAACCTGAAGAGATTGAGTGGAAGGAAAAAGTCCCCCCTATGGAAGAAATAGAAGTAACAAAGAATGAAATATTGACACACTTGGGTAATTTTGATGTCAGAAAATCGCATGGGCCAGATGAAATAGCAAACTGGATTCTGAAAGAATGCAGGAATGAACTGGCAGACAAAATACATAGCATAATAAGCAGTTCCTTAAAAGAAGGAAAAGTTCCAGAAGATTGGAAAAAAGCAAATATAGTACCTATATATAAAGGAGGAAATAAAGAAGAACCTACCAACTATAGACCAGTCTCTCTAACAAGTACAATAGCAAAAATATGTGAAAGAATTATCAAAAGTAGATGGGTAAAATACTTGGAAAAAAACAACGTACTAAATCCAAGGCAATTTGGATTCAGACAAGGACGATCATGCGTCACCAATTTAATATGTTTCTATTCAAGGCTAATAGATATAATACAAGAAAGAGATGGATGGGCTGATTGTGCATTTCTAGACCTAAAAAAAGCTTTTGACAAAGTACCACATAAGAAGTTGCTTAAGAAATTAGAATATGAAGGAGGAATACAAGGTAAATTGCTAAATTGGATGGAAGACTTTTTGCAAGAAAGAAAAATGAGAGTAGTGATAAGAGATCAGCACTCAAAATGGAATGAAGTAATAAGCGGTGTCCCGCAGGGAACAGTTCTGGCCCCAATAATGTTTGCTATATATATTAATGATATGGATGAAGGAATTGAAAGCTATATGAGCTTCTTTGCAGATGATGCAAAATTACTGAAAAGAGTGAAAACTGAAGAAGATTGTGAATCACTACAGAGAGATCTAAATAAAGTACAAGAATGGAGTAGGAAGTGGGAGATGGAGTTCAATACAAAAAAGTGTAGTATAATGGAATTTGGAAAAAGCAAAAACAGAATAACAGGATCATATAATTTGGGAGAAGAAGGAATAAAAAAAGTAGAAAATGAGAAGGACCTGGGAGTCATTGTTATGAATAATATGTCACCTGAGAAACATATAAATAAGATTTTTGGAGAAACTTATAATTTAATAAGAACAATCAAAGTGGCATTTACATACCTGGATGAAGAAATGGTGAGGAAAATCCTAATCACCCTGATAAGACCAAGATTGGAATATGCAGCAACGATATGGTCACCAAGTACAAAAAAATGTATAAAAAAACTTGAAAGAATACAAAGAGCAATTACAAAACTGGCACCAACACTCTCAAAACTATCATATGAAGAGAGACTACAAAAACTTAAACTACAGACACTAGAGCAAAGAAGAGAGAGAGGAGATTTGATAGCTATTTACAGAATCATGAAAGGCATAGAAATTACTGATAGAGAGAATCTGATAAAATGGGATGACAGAAATACAAGAGGACACGGAAAGAAAATAAAAAAAGACAGCTATAGAAGAGATTTTAAAAAGAACAGCTTTCCTCACAGAGCAATAGACAGTTGGAACAAGTTAGATGAGAAAGTGGTGTGTGCAAAAACAATACATGAATTTAAAAATAGTTTAGATAAAATGAGATATGAAGACGGGACCCCACGAGCATAGCTCCCCTTCCCGTAAAATACAACTAGGTAAATACAACTGGGTAAATACACACATATGAAGAGAGACTAGCAAAACTTGAACTACAGACACTAGAGCAAAGAAGAGAGAGAGGAGATTTGATAGCTATTTACAGAATCGTGAAAGGCATAGAAATTATTGATAGGGAGAATCTGATAAAATGGGATGATAGAAATACAAGAGGACACGGAAAGAAAATCAAGAAAGACAGCTACAGAAGAGATCTGAAAAAGAACAGCTTTCCTCACAGAGTAATAGACATGTGGAACAAGATAGATGAGAAAGTGGTGTGTGCAAAAACAATACATGAATTTAAAAATAGTTTAGATAAAATGAGATATGAAGACAGGACACCATGAGCATAGCTCCCCTTCCCGTAAAATACAACTAGGTAAATACACTATATATATATATATATATATATATATATATATATGTATGTATGTATGTATGTATATATATGTATATACACTCAGATATATATATATATATATATATATATATATATATATATATATATAAAAGGCTGATGTTGGGTTGCCACCAGGCCTAGTCAAGGCTGTTGGGAACCAATGCATCAACCCTGCAATGGGCCATAGGAATCAAACTCACAACCATCTGCTCATGAGTTCAAGACAGTTTCCACAGTGATGCTAACAAGCCAAGCAGCAGTGATGGTCACCGTCTGCATTACTCACCATTACCACCTTGGTTTCAAGTTTCTTTCAAAAGCTAAAAGGTGTTTTCTTGTAAGACTAATAACATATATGTGACAGGTATGTTATATATAGGCAATAATGAATGGCCACACAAGTTCAGAAAGGAGTGCTGCGTAACATTTTAGAGCTGGGTGCTAAATAGGTATTCATCTCAAAGCATCTGCAATAATACACTTATGGATACTTTAACTTACAACATATGCATCATACATCCACTCACACTTATGATCATAGTGGCTGCTTATAACCAATCGTAGTTATGAGTAGACATTTCAAATATTCCTCCACAGAATTTGCTTACATTGCATTCCTATACTGTGTAGCACACCACTTCCTCCCAGCTCACCTACATTACTCTCACTATGCACATCACCACTGCCCTCCTATTTGCTGAGTCATCACTTTATGTTTTAGCTGATTAGTTTCATGGTGACACACATGCATATTGATATTTCTAAAGGAGAATACTTAAAGGATTGCACATCTGGAGCATAGGTGAATAATTCATTCTATATACCAAAAGGTTCTTCCCTCATATGAGGGAGGTTGCCAGCCAAGGCATGCATCCGACCCCCACACCATCCCATTGTCATCCACATCACCCATTGTGGATGAAGAGCCATCCCTGACCTCCACCCACTACCTGGGTCAGAAACAGTGCAGCAAGACACAGCAAGGTAGAGAATAGTTTAAACAAAAAAATTAAACTACAAAATGTAGCCCCAGTATATTGTATTATTAAGCATCCATTTGGTTAGCAAACAAGGTCAGTTTATTACTCCCAGTTGATATGTATAAGCACAGTGTACATATTAATGCAAATTCCAACTTGCAACCATTTCAACATATGACCTGTCTATCAAAACAAAAGTAAGTTGAAGAGTACTTGTACGTGTAACAAAAGCCCGTTCCCTCTTATAAGGGAAGTGGCTGAATGAAAGCACACATCCACATCACACATGATTAAAACCCACTGAACACCCCTCCCATCTGAGTGCCTCATGGATCAATGGCTCCCTGTCTCTTACCACTCCTCATTGGAAGTAAGATCCACAGGGAATAATGTTGCTTCACCCACTTGCTGGTGTCAGTCTCCATATTTTTTCTAAGCGAGTTCCCATGCACCCACTCTTATTCTAAACAGCTCTCAGTAGTATTGGTTGATTTGTACTAACCATGAGTTCTGTGGAGATTTCCTCTGGGCTCTCGAGTGAGGTCATGTAGAGATCGTCCAATGAGTAAGATATCAGTGAAGCATGTTGTATGTCCATAAAACCAGAATTGATGTTCATAATTATGCTGGTAATGGGTTTTGACTAAGTAGCACAGATCAGTCTCTGGTTTGATGCTTAGTCTTGTCAGGCATGTTGTACCAAAGATGTTGAAACTCCTCTTCAAATCTGCATTCAATGCCCATGTCTTCCAACCATTTGGGTCTCAGTCCTCCTTCATATATATTGGCAGTGCTCTGCTTGAGTAAGTCTATAATACATGCCAATTTTCCCAAGGACTTCCTGACATGACCCACCAGTATTTTTCACTACACTACCAAGGTATGTGAAGCTTTCTAAGACCTTAGTGTCCTTGCAACATGCATGGACAGACTGAACTGTGTCATCCAGAAATCCCACAAACACTTGGACTTTGGTCTTGATCCAGGAAACCTGGAATCCCAGCAGTCTTGCCTACTAATAGAGTGACTTCAGGGCTGCAACTAGAGCCTTGCAAAACTCCCCAAGACATCAGCCAAGACAAGGTCAATAAACTTAGTGTTGCCAGTGGATGCTCCACAGTGACAGATTGGTAATTCTGTCCCATAAACAGTCCATGCAAGTGTTGGAATTATTAGGGTGAACACAAACTCGTGGCTCACTCCTGAATTAACAGGAAAGAAACCAGAGACACCTCCTTCACACTTTACAGAGTGTTATGTCTGAGAGTATAAGCCAGACATTAGGTCAGGAATCCCATTGATTTGCAGATCCCAGAGCACCTTATGATATACCAACCCTTCATGAAATCAATGTAGGCTGTAAGCAACCCCTGTTGAAACTCGTCTCAATTCAGCGAGAATGTGGAACAACAGGATCTAGTCAGTTGCTGACTCACTGGATGTGAATGCAGACTGCTCAGGCCAACAACAAATGTGTAAACACCTTGCCTGGAACACTTAACAGTATAATACTGCAGTAATTGTTGCAGGCCTGTTAGTCTTCTCTCTCTTCTTCTAGATAAGGATGATTAATAAATTTTTCCAGTTGGAGGGAATGGTACCTCACTTCTAAATGGCACAGTACTGTATACAACCCATGGGTCATGACCTCACTTCAGGCTTTCAGCAACTCTGTGTTGATATTGCAGATGTTGGCTGCCATTCCGCCCTTGCACTAGCCACTCTGTCCTCACTATCCAGCCAGGGAAACTGGACATTCAGAGAGTCAGTGTACAACTGTTCAAAGTACTCTGCTAAGTGAGTTCCATGACCCCCATGTCTTACACTTTATGCCCATCAAATGTTTGGACAATGCTCACCTGGTTCACAGATTTGGAATATTTTTTATATTTCAGGGCTCAGGAAGTAGGTTTGAGGTCATTCACATTGAAATGGCCCTTGACATCCTTAGAGATTCCCCTGACGTACCTCTCCTTATCTGCCCCCATGAGAGTACTAGTCCTATTTCTGAATCCTGTTGCAGTCCAGGTCCCCAGTCAGTCTGGCGTCACAACTTATTTCTTTATTCTCGTGTGTTTCGTGCAGTGCTACACCACTCTTTGACATTAAACACTCCAAAGTACTCCTCAGTAGCTGTTATAGTTTAATCTTTGAAAGTATCCCACAGTTCTCAGGTCTTTAAAAGGCCGAACAATTTAAATTGATCAAAGAATGTTACTGCATACTCTTGGGTATATGCATCATCCCTGAGCTTCTTCAGGTGAAATCCAGGTTGATTACATCTTGGAATTCTCATAGAACTGATAAACAGTCTGAGTATTGCAACCACAAATCTGTGATCAGTCCCAAAGATCTCTGTATTCTCATAAGCCCAGCAATTCTGTAGAATCCTCCAGTAAGCACTAACAAGTATGTTATTGATATCCTTTGCCACTCAGATATATATTCATCTATATACCAAAAGCTTTTCCCCCTTTATAAGGGAGGTAGCCAAGTCAAGGACAGGTACCTACTCCCACCCATTCCACTTCCCTCCACCACCCTTTCCTCCTTCTCATCTTAGCTTATTGTGGATGATGGGTCATCCCTGCATCCCACCCACTGCCCTGGGTTAAAAGCAATATAGCAAGACACAGTACATCCACAGCAAGGCTGCCTCACTTAATTGGCAACCCCCCCCCCACATACATATATATTTATATATAATCATATAGTTTGTTGGTCCTTTGGGAATGTGAACAAAGACAAGTTCTGTATATTTTTTAATCTCTAATTAACATACCAAATACAAAGAGTCATCTTCTGAATAGTAAAAATACACTTGAGTATGCAATATGGGGGAAAAAAAACCTTGGTATATAGATAAATAGAATTTTTTGTCTATATTCTTATACTTTGGGCACAGATTCTTCTTAATACATGCTGCATTGGGTATAACACTATTTTCACATTTATTAATCTTCCTTGTGTTTTAAATTTTATCACTGTAGTTATAGCTTTGGAAGGGTGAGCAAAGAAGTTCTCCAAGTTTTTTCCATTTTTAATTAACGTACCAACTACAAAAAGTCTTCTTCAGAATAGTAAAAATATACCTGAGTACACAATTGTTCACCAGAAACAGTTACATTATAACAAAATAGATATGAGAGAAATGGATAAATCTTAAGTAGATCAGCTTGAGGAACTGGGAAAGGTTATATCAGTTACAGTACCTGCTACTAACTGGCACATTCTTGATGGCGAAAATGGAAATGTTTCATAGAAATGTGGAGTACCCTTCATAATGTCATGAACCGTTGGATACCCTATAGATAAATGTCTCGCCTGAAAGTAATTGGCTGGGTGATGAGATTACTGCCATTACCTCTGATACCTAACAAGAAGTGCACGACTAATGTAAAATTGGGCATTCCTGTTGGATTATTGTCTTCTAAAGGTCAAATTGCATTGCCCTCTTTGTTTACAGGCAGTATGCCACCAATTGTGGGTGAATATTTTTCAAGTACATAAAGTTCATGGACTTTAAATAAACTGAAAAAATTAAGATTACACCTAAAATGTGAGAATCTTATCAGAAGACCACAGGCTGGAGATTTTAATGAAAGAACTGGAGAACATCATATGGGACATAGTGGGAATAAGTGTAAAACAAAAAGATAAAATAAAGATGATCCAGCTACAAGATAGTCAACACTATAGAGGTAAGAAGGAAAGATTCAGTTGAGTTAGAGTCTTGATAAATTGAGAGATTGCTGGTAATGTGAAATTCAGTATCATATCAGATGGGTTTTGGAAAAGGTACACCCAAAAAATAGTTCAAATTTATGCACCAACTTTGAAATTGAACCCTTCTATGATGATTTAAGTCAGGTAATAGATTAAAATGAATAAATGCACATTGATAATGGGTGACCAGTGATGAAATAGGGAAGAACATTGTAGGTGAATTATGCATTGGAAAGCTTGAAGTAGATGAGCGAGTCAAAGGCAAGATGCTGGTCAATTCTGCAAAGAATGAAAATAGAATGATGAACACTCATCCAAAAATGTGTAAGTCATTAATGGATGTGGAAAAATCCAAATGGAACAACAAAGCACAAAGTCGATATCATATTAGGAGGGGATACCAAGAGTATTAGCAATATTATGGTTATAGATAAAGTAAGCAGTGACCATAGAATAGAAGGTTGCAAAGCTAAATTCAATTTCAGAGCTAAGAGTCATATGTAGGTGAAGGATAAGAAGGAATTTCAGTTAGAAATTGAAGATAGATTTGAAGTTCCAAGAAATAAGGACCCAATCAAGGGTATAAATATGAATTCAGGGAATCCACAGAGAAAAAAGGGAGCACAAAAAGCATTAGAGAAAGCAACTACTCCAAAGTTACAAATGACCAAATAAAAAGGACAATATAGATTAAAACCAAGAGTGATGAAATAGAGTTGAATTGAACAAGCTTTCAATAAAAGACAGAGATTAGAGACAGGAAATAGAAATATGGAAACTATTCAGAAGGGAAAGATTTGATGATTAATGGTTAATATTTTAATCACTCTAGATTAGTGGATGACATTATTTCATAAAAAGCAGAAGATTTGCAAGATATGCTGAGTGATCTGGATAAGAAAAGTCTCAAAGTAGGTTTGAAAATGAAGAAGAGCAAACCTAAGTCATGTTCTACACAAAAATTCAGTTTTGAGAATGTTGAAATGTAATTATTTAGGCCACATACTAAAGGTGACTAAAAGATCATGAATGAGATAAAAAGTCATAACTATTGGTTGGAAAATGTTTGGCAAGTATGAGATCATGAGAGGCTTATCTTTATTTCAATGCAAAATTTGCAATCAATGTATAATACCAACCTATGAATGTGAGACTTAAAAACTAACAAAGGCAAAAGAGACATAGCTATGGAGTGCACTGGGAATAATATAGGGATCACTGGAAGAAATAATGCTGAAAGACAGGCAAGTTGGATGAGAGACCAAACTGGAGTGAAAGATATTGTGGGGGTGGTAAAAGAAAATAAATAAAAATTTGCAGGAAAGTTAGCATGAAAGAATGATGAGTCACAAAGCAAGTGTGTTACTGAGTGGACACTGTGAGATGGGAAGTGTGGAAGAGGGAGACCAAACAGGTGGAGAGATGAGATAGAGAAGTTTGCAGAAATTATTTGGCAAAAATTAGGTGCAGTTATGTGAGTTGGAATGGTATAAGAGAGTTTTGTTTAGAAGTAGACTCAAAATGGCTGATTGATTGATTGTCCACTTCCTCCAACCTCTCACCTTGAAAGTGTCTCCACCTCAATGCCACTTTCACCCCTTGTGCATCACATCACCTAACTTTTACCCACATTTACTGTCAATTTTCTATAGTTACACACCCTCCCAAACTCTATCACTGCTTTAGACCCCTCTGTCCCAACCATGAGTACAGTGTCATCATCAGACAACAACTGGCCCACCTCCCACTTTACTCTAATTAACAATTTCCAACCCCCTCTCCATCACTCATGTATGTGCATTTTTATTTGTAAGTATATACCTAATTGTAGTATACAGGAAAGGAGCAATGCTCTTGATTTCCAATTATCATAATTAGATTTGAACTCATGTACTGTTTGAGCTTGGGCTATATCACTTCCTAAGATATTCCAACCATTTATCCATCTATATGGAAAACTGTATTTCCTCAAATCCTTTAAAAATGTGTTTTTAATTTGCTCCCATGACCGCTTAAAACTCTCCCATCTTTAATCAGGAGATCTTTTCCGTCAATGCAATCTATCCCCTTTAGTGACCTGAATACTGTAATCATATCACCTCTTTCTCTTCAATCTTTCAAAGTTGGCAGACCCAGTACTTTTAGTCTTTCCTCATGGTTTATCTGCCAAGATGGGGACCAGTTTGGTTGCTGCCCTTTGTATTTTCTTGATCTTGCTTACATCCTTCATTCTGTGTGGGGGCCATACTACTGACACATATTCCAGGCTTGGACAGATCAGTTTCAATGAGTTTTTTCATCATCTCATCATCCATATATTGAAATGCCACTTTGGTCCGCAGTAATCCATGTCTCTCCCACAATCCTGCTGATGTATCTGGCAGGTGACAAGTTGTCTTTTATCAAAACTCCCAAATCTTTCTCCTCTCTTGATGTGTAATGGGTTCACTTTCCAAGGAATAGTTTAAAGATGATCTTTTGCCACTATTATCTAGTTCCAGTACTTTGCATTTTTTGGTATTGAACCTCATTTCCCATTCTTGGCTCTATGCAAAAAATTGTCTAGATATTTTTGCAATAGTTTAACATCCTCCTCATTTTCACTCTTCTCATGATTTTTGCATCATCTGCGAATATGTTGGCATAGCTTGTTCCTTCCGTCATGTCATTGACATAGACAAGAAACGTTATTGGTACAGCCACTGAACCTTTTGGAACTGCTCATTACTGCTCTCCATCTTGACATCCTATCCTTTACTACTGTCTTCATGTGTGTGTACCGTATTTTCCGGCTTAAAATGCGCATCGGGTTATAATGCGCACCCAAGTACCCTGTACTTCGTTATCTCAGTACACAGATAGCGCGCACCGACGTATAACGCGCATGCCAGGAAAAGTCAATGGTGGCTAAAGCTCGTGAACTGCATGTATGCGACTCCTGCTTGCGTTGGTCCATTGTTTTGTGGGAAATTTGAGCCATGAAAAGTTTTTTGAATACAAAATGTACATGAAAAATTTCGGATTTTTACAGAAAAATTGTAATTTACTATCCTGAGGGAATAATTCATCTTACAAGTTTTTATCACCGTGTACAATTTTTTATCACCGTGTACAAGTTTTTATCGCCATGCAGCAACAAACTATGTTTCGGTTCATAAGTGTCTTTACTGAAGTGACGTTTACTTTAACAAACTCTCGCAAGAGGGTGTTTAGTGTAGGCTAGATTGGCAATAGAACTGTCAATCTCGGACCTGATCTAGCATATTCCGGGTGAGCTAAAACGGCCAACGTTCATGATGTTGTTGTTGTTGTTGTCGTTCCCTAGACTGTCTGTCCGAGCAGTCCCGTCTCCCCAAGGAAGGCCACAGCCGAAACTGGGTTTTCCCACAAATCCTTTATAGAGTGTATGTTGTGTTGTTTGCGTGCATGATTGTGTATAATGCAGTCTTCCATTATGTGTTGTATGGTATGGGGTGAAGTGTTACATCCTGGGCAGCTGTTCACAACACGGTTGTCCAGCCTCTTCTGGTAGCTTAGAAGTGCTGGGTGGTGACCGCATCGCAGTCTGGCCAAGTGGACTCTGTCCTTTCGTGGGAGAGAGGATTCAGAAGGGTGGATATCAGGGGGTCTGGCATGCAGCAGTGTGTTGTCTTTCAGTGTGTTAATGGAGCGGTGAGTGATATGATTATGAATATGTTTCCGGAGGCTGGTATTTGGTGGTTGTGGAGGAAGAGAAGAGAGTATCTGTGCGTAATAAAGGTCTTTGGGTGTAGTTTTAATGTTTCTTGGTGTGTGTGGGTGTTCTGCTATGTAGTGTAGCGGGTGTGATGTGTTTGTGGTGGCTGCAGCAAGTGTTTGTGTGCCTCTCATGTCGAGGTGGTCCTTGACTTTGAGGACTTTTGTTTCATGGTGTAAATGGTCTGTAGGTGATGTATTTGTGCAGCCTGTAATTGTTTTTAGGGCTTTGTTTTGTATGATTTGAAGGGTGTTGTGGTGTGTCTCACTGAGATTAGGAGCCCATGCAGGACTCGCATAATTCATCACTGAGCGTATGCATTGTTTGTATATTGTTATATTAGTTTCTTTGTTTTGTCCAAATGTTGTTCCAGTGATTGATTTAAGTGCGTTAAGTCTAGGTGTGCATTTGTTTTTTATGTTTGTGAGGTGTTGTTTGAAAGACATGGATGTATCGTATGTTACACCAAGAATTTTCGGTGTGTTTGTGTGTGGTATTAGAGTGTTGTTGATGTAGAGATGAGGTATGTATTTGTGTTCTTTTGTCCAGTTGGTGAGAAGTGTTGCTGTAGATTTGGTTGGAGCTATTTTGAGTCTGTTTGTGATGAACCATGTGTTGAGTGTGTCAAGGTAAGGCTGGATTATTTCTGCAGCTTTGTCTGTGTTACGATGTGTGCATGTGATTGTTATGTCGTCTGCGTAGGAAGAGATTTGTATTTCTGAGGTGTCTGGCGTGGGTAAGTCATGCATGTATAGATTAAATAATGTGGGGGATAGAACTGAGCCCTGTGGTACTCCGTTCTTAATGTTTCTGATGTGCGATGATTGGCCATTATATGACACATGAGCATTCCTGCCTGCCAGATAATTGGCCAGCCATCTTTTGGTGTTATTGTGCATGTCTGTGTTATATATTTTATTTGTTAGGTTGTGGCGGGGGATAGCATCAAAAGCTTTACTAATGTCCAATGTTATAAGAAGTGTTCTGATGTTGGTACCAGTGCTGTTTTACGGATCCCAAACATTTGCATAGACTACGATAATCAATGTTAGTAAAAATAAACCAATGAAATAACGGCGATTAATTACTTAGTATCATGTGAACGAGGTTACATGGAGAAGTATTTTTCATTGGCTAGAGCCACCGCTGGGAAATCTGTTGATTTGTCACTAAATTAAGTGTCAGTTTAGGCATCAATCAGGACACAACTAAGAAAAAGTCTGAACTATATGTACCGGTATATGACTCATGTTGTGCGTTGGTCCCTTATTACTTTGTAGCTTAAATAGTTTGTAGGAAATATGATCTAAAAAAAGTTTATTGAAAGTAAAATATACAGAAAAATTTCGGGATTTTTACAGAAAATGTTCATTTTATATCTTGAGGAAATAATTCGTCTTTACCATTTTTTATTTAATACTGAAACAAACTACAGACTGTTTCGTTTTAGCTTTGAACCTGCAATGACAGTAGTGAAATAGGACAATCTCTCATCGAGGTGACGTTTAGTTGAAATAACTCCCAAAAGAGGGTGTTGTAGTCAGGTGTTTGACACAAGTTTATGAACGGCCGCAACGGAATTTGTACCATACCTAAAGTGAAGCAACAAAGCCAACATAAAAATTCAAACTAGGATGCTGTGAACATGGGCAAATATCATGAATATTGATTATGTTTCATGGTGTTTAGGCCTATTTAAACATGAAAAATAAGATTCGATAGATACCTACCTATACCAAATATTTATATAGCCCATGCTGGCATATTCTTTCATGTCACCATGGCTGTTCTTCTTGTTCTCATGGAACGTCACGGAGAAGTGTGCCGTCCCGACTTTGTGAGGGCCAACATCGTCACGTTGTTGTGAAAAAATTACACACACAGCCGCAGAATTTTTATCGTAGGCCGTGGATAATGCGCACCACCGGATAACGCGCACCCCCCATTTTTAGGCCCTTACAGCGGAAAAAAGTCGCGCACTATACGCCGGAAAATACGGTATTTACTTAATTGTAGTATACAGGAAAGGAGCAACGGTCATTGGGTCCTGTCTCCTATTCTCTAATTTTCAAACATACCAAGACTCAAATTGTATGGTTCATATGTGTGTATATGCACATAAAAATCTACTTAGTCTCTTTCTCACTTGCAAACACACACACACACACACACACACTCCTGATTAAAGGTGGGAGGGCTTTAATAGGTCATGGGAGCAAATTAAGAAAGACAACATTTCTAGAGAATGTAAAGAAATATAGTTTTCCATATAGGTGCATAAGTACTTCGAATAGCTTAGGAAGTGATATAGCCCAAACTCAAACAATACAAGAATTCAAATCTAAATATGGTAATTGGAAATCAAGTATGTAGATTAAGTTGGAACTGTACATGAATTTGAAGCTAAGTATTATAAAAATTTAGAGAATAGGAGACCCAATGAGCATTGCTCCTTACTTGTGTACTACACTTGGGTAAACAATTAGGGGTAAATACACATATACACACCTGGCTCAATGGTGCAGTCACACCATTCTTGGCTACTAATTCAGTTATCTAAGTTTGAGTCCCACTCATGACTGAAAAACTTTCAGTATTGCTGCATTGTAAGCTAGCTCTCAAATTCGGGTGGGCAAGGAGTTGGATGTGTGTGTGTGTAATTTATCATGGTCTTGGATCACATGTTACACTCATGATTGACTGCTGGAAGAGAGCTCAGAGCTCATATATGATTGATCTATGGGTAATGCTGTGACTCTACACGTACACACACACACACACACACACCCAACTTCCTGCCCATGAGAGTTAGAGTAATGACTTGCAGCGCAGCTATACTGAAATTATTTCAGCCCTGGGTGGGATTTGAACCAAGACTTCTGTAGTGGCAGCCAGGAACCCTACCACTGTGTGTGTGTGTGTGTGTGTGTATTGTATTTACCTAGTTGTATTATATGGGAAGGGAGCTATGCTTGTAGTGACCCATCTTTGTATCTTTCAGCATCTAGTTTATTCTTAAATTCTTGTATGTGTGTGAGGTCACAGTATTACCCTTAGATCAGGCCATATGAGCTCTGAGCTCTCATCTTGGAAGGTAATAATTGTCAGTCATGAGTCCAACATATAATCCAGGACTGTGATGAATCTCACACACACACTCTTTGGACTTGTCCATTTCACTCCTTTTACTTCCCTGGTGATCATTGCCTGTCAGTCTTTGATGCAGGCCTCTTGTGTAACAAATTATCACTTTAGTATATAGATTCTCCAACTCATTTTGTCACTCGTACATACTTTTGCTTGTTCATATAGACTATGAGCTCATACAGCTTCATTTACACCGTCCATCTACCTTATTCTTGATCTGTCCCTTGTTTTCTCTCCAAAAACAGATTTGTGCATCTTTCACAGACCACCTCATCCTAGCCTGTTGTTCTACTTATCCTTCCAATTCCATATGTTCCATATCCACACTTTTACTTAGATATCTCTTGGCAGCAGTACAATATTGTCCATAAGGATAGAAGTACTGGTGAACTGTCACTGATAATATCTATTTGATATCCCATTGGACACTCCAGTCCATTTACAAATCTTATAACTTTTACTTGGTCACATTTCATGGCACTGTGTTTAACAAGAACATGGAACACTCAGAGGTTGAGTATGAACATAGAAATTTATTTTGAATTATGACTCATGAATGAAATGTAAAAACTAGGGATATTTTCATGAATGTTTTCATTGGGATTGAAAAAAATTAAATATCATTCCTGTTATTGCTTTTTAAATTTTCCAATATTTTCCCCTTCATTTTAATTGGTTTGGTAAGTTTTGTTCCCTCACATTAATACAATGATTTATTTTCTATTTCTTTATGAGGATATAAGAAGTGACAATCTAGACAATCTAATTTATGCTTTACACATACACAACTTCTAATGTATGGATATCAGAGTTGGGATAATGGTTTATGGCTTATTTCTTCATCTTCATCTTTACAGACTTAACTGATAATTGGTTCTTAACTTAATGTTTTATAAATATTATTTCATCACAGTTTACAGAAATTATATTTTATATTACAGAACCAGTTAGCTTTATATATATATATATATATATATATATATATATATATATATATATATATATATATATATATATATATATATATATATATATACCGTATATATATATATATATATATATACAGTCGTACCTCGGTACTCGACCATAATCCGTTCTGAGGTGGTGGTCGAGCACCGATTTGTTCGAACACCGAAACCAATTTTCCCCTTATCACTGTCTTTCTTTGGACCCATTATTAAGGGCTAGAGCAACACGAAAAAGTTTAAATCTGGGAAGAAATACTCGAACAAACTGCGTACGTCTTACTCCGCTGGCGGTCTGAGTCGAACTGACACTTACCCGCTGTTCGAGCTAGTCGAGTACCGAAAATCTGTTCGAGGTCCGATGCATTTTCTACATGAATTTTTTGGTCGAGCACCGATTTGGTCGAGTATAGAGGCGGTCGAGTACCGAGGTACGACTGTATATATATATATATACATATATATACATATATATACATATATATATACATATACATACATATATATATACATACATATATGTATATATATATATTTTTTTTTCTTAATTTTCTTTCTCCTGTGTAGGATTTTTGTCCCATGTTCAATGACTGGCATGTTTTCCTGTAATTATTCATCTTTTAAATAATCCCCTTTGATTCATTTATTATAATTGAGGTATATTCATATGTGTATCATGCTAGCATATAGATAGATATTTGATTATATTATATCAATTTAATTATCTTTAGCAGCTATGAAATCTTCCCATAACTATAAATCCTTGTTGCTTCTGCATGTAGCATTAGTCTCTCATAATCATGTATTTCTTTTTTTGTGTAATCTCTGGGTTCATGTTTCAACCCTTTTACATATCTTTTAGAATACAAAACCAGTTCCTTATTTCTAAGTGAAAGGATGAAGACACATCTTATATATCTATGGAATTTTAGATGTTATAATTCAAGAACTATTGAATAGTATGTATTTTCATTTAATTCAGTACAGTTAACTGCTCACTATCACTATATGCTCATCTGATATGAATGCAAGGCCTTCATATTGTACAGGAAATTTAGAAATGAAAGTATGCCCCATTTTATATATTCATATAAACAATTGGATTTCCTTTTTTTGTGAACACTTAGGTGTGGTAATAGGATACACATTGTTGTCATACTGCCATCAATTAGATTAGTCTCAGACAGCCAGTAATGTGTGTATAGTGTATATGTTTTTCTAAGGTTCCTGGTCCCAACCAATAAGATATAGCAACATGTCACTAGTTTGATGTCATGATGTTTCAAGGTACCAGTCAGATCTTGAGAGCTGCCATACAATATTTTTCAAATCCTCTTCATAACCTCATTTTGTGACATATACCTCAGCTAACTAAAATCTATTGTAAAAGTTACAGAAATGAGAGCAACACCAGATATATAAAGTATTGTACTTTTTACAAACACAAGTTTAGAATTTTGCAGAATATTTACCAATACATTTTAAAGGTGGATGTAGAATTAGTTATGCATACAGGTTGTTACTAATGTACCTATTTTGAGTTTTTAAGGGGAGGATGTGAGGAGAGAGAGGATAGAAATGCAAAATAACTTGGTACATTTTCCATGCTTATATCTTGGGTAGGTCCCAAGATTTTTTTGCAGTGGTTGTATTTCACTGGCTTATAGAAGTAATAGTAGGGGAATAATCCCCAGCTGTCAGCTCTCCTTATGTGAAAAGGTGGTGAAAATATAGTCAAAGTTGATAGAATCTTGGGCCTGATTTGGAAACAGATTCTGTTTCTTAGGGCTGTACCTCCAGATGTGAGGTGAGGGAGTTCATGGATTTTGTAGGTGGACCACCATTTGCAGATACCTATTTTTTTGGTCCCTTCCATCAGGGACTAGCCTCTCTCCTACTGCCCAACAATAACTTCACTCTTCTACAATAATTACCAAGTTACACAGAATCAGAACTCTTGAATGGAATTCTAGAACAAAGAGTAATAAGTATTCTGTGCAAAAAGAAAAATAAATATAAAAATTCCACTTTCCACCCAACCCCAACTCCTGTCCCATCTCTATGCAAGATACCTGAGATACCATTGCTCTGGGCATAATAAGCAGCTGTGTTACCATCCCAAGAGGCATGTGTGTAAACTGCTTGGCCTTTGTACATGGTTTCCACTCCATAGACTGGTTTGTGTTATATTAGCATGGGACAGTCTGTCATCAGCTTACAGTAATAGGAAAGGAATGGTCACCAATTGTCAACTCATTATATGAAAAGCTGGAGAAAATATAGTTACAGTCAATATAGATGGCCCAGTTCAAAGAGCATGTGTCATCCCATAGATGCTGCACCTTCAGTTGAAGGTGAAGGTATTAACAGGTTTTGAAGTTCTCTCTGAAATCCATCATGCAGAACCACCACATGCGGGCACCCATCACTGGTCCCAGGGCAGTTGGAATTGGAAGGGATTTCCCTCACCCTTTTTTTTTTCACTAGTCCTCAATTTTTACATTCACAAGTTTCTCTAGTGCCCCAGACATAAAGTTATTGGACAAGCACTGTATTGCAAGTCTCCCTTGACTGATACAGATATGTCCTATTACATTTAGCTGGTGTTGTTATAGAGAAAAATACGAACATATGGTTGAGCTGCATTTCCAAACACAAGAATAATGAAGAGGAGATTACAAGACTTTAGGCAGTCACCAAGTGTATGAAGGAACTACATGTCTTTCAATTTTTTATGACATTGTGTACATGACAACTATACTCAACTTTTCCAAGCCATGCAGTGAGCATGCAGTGTCCAGACTAGTGGTGTGCACAAAAACAGATGCCTACCCACTTGTGCACATGCACAGCACCTAACATACACCTCAATGCTAAGAATTTAAAAAATGATATTTTATATAAGAGTACAAAGTATTTTATGGATTTTAGTTTATAAGAAAATATAACAAAATACCAATTTTCAACTAATTTCTTGTAAGGAAAGTAAGTTCCAAAGTGGGAAACAGCTTTAGTGGTTTTGCTTTCCTCTTTATTTGTGATGTAAATATTGTAGATGGTGTTGGCTGTTTTCTCTTCTTGTACATGATGAGTACTGTCTGTTCCTCATGGATATCAAGTTTTGAAAAAAATAAATTTATACTGAATAGTGAGTTTGCTGTGTTTATGCCTGAGAGTTTAATCAAGCTTCTTAAATCAGCACACAAGATGTTCAAGAAACAAAAATAAATGTTACGTCCATGAGGAGACTGTGTTTGCCCAATATTGCATGACTGCATGGGGCTTGACCACAAGCTGTTCTGTATCCAAGAGGAGCCTGAAAGGGCTGATCCTCTTCAAACTGGCTTAAGAAGAGGTATGCCATCAAGGTCTGTTTCCCGAAAATAACTTGATAATGCTATTTTCCTCATCATAATGATGATATACTTGTACCTTTCATCTACTTCTATAACATAATTACCCTAATAAAGTATGCATGCTGTAATGGTGTGATTCATTGACCTTTTTTATGCACAATCCCTAGCCACAAAATTGATGTTTGTGATAAGAAAAAAAAAAATAATAATAAGATAAAAAAAAAAAAAAAAAAAAGCTACATTTGAAATAAGTAAATGTGCCCAGGTTCAAAATTGGATACAATATTAACATAACTGATGGGGATTGTATAACTTATGAACCTTTATCAACTGGGAGGAAATATCATGGGGGGGTTGCATTACTTCATTCACACTGCTTGCAATCCCCATAGTTTTCCATGCAGCCACCTTTCCCATTCCTAACAATTTTTAGTAAGTTTGAATAACTTGTCCTAGCCATGAGTTCTGTGGACATCCCCTTCATCTCCATTAAGGATTGTATCTTGTGAAAACAACCCTATGGGTGGGAACAACATAAGAGGAATGTACCACATTCTCATATATCTAGAATGGATACTTTAAATTATACTGGTAACTTCTCACAGCCATGCATCAAGACCTAGAGCACATGTGACTTGAAGGTTTGGATCTTAGTCCTTCTGGATAATTATAGAAATGCCATATACTTTGAGTAAGTCCATAACGCCATGGGGAATACCAATCCTTCAAAGGCCTTCCTGACATGATCCACCATTATACTGTACTACCAAGGTATGTGAACCTTAATCAATATCTGGCAAATTTATACACACACACACACATGACTCGATGGTGCAGTGGTAGCGATTGTGGCCGCCACTACTGCGGTCCTAGTTTGAATCCTGCCCAAGGCTGAAATAATTTCAGTATCGCTGCTCTGCGAGCCGTTACTCCAACTCTCGTGGGTAGGGAGTTTGGTTTGTGCGTGTGAGGTCACAGTATTACCCATAGATCAGTCATATATGAGCTCTGAGCTCTCTTCTGGGAGGGTAGTAACTGATGGTTGTGAGTCCAGTATGTGAACCAAGACCATGGTGAATTACACACACAAACACACACATTCATTGGATTGATAGCAAAGATTGGAACTCCTGAAAAAAAAACAATTTTAGTGGATTTCAACGATGAGGGAGTATCTGTGTTGCATTAGTAGGGAAGGGAAAAGCTCATGGTGTAGTGGGCAGGTGAAGAAAAAGGAGAAGGAGAGGAATTATTGAGAAAAATTAAAGAAAATGAAGAGGGGGAGGAACAGGCCCCGGAAGTCAGAAGGGGGGCAAACAAAAGGTGTGCAGATGACACAGCTGAAGTCGAACAAGTCAGCAAAGGGACCAAAAGTAGAAATATAGGTAAGAGCAACTCAATAGAAAGTGGAGATAATTGTTTCTATGGATTTAATGAGGGAGGAGATGACAACCTCCCCTGATTAGCAAGTCTAGAAGAAAGACTAACAAAAATGAATGAATCATGGAAGGTTAGGTTTAGCCAACTCGCACTTATTACACAAAGAGTTGATAAATTGGAAGAACTAAAGAAGGAGAACCAAAACCTAATTAAAAAGAAATAGAAGAATTAAAAAGACAGTTAAAAGAAGTAAAGGATGAGAATGAGGAATTAAAGAGGAATAATAAAGAAAATAAAGGGTCCATAGCAAAAGAGGTAAAGGGTTGGAAAAAAGTTCAGGAGGATAATAAAATGGAATTAGAGATATAGTGAAACAACAGATGAAGGAACACACTAAGGACACATTTATTAAAGTGATGAGAGAGAAGAAGAACATAGTAAGAGAGCAGATAAAAAGAAATGTATAGTTATATTAGGAATGGAAGTGAAGCATAATCCAAATAGGACTACAAGAGTAAGAGATGAGAAAGAAAAGGTAAACAAGGTATTAAAAATATTTCAAGAAGGTGAACAGGAAATAGGGAAAGAAATTGAAGAAATATGTAGACTAGTGAAATACAGTATAGAAAAGACCAGACCAATTAAGGTTAAATTCAGGTCACAAACGACAGCAGAGAATGTCTTATCAAAAACAGGGAAACTAGGAGAAAGTGATCAGTACAAACAAGTATGGATAAAAAGAGAGATGAATAAAGAGGAAGGAGAGGAAGAAAAAACAAAAAGAATTGAAGCTAAAAAAAACAAGAACAGAACAGAGTCAGACAAGAAAGAAATAAGGGACTAAACCTTGACGTCAGAAAATCACATGGTCTGGATGGAATTGCAAATTGAATATTAAAAGAATGTATAGATAAACTAATGGACAAAATAGATAATATAATTGATTACTCATTCAAAGAAGGAAAGGTACCACAAGATTGGAAAACTGCGAATATTGTACCAATGTATAAAGAGGAGGCAAGGAAAATCCAACTAACTATATACCGGTCTCCCTTACAAGCACAATAGCAAAAATATGTGAAAAAGTTATAAAAAATAGATGGATTAAACATCTGGAAGATAATAATATACTGAATCCAAAACAATTTGGCTTTAGACACGGACGATCATGTGCCACTAACTTGATTTGTTTTTACTCGAGACTAACAGAGATAATGCAAGAAAGGTACAAATGGGTCGATTGTACTTTCCTAGATTTATAAAAAGCATTTGATAAAGTACCACACAAAAAGCTACTATGAAAAGTTGAAATAATAGGTGGTGTACAAGGAAAATTATTGAAATGGATGGAAGATTTCTTGAATGGGAGAAAAATGAGGGTGGTACTTAGAGACAAAAACTCAACCTGGGAAATGATAAGTGGAGTCCCACAAGGTTCTGTATTGGCACCAATAATGTTTGCCATATATATAAATGACATGGATGAAGGTGTGGAATGTTATACAAACTTCTTTGCAGATGATGAAAAACTATTAAAGAAAGTAAATACAGAGGAAGACTGTGAATCACTGCAGAAAGACCTGGATAAGGTCTGGGAATGGAGTCAAAAGTGGGAAGTGAACTTCAACATCAAGAAATGTAGTATAATGGAGTTTGTAAAAAGTAAAAATAGAATATCAGGGTAATATAAAAATTGGTACAAAGGAAGTAAAAAAAGTTAGTTTGGAAAGGGACCTAGGAGTAATTATCAGCAAAGACATGTCACCAGACAAGCATATCAAGAAAATAGAGAAACCTTCAATTTACTAAGATCAATTAAAGTGGCCTTTGACTATATGGATGAGGAAATGGTAAAGAAAATATTAATTACACTGATAAGACCAAGATTGGAGTACGCTGTGACACTATTGACACCCAGTACAAAAAAGAATATAAAGAATTAGAAAGAATCCAAAGAGCAACAACAAAGACGGTATCAACACTCTCTAAATTGACATACGAACAAAGATTGTCCAAACTCGAACTACCAACTCTAGAACAAAAAAGAGAAAGAGCGAGGTCCCCGGAGAGCTTTCCCGAGTTTCTGATTGGCTGCTGGCTGGAGCTGGCCGAGACGTCTTGCTAACTTCGGCGAATATATAGGCCTAGCTCGAGTTGTGTAGTGCGGAGGCATTTCACCTCTCCCGTCAGGGAAGGTTTTGCTCTCACCACCGTTGTTGTGACGGCCAGTCTGGTTTTGACCAGCGCCGCGTCATCACAATATACCCCCCCCCCAATCTTTGGGAGCGAGCGTCGCTGAGGGTAGGACGAGACGCGAGTGATGTGGCAGAATCAGGCCGGCCTTTTAACCACCCGACCGGAACGGGTGATTGTGCCGTCAGATGGCATCTCTGGAGAGGGCGGCCTGGTTGATGGAGAAGGCGGCGGCAGCGTGCCGTAGGCGTGGTCGCTGTGTTGGCGAGGGGGCCCTGGCTGAGCATGGAGCTGTGGAGATGTACGGTTAGGTGAGAATGGCTGCAGTGAAGGGGAGAGTGAGTTTGGGGGAAAATTAGGGTATTTGGGGCTAGGGGGAACACTTGTGGTGGGATGCAGGGTTGGCCTAGGTGAAGAAGGAGACGGGTGCGGCGTACCGTAGGCGTGGTCGATGTTTGGCGAGGATCCTGACTGAACCTGGCGGTGTGGGTTTGGGTGGTCAGGTGGGAAGGGTTGGCCTGAAGAGACGAGTGGTTCCGGGGGTGGGGTAGGGTCTTTAGGTTCGGGGGGGAAACTCGATATGGGGTGCAGAGGTTGCATAGATTGACGTTGCCCAGTGGTCGGGATGGGGTCAGCACCATGCTGTAAGAGGAATTGGAGGGGATGGGGAGGGTTGGTAAGGGAAGAAAGAGGAAGGTAAGCTGGTTTGAGCCTGTCGATAGAGATGCGATCTGGCTTGTCATCTCGGTCGATGAGGAAGTGTTTCGCCGATCTGCTGATAACTTTGAAGAGTCTATCGTACGGGCGTTGGAGAGGGGTTCGTCTGGAGTCCCGCCTGACGAAAATGTAGTCACTTGCCGGGCCGGGGAATATGCACTGGCTTTGATTGTGGCGTCCGAGGTGGCTGGAGGCGCGTGTTTAGCGAAGGTCTCCTTGATGAGTTGAAGGAGGGCGTAACGGTCGGGATCGCCAACGGCAGGTGGCAATCTCCCCAGGAGGGCGAAGGTTTTCAGAGTAAATTAGCTGAGATGGTGATACGTCGCTGTCGACTTTGGGAGTGTTGCGAATGGAGAGGAGCACCAGGGGGAGGGCGTTAGCTCAGTTACATGAGGGTTGCTGTGCCTTGTGTGACTCCTTTAGCAGGCGGTGGAATCTTTCTACTAGTCCATTGGCTTGAGGGTGGTAGGCGGTAGTCCAGTTGCAGTTGGTGCCAAGGAATTTGAGCACTCTGGACCAGAGATCAGATTCGAACTGGGAGCCCCTGTCGGTGATAATGACGTGAGGGGCGCCGAATCTGGATACCCAACAGGAGAGGAAAACACAGGCAGTTGTCTCGGGAGAGGGATCGCCTCTGGCCACCTGGTGTACCTGTCGACGCACGTGAGCAGGTAACGCATGCCACAGGAAGGCGGAAGGGGGCCCACAAGTCCACATGGATCGATTGGAAGCAAGCTGTGGGTGTAGATAAACGCGTGGGGCGTGAACGTGGCGCGTGACCTTTGAAGACTGGCAGGAAAGACAGGTGCGGGTCCATTCTCTGACGTCTTTGTTGATACCTGGCCAGACGACCCGATCCGTGAGAAGACGTTGTGTCGCCCGAATACTAGGATGACTGTGGTCGTGGAATACCAAGAACACATCTTTACGATGACAGGCAGTGGGGAGCTGTCGGAGCTGCAGGGAGGAGGTGCCATGCAGGCGTAGGAGACGGAGTTCCTCGTCGTTACCCTGGGAGGCGGCGATGCGTGCGTAGTCAACGTGGTGGTGATCAGGGATGATGCTAGAGGTAATCCTGGACAAGTCGTCGGCCACTTGGTTACCCTCTCCCTTGATGTACTCGATGTGAGTATCAAATGGGGACAGGAATAATAGCTGCCGAGAGACTCTTGGTGAGTGGTGGTCAGAGATCCTGTCTAGTGCATGGGTGAGCTATTTGTGGTCGGTAAGGATGGTAAATGGCCGGCCTTCTAAAAAAAATAGGAAATGCTTTACGGCTGAAAACATGGCTAGAAGCTCCCTGTCGAATGCACTATAGCGCATTTGAGAAGGGTCCAGTCGTTTGGAGCTGTCTGTTGACCCTCTGTTGGAAGAGTGCGCCTATCGCTGTGGAGGAGGAGTCGGTGGTAAGGAAGGTGGGGGCGTGGGCCACCGGGTAGAGCAGGTGGGCGGCCTCTGCAATTGCAGCCTTGACCTGCCCAAATGCTTGGGTAGCTTCGGGAGGCCACTTCACGGGTACGACCGACCGCTTGGAACGGTTCTTGATGAGGTTGTTCAGTGGTGCGAGCTTGGCAGCTGCATCGGGGATGAATCTATAATAATATTTGACGATCCCTAGGAATTGGCGCAGCATCTTGACGAATGTTGGCTGTGGGAAGTCTATGATGGTGTCCACCTTTTGAGGGAGAGGCTACAGGCCTGCTGTTGAGATGCCATGTCCGAGGAAGTCGAGCGATGACACTCCTAGGAGGCCCTTAGACGGGTGGATCCGGAGGCCATAATCTTGCAGTCGGCGGAAGAGAAGGCGGAGGTGTTGGCGGTGTTGGTCGTGGTTGTCAGAGGCCACCAATATATCGTCAATGTAGACGACAATGTAATTGAAGTCTCTGAGGGCGTGGTCCATAAACCGCTGTAACGTTTGGGCGGCATTACGCAGGCCAAACGACATAATTTTCCACTCGAAAAGGCCAAACGGAGTGACGATGGCTGTCTTCTGGATGTCCTCGGGTGCCACAGGAATCTAGTGGAACGTCCTAACAAGGTCGATCTTGGAGAAGACTTGCTTCCCGTAGAGCTTGAAGTGGAAGTCTTCGGAGTCCGGGGTGAGGTAGCGGTCGGCCTTGGTGATGCGGTTAAGTTAACGATAGTCGCCGCAGGCCCACCATTGGTTGGGTGGTGGAGGTGTCTTGGGGACCATGTGAAGTGGCGATGCCCAAGCATGTCAGATGGGCGGATGATGTCTTGGTCAAGAAATTTTTGGAACTCTTGTTTGGCGGCGGCCAACTTCTCTGGGGAGAGGCGTCGAGGCTTGCTGTAGACCGGCGGGCCAGTTGTTTGAATGTGATGCACAATGTTGTGGGGGCGGGTAGTGGTGGCCTGGCATGGAGACGTCAGCTGGGGGAAAATCTTGCAGGATGCGTGTGTATTCTCCAGCTGGCTGAAGGGAAGATACTTTAGGAGAAGTGGCGTTGGTGGTAGTTCCTGGTATGCGTCTTGTTGCATGGTACAAGCAGTTATCCTTGGCACTGACTGCCATTTTGTGGTATTGTAGGAAGTCGTAGCCAAGAATGGGTTGACGGACATCTGCGATAACAAAGGTCCAAGGGAAGTTTCCATTCTGGAGGGCCAGGACGCTATTGTGGCTGCTGTGCGTGGCGACGGGTGTACCATTGGCTGCAAGCAGGTCGTACGACGGAAGTCCTGTACCTTGGCTCGGGTCTTCTTTCGGAGGCATGATGCTGACGGCTAAGCCCATGTCCACCAGGAAGGATAGTCCAGTATGGCTATCACGCACTGAGAGGAGGGTGTGGACGTGGTTAGCGGAGGTGGGAGTGCTTACCAACCCCTGTGTCTGGAGTTGCCCGACCAGCTACAAGGTTGTGTACGCTTGAGAGCCTTGCTATCGGCACAATCACTCCTTCATACAATCTCCTCTTAGCATTCATCCCCAAATGTCTATTTCTCATTACACTTTTTAATCCACCAAGGCATTTACTCGCTTCTCTTAATCTACATTCTACCTCCACCTCCACTCCTCCCTTTCCTGCCACATTCGCACCCACGTATTTAAAACTATCCACTTCCTCCAGTCTCTCTCCCTTAATACCCACTTCCAGCCTGCTGCCACTTTCACCCCTTGTACATCTCATCACCTTACTCTTACCCATATTTATCAACCAGAACCTCAGGAGGTTCGTCAATCCCACGTAGTATATAAATACACATGCCCATAGGAGGACGGCACACTCCTTTCAGTCTACGTGGGAACCACATTATCCAGAAGAAGCACCATGCACTTGCAACACGGAGAACCTAAGGAACACCACTGGACCCAGCACCGACGCCACCTCGATAGGGAGACTATGGTGAAAAACACCGAAGTTGTGGCAAAAAAAAAAAAAAAAAAAAAAAAAAAAAAAAAAAAAAAAAAAAAAAAAAAAAAAAAAAAAAAAAAAAAAAAAAAAAAAAAAAAAAAAAAAAAACAGCGCCTGACCATCCTGGAAGCCACCTGGTTAGAGGAGCTGCAACCTGCCATTAATAGGCAAGTAAATGACTTCGCCCTCCTCTCTAGAATGAAACCTGTTCGGAGGAACCAGATGGACAACCCCAGGAAATCGGAGTCCCCTCCACAAAGGCCTCCCATTCCCTTCCCCCCCCCCACACACACTTCAACGAATGGACGGCTTAGAAAACGTTCTGAAGAAAATTTAAGTTTTGTGGATCCCAACGCAAAGAGGAGTGCCTATTGTATTTACAGGGTGGGGGGAAATTGCTCGTGGAGTAGTAGGAAAGTAGGGAAAGAGGAAAAGGGGAGGGATTACTGAGGGAAATGGAAGGAAATGAGGAAGGAGTAGACTTGGCCCAGGCAGACAGGCGAAAGGTAAACAAACGACCCCCCGACGACGATGAAATATCTAATAAAAATGTAAAGATTAGAAGTATAGATAAGAGCAATACAGTAGAAAGTGATGAGAATATTTTCCAGGGATTTAAAGAGGGTTGGGGGGGACACAACCCCCCCCCCCCCCCCCGACTGACAAGACTAGAAGAGAAGGTCGATAAGATGATCGAGGACTTGGAGCGTAGGTTCGGTCATGTTAACAATATTATACGGAGAGTTGAAAAATTGGAAGAACTAGAGAAGGCGAACAAAAACTTAACTAAGGGAATTGAAGAATTAAAAAAAAAAACAGTTGAAAGAAGTAAAAGAAGAGAATAAAGTCTTAAAGGAGAATAATAAGGAGAACAAGGAGGGTTGGAAAAAAATTCAAGAAAATAGCAAAGTTGCATTCACTGACATAATCAGACAGCAAATGAATGAACAAACTGAAAACTCAGTTATTAAAGTGATGAGACAGAAGGAGAATATAGTAAGAGACTTAGCAGACAAAAAGAAATGTATAATTATATTAGGAATGGAAGAGAAACATAACCCAGATAGAACCACAAGAATCAAAGAGGAAAATGAAAAAGTAAGAAATTTACTAGAATTAGTTCAGGAAGATGAACCAGAAATAATGAAACAAATCGAAGAGAAATTCAGGCTCGGGAAATATAGTACAGACAAGACCAGACCAATTAAGATTAAATTCAGGTCACAAACTACGGCTGAGAATATCTTATCCAAAACAGGGAAACTAGCAACAAGTGAACAATATAAAAAGGTATGGATAAAAAGGGAAATGAATAAAGAGGAAAGAGAGGAAGAAAAACAGAAAAGACTTGAAGCAAAGGAAAAAAAACGAGATAAGAACGGAGTCAGAAAAAGAGAGATTCTATTGGAGAGTAGTGAATATGAAACTAAAGAAAGTCGACATACAAGAGAAAAACAAAAGGGAAACAGAGAACACAATGGAAGTGGCAGAAAACTAAGAGTGTCTTACACAAATATAGATGGATTGATAACAGGATTGAATGAGCTGAATGATTATTTGAAAGAAAAAGAACCAGACATAATGGGAATTGTAGAAACAAAATTAAAAGGTCCACTACCACCCAACAGTGTAGGACATGATGCATATAATTATTGGATTAGAAACAGAGTGAAAAAGGAAGGGGGTGGAGTTATGTTCCTGACGGGACTCCACGAGCATAGCTCCCCTTCCCGTAAAATACAACTAGGTAAATACAACTAGGTAAATACACACACACACTTCAACGAACGGACGGCTTAGAAGACGTTCTGAAGAAAATTGAAGTTTTGTGGATCCCAACGCAAAGAGAAGTGCCTAGTGTATTTACAGGGTGGGGGGGGGGGGAAATTGCTCGTGGAGTAGTAGGAAAGTAGGGAAAGAGGAGAAGGGGAGGGATTACTGAGGGAAATGGAAGGAAATGAGGAAGGAGTAGACTTGGCCCAGGCAGACAGGCGAAAGGTAAACAAACGGCCCCCCGACGACGATGAAATGTCTAATAAAAATGTAAAGATTAGAAGTATAGATAAGAGCAATACAGTAGAAAGAGATGAGAATATTTTCCAGGGATTTAAAGAGGGTGGGGGGGGACACAACCCCCCCCCCCCCCCCCCCCCCCCCCCCCCCCCCCCCCCCCGACTGACAAGACTAGAAGAGAAGGTCGATAAGATGATCGAGGACTTGGAGCGTAGGTTCGGTCATGTTAACAACATTCTACAAAGAGTTGACAAATTGGAAGAACTAGAGAAGGCGAACAAAAACTTAACTGATGAAATAGAAAACCTGAAAAGACAGTTAAAAGAAGTAAAGGTGGAGAATGGGGAATTGAAGAGGAATAGTAAAGAAAACAGAGAGGGATGGAAGTCGATAAAAGAAAACAGTAAAGTTGCATTTACTGATATAATTAAACAGCAAATAAGAGAACAAACTGAAGACTCAGTTATTAAAGTGATGAGACAGAAGGAGAATATAGTAAGAGACTTAGCTGACAAAAAGAAATGTATAATTATATTAGGAATGGAAGAGAAACATAACCCAGATAGAACATCAAGAACCAATGAGGAAAATGAAAAAATAAGCAGTTTACTAAAATTAGTTCAGGAAGATGAACCAGAAATTATGAAGGAAATTGAGGAAAAATTCAGGCTCGGAAAGTATAGTAAAGATAAGACCAGACCAATTAAGATTAAATTCAGGTCACAAACGACGGCAGAGAATATCTTATCCAAAACAGGGAAACTAGCAACAAGTGAACAATATAAAAAGGTATGGATAAAAAGGGAAATGAATAAAGAGGAAAGAGAGGAAGAAAAGCAGAAAAGACTTGAAGCTAAGGAAAAAACGAGAACAGAACGGAGTCAGAGAAAGAGAGATTCTATTGGAGAGTAGTGAATATGAAACTAAGGCAGTTCGACATACAAGAGAAAAACAAAAGGGAAACAGAGAACACAATGGAAGTGACAGAAAACTAAGAGTGTCTTACACAAATATAGATGGATTAATAACAGGATTGAATGAGCTGAACGTTTATTTGAAAGAAAAAGAACCGGATATAATGGGAATTGTAGAAACAAAATTAAAAGGCCCACTACCACCCAACAGTGTAGGACATGATGCATATAATTATTGGATTACAAACAGAGAGAAAAAGCAAGGGGGTGGAGTTATGTTCCTGACTAAGAAGGATATAAACGTGAAGGGTGTCATATATGGAAAGAATACAGTAGAGATGATTATGATAGAAGTGGAAGACAGAGATAAGAAGAGCAGAAAAATTGTGATAAATTATGTGCCTCCGAAAACAGCCTCATGGGAGGAGAGTGAACATAAAAGTATGTTAGAGGACACAAAGATAACATTAAATAAAATAATGGAAGATGGAGGAAGAATAGTTATGATGGGCGACTTTAATTGCAAAGAAATCTGCTGGGAAGAAATGACAGTAAAGGGTGGAGACGACTCATGGGGAAACGCTCTACTTGAGATGATTACTGACCATACAATGACAATGGATACAGGAGAACACCAGGTATAGAAATGAAGAAGAGACATCGAGACTAGACTTAATAATTACATCCGAACCTAGAATAGTGGACAAGATCGAATATAAAACACCAATAAGTAAAAATGACCACATATTGATTGAACTGGAACTTAATGAAGAAAAATATATGAAGAGAAATGAACAATATAGAAAAGGAAGAATGATGTATGAAAAAACAAACTTTGATAAAATAAGAGAATTCTTTC
>NC_134787.1:7002311-7052311 GCF_046742065.1 Oratosquilla oratoria
TTGTGTCATTGTATGGTCAGTAATCATCTCAAGTAGAGCGTTTCCCCATGAGCCGTCTCCACCCTTTACTGTCATTTCTTCCCAGCAGATTTCTTTGCAATTAAAATCGCCCATCATAACTATTCTTCCTCCATCTTCCATTATTTTATTTAATGCTATCTTTGTGTCCTCTAACATACTTTTATGTTCACTCTCTTCCCATGAGGCTGTTTTCGGGGGCACACAATTTATCACAAACTTTCTGCTCTTCTTATCTCTGTCTTCTACTTCCATCATTATCATCTCTACTGTATTCTTTCCATATGTGACACACTTCATGTTTATATCCTTCTTAGTCAGGAACATAACTCCACCCCCTTCCTTTTTCACTCTGTTTCTAATCCAATAATTATATGCATCATGTCCTACACTGTTGGGTGGTAGTAGACCTTTTAATTTTGTTTCTACAATTCCCATTATGTCTGGTTCTTTTTCTTTCAAATAATCATTCAGCTCATTCAATCCTGTTATTAATCCATCTATATTTGTGTAAGACACTCTTAGTGTTCTGCCACTTCCATTGTGTTCTCTGTTTCCCTTTTGTTTTTCTCTTGTATGTCGACATTCTTTAGTTTCATATTAACTACTCTCCAATAGAATCTCTCTTTTTCTGACTCCGTTCTTCTCTTGAAGCTAAGGAAAAATCCTTAGCTTCAAGTCTTTTCTGTTTTTCTTCCTCTCTTTCCTCCTTATTCATTTCTCTTTTTATCCATACCTTTTTATATTGTTCATTTGTTGCTAGTTTCCCTGTTTTGGATAAGATATTCTCAGCCGTAGTTTGTGACCTGAATTTAATCTTAATTGGTCTGGTCTTGTCTGTACTACATTTCCCGAGCCTGAATTTCTCTTCGATTTGTTTCATTATTTCTGGTTCATCTTCCTGAACTAATTCTAGTAAATTTCTTACTTTTTCATTTTCCTCATTGGTTCTTGATGTTTTATCTGGGTTATGTTTCTCTTCCATTCCTAATATAATTATACATTTCTTTCTGTCTGCTAAGTCTCTTACTATATTCTCCTTCTGTCTCATCACTTTAATAACTGAGTCTTCAGTTTGTTCATTCATTTGCTGTCTGATTATGTCAGTGAATGCATCTTTGCTATTTTCTTGGATTTTTTTCCAACCCTCCTTGTTCTCCTTATTATTCTCCTTTAAGACTTTATTCTCTTCTTTTACTTCTTTTAACTGTTTTTTTAATTCTTCAATTTCCTTAGTTAAGTTTTTGTTCGCCTTCTCTAGTTCCAATTTTTCAACTCTCTGCACAATGTTGTTAACGTGACCGAACTTAAATTCCCAGTGCTCGATCATCTTATCGAGTTTCTCTTCTAGTCTTGTTAATCGGGGGGGGGGGGGGGGGGTTGTGTCCCCCCCACCCTCTTTAAATCCCTGGAAAATATTATCATCATCTTCTACTGTATTGCTCTTATCTATACTTCTAATCTTTACATTTTTGTTAGACATTTCATCATCGCTAAATTGGTCCGACCCTCGTTTGTTTAGATTTCGTCTGCCTGCCTGGGCCAAGTCCTCACCTTCCTCATTTCCTTCCATTTCCCTCAGTAATCCCTCCCCTTCTCCTTTTTCCTTACTTTCCCTACACCACGAGCAATTTCCCCCCCCCCACCCTGTAAAAACAATAGGTACTTCCTTTGCTTTGGGATCCACGAAATTTCACTTTTTCTTCAGAACGTCGTCTATGCCGTCCGTTCGTTGAAGTGTGTGTATTTACCTAGTTGTATTTACCTAGTTGTATTTTACGGGAAGGGGAGCTATGCTCGTGGGGTCCCGTCTTCATATCTCATTTTATCTAAACTATTTTTAAATTCATGTATTGTTTTTGCACACACCACTTTCTCATCTAACTTGTTCCAACTGTCTATTGCTCTGTGAGGAAAGCTGTTCTTTTTAAAATCTCTTCTATAGCTGTCTTTTTTTATTTTCTTTCCGTGTCCTCTTGTATTTCTGTCATCCCATTTTATCAGATTTTCTCTATCAGTAATTTCTATGCCTTTCATGATTCTGTAAATAGCTATCAAATCTCCTCTCTCTCTTCTTTGCTCTAGTGTCTGTAGTTTAAGTTTTTGTAGTCTCTCTTCATATGATAGTTTTGAGAGTGTTGGTGCCAGTTTTGTAATTGCTCTTTGTATTCTTTCAAGTTTTTTTATACATTTTTTTGTACTTGGTGACCATATCGTTGCTGCATATTCCAATCTTGGTCTTATCAGGGTGATTAGGATTTTCCTCACCATTTCTTCATCCAGGTATGTAAATGCCACTTTGATTGTTCTTATTAAATTATAAGTTTCTCCAAAAATCTTATTTATATGTTTCTCAGGTGACATATTATTCATAACAATGACTCCCAGGTCCTTCTCATTTTCTACTTTTTTTATTCCTTCTTCTCCCAATTTATATGATCCTGTTATTCTGTTTTTGCTTTTTCCAAATTCCATTATACTACACTTTTTTGTATTGAACTCCATCTCCCACTTCCTACTCCATTCCTGTACTTTATTTAGATCTCTCTGTAGTGATTCACAATCTTCTTCAGTTTTCACTCTTTTCAGTAGTTTTGCATCATCTGCAAAGAAGCTCATATAGCTTTCAATTCCTTCATCCATATCATTAATATATATAGCAAATATTATTGGGGCCAGAACTGTTCCCTGCGGAACACCGCTTATTACTTCATCCCATTTTGAGTGCTGGTTTCTTATCACTTCTCTCATTTTTCTTTCTTGCAAAAAGTCTTCCATCCAATTTAGTAGTTTGCCCTGTATTCCTCCTTCAGTTTCTAATTTCTTAATCAACTTCTTATGTGGTACTTTGTCAAAAGCTTTCTTTAGGTCTAGAAATGCACAGTCCGCCCATCCATCTCTTTCTTGTATTATATCTATTAGCCTTGAATAGAAACATATTAAATTGGTGACGCATGATCGTCCTTGTCTGAATCTAAATATTTTACCCATCTACTTTTGATAATTCTTTCACAAATTTTTGCTATTGTACTTGTTAGAGAGACTGGTCTATAGTTGGTAGGTTCTTCTTTATTTCCTCCTTTATATATAGGTACTATATTTGCATTTTTCCAATCTTCTGGAACTTTTCCTTCTTTCAAGGAACTGTTTAGTATGCTATGTATTTTGTCTGCCAGTTCATTCCTGCATTCTTTCAGAATCCAGTTTGCTATTTCATCTGGTCCATGCGATTTTCTGACATCAAGATTACTCAAGTGTGTTAATATTTCATTCTTTGTTACTTCTATTTCTTCCATAGGGGGGACTAATTCTCTTTCCATTCATTCTCTTCAGGTTGTATGTTCTCCCTTGTAAACACTGATTTAAAATGTTTGTTCATAATTTCTGCCATTTCCATTTCCTCAGTGTATTCAACTCCCTCTTGTCTTAATTTCTCCAAGTCTTGTTTGTTTTTCAGTTTATTGTTTACAAATCTGTAGAATAGTTTTGGTTGATCTTTACACTTTTCTATGATATCTTTTTCATATTTTCTCTTTTCCTCTGCACGTTTGTACATATTCATTTCTATAACCGGTATATATTTTCCATTTTTCAGGTCTTCTGTCTTTTTTCCATCTGGTCCAGGCTTTGTCTCTTTTGTCTTTTAACTCCCTACAACTTTTGTTGTACCAGCATTTTACATATTCTTTTTCTTGTTTTTGTCTTGGGACATACTTTTCCACTCCTTTTTTGTAAATTTTTGTCAAAATATTCCATTTCTCTTCTACTGTTGTTTCTTCTTTGTATATTTCTTCCCAGTTTTCTTGTTGAAAGAATTCTCTTATTTTATCAAAGTTTGTTTTTTCATACATCATTCTTCCTTTTCTATATTGTTCATTTCTTTTCATATATTTTTCTTCATTAAGTTCCAGTTCAATCAATATGTGGTCACTTTTATTTATTGGTGTTTTATATTCAATTTTGTCCACTATTCTAGGTTCAGATGTAATTATTAGGTCTAGTCTCGATGGCTCTTCTTCATTTCTATACCTAGTGTTCTCCTGTATCCATTGTGTCATTGTATGGTCAGTAATCATCTCAAGTAGAGCGTTTCCCCATGAGTCGTCTCCACCCTTTACTGTCATTTCTTCCCAGCAGATTTCTTTGCAATTAAAGTCGCCCATCATAACTATTCTTCCTCCATCTTCCATTATTTTATTTAATGCTATCTTTGTGTCCTCTAACATACTTTTATGTTCACTCTCTTCCCATGAGGCTGTTTTCGGGGGCACACAATTTATCACAAACTTTCTGCTCTTCTTATCTCTGTCTTCTACTTCCATCATTATCATCTCTACTGTATTCTTTCCATATGTGACACACTTCATGTTTATATCCTTCTTAGTCAGGAACATAACTCCACCCCCTTCCTTTTTCACTCTGTTTCTAATCCAATAATTATATGCATCATGTCCTACACTGTTGGGTGGTAGTAGACCTTTTAATTTTGTTTCTACAATTCCCATTATGTCTGGTTCTTTTTCTTTCAAATAATCATTCAGCTCATTCAATCCTGTTATTAATCCATCTATATTTGTGTAAGACACTCTTAGTGTTCTGCCACTTCCATTGTGTTCTCTGTTTCCCTTTTGTTTTTCTCTTGTATGTCGACATTCTTTAGTTTCATATTAACTACTCTCCAATAGAATCTCTCTTTTTCTGACTCCGTTCTTCTCTTGAAGCTAAGGAAAAATCCTTAGCTTCAAGTCTTTTCTGTTTTTCTTCCTCTCTTTCCTCCTTATTCATTTCTCTTTTTATCCATACCTTTTTATATTGTTCATTTGTTGCTAGTTTCCCTGTTTTGGATAAGATATTCTCAGCCGTAGTTTGTGACCTGAATTTAATCTTAATTGGTCTGGTCTTGTCTGTACTACATTTCCCGAGCCTGAATTTCTCTTCGATTTGTTTCATTATTTCTGGTTCATCTTCCTGAACTAATTCTAGTAAATTTCTTACTTTTTTCATTTTCCTCATTGGTTCTTGATGTTTTATCTGGGTTATGTTTCTCTTCCATTCCTAATATAATTATACATTTCTTTCTGTCTGCTAAGTCTCTTACTATATTCTCCTTCTGTCTCATCACTTTAATAACTGAGTCTTCAGTTTGTTCATTCATTTGCTGTCTGATTATGTCAGTGAATGCATCTTTGCTATTTTCTTGGATTTTTTTCCAACCCTCCTTGTTCTCCTTATTATTCTCCTTTAAGACTTTATTCTCTTCTTTTACTTCTTTTAACTGTTTTTTTAATTCTTCAATTTCCTTAGTTAAGTTTTTGTTCGCCTTCTCTAGTTCCAATTTTTCAACTCTCTGCACAATGTTGTTAACGTGACCGAACTTAAATTCCCAGTGCTCGATCATCTTATCGAGTTTCTCTTCTAGTCTTGTTAATCGGGGGGGGGGGGGGGGGTTGTGTCCCCCCCACCCTCTTTAAATCCCTGGAAAATATTATCATCATCTTCTACTGTATTGCTCTTATCTATACTTCTAATCTTTACATTTTTGTTAGACATTTCATCATCGCTAAATTGGTCCGACCCTCGTTTGTTTAGATTTCGTCTGCCTGCCTGGGCCAAGTCCTCACCTTCCTCATTTCCTTCCATTTCCCTCAGTAATCCCTCCCCTTCTCCTTTTTCCTTACTTTCCCTACACCACGAGCAATTTCCCCCCCCATCCTGTAAAAACAATAGGTACTTCCTTTGTTTTGGGATCCACAAAATTTCACTTTTTCTTCAGAACGTCGTCTATGCCGTCCGTTCGTTGAAGTGTGTGTATTTACCTAGTTGTATTTACCTAGTTGTATTTTACGGGAAGGGGAGCTATGCTCGTGGGGTCCCGTCTTCATATCTCATTTTATCTAAACTATTTTTAAATTCATGTATTGTTTTTGCACACACCACTTTCTCATCTAACTTGTTCCAACTGTCTATTGCTCTGTGAGGAAAGCTGTTCTTTTTAAAATCTCTTCTATAGCTGTCTTTTTTTATTTTCTTTCCGTGTCCTCTTGTATTTCTGTCATCCCATTTTATCAGATTTTCTCTATCAGTAATTTCTATGCCTTTCATGATTCTGTAAATAGCTATCAAATCTCCTCTCTCTCTTCTTTGCTCTAGTGTCTGTAGTTTAAGTTTTTGTAGTCTCTCTTCATATGATAGTTTTGAGAGTGTTGGTGCCAGTTTTGTAATTGCTCTTTGTATTCTTTCAAGTTTTTTTATACATTTTTTTGTACTTGGTGACCATATCGTTGCTGCATATTCCAATCTTGGTCTTATCAGGGTGATTAGGATTTTCCTCACCATTTCTTCATCCAGGTATGTAAATGCCACTTTGATTGTTCTTATTAAATTATAAGTTTCTCCAAAAATCTTATTTATATGTTTCTCAGGTGACATATTATTCATAACAATGACTCCCAGGTCCTTCTCATTTTCTACTTTTTTTATTCCTTCTTCTCCCAATTTATATGATCCTGTTATTCTGTTTTTGCTTTTTCCAAATTCCATTATACTACACTTTTTTGTATTGAACTCCATCTCCCACTTCCTACTCCATTCCTGTACTTTATTTAGATCTCTCTGTAGTGATTCACAATCTTCTTCAGTTTTCACTCTTTTCAGTAGTTTTGCATCATCTGCAAAGAAGCTCATATAGCTTTCAATTCCTTCATCCATATCATTAATATATATAGCAAATATTATTGGGGCCAGAACTGTTCCCTGCGGAACACCGCTTATTACTTCATCCCATTTTGAGTGCTGGTTTCTTATCACTTCTCTCATTTTTCTTTCTTGCAAAAAGTCTTCCATCCAATTTAGTAGTTTGCCCTGTATTCCTCCTTCAGTTTCTAATTTCTTAATCAACTTCTTATGTGGTACTTTGTCAAAAGCTTTCTTTAGGTCTAGAAATGCACAGTCCGCCCATCCATCTCTTTCTTGTATTATATCTATTAGCCTTGAATAGAAACATATTAAATTGGTGACGCATGATCGTCCTTGTCTGAATCTAAATATTTTACCCATCTACTTTTGATAATTCTTTCACAAATTTTTGCTATTGTACTTGTTAGAGAGACTGGTCTATAGTTGGTAGGTTCTTTATTTCCTCCTTTATATATAGGTACTATATTTGCATTTTTCCAATCTTCTGGAACTTTTCCTTCTTTCAAGGAACTGTTTAGTATGCTATGTATTTTGTCTGCCAGTTCATTCCTGCATTCTTTCAGAATCCAGTTTGCTATTTCATCTGGTCCATGCGATTTTCTGACATCAAGATTACTCAAGTGTGTTAATATTTCATTCTTTGTTACTTCTATTTCTTCCATAGGGGGGACTAATTCTCTTTCCATTCATTCTCTTCAGGTTGTATGTTCTCCCTTGTAAACACTGATTTAAAATGTTTGTTCATAATTTCTGCCATTTCCATTTCCTCAGTGTATTCAACTCCCTCTTGTCTTAATTTCTCCAAGTCTTGTTTGTTTTTCAGTTTATTGTTTACAAATCTGTAGAATAGTTTTGGTTGATCTTTACACTTTTCTATGATATCTTTTTCATATTTTCTCTTTTCCTCTGCACGTTTGTACATATTCATTTCTATAACCGGTATATATTTTCCATTTTTCAGGTCTTCTGTCTTTTTTCCATCTGGTCCAGGCTTTGTCTCTTTTGTCTTTTAACTCCCTACAACTTTTGTTGTACCAGCATTTTACATATTCTTTTTCTTGTTTTTGTCTTGGGACATACTTTTCCACTCCTTTTTTGTAAATTTTTGTCAAAATATTCCATTTCTCTTCTACTGTTGTTTCTTCTTTGTATATTTCTTCCCAGTTTTCTTGTTGAAAGAATTCTCTTATTTTATCAAAGTTTGTTTTTTCATACATCATTCTTCCTTTTCTATATTGTTCATTTCTTTTCATATATTTTTCTTCATTAAGTTCCAGTTCAATCAATATGTGGTCACTTTTATTTATTGGTGTTTTATATTCAATTTTGTCCACTATTCTAGGTTCAGATGTAATTATTAGGTCTAGTCTCGATGGCTCTTCTTCATTTCTATACCTAGTGTTCTCCTGTATCCATTGTGTCATTGTATGGTCAGTAATCATCTCAAGTAGAGCGTTTCCCCATGAGTCGTCTCCACCCTTTACTGTCATTTCTTCCCAGCAGATTTCTTTGCAATTAAAGTCGCCCATCATAACTATTCTTCCTCCATCTTCCATTATTTTATTTAATGCTATCTTTGTGTCCTCTAACATACTTTTATGTTCACTCTCTTCCCATGAGGCTGTTTTCGGGGGCACACAATTTATCACAAACTTTCTGCTCTTCTTATCTCTGTCTTCTACTTCCATCATTATCATCTCTACTGTATTCTTTCCATATGTGACACACTTCATGTTTATATCCTTCTTAGTCAGGAACATAACTCCACCCCCTTCCTTTTTCACTCTGTTTCTAATCCAATAATTATATGCATCATGTCCTACACTGTTGGGTGGTAGTAGACCTTTTAATTTTGTTTCTACAATTCCCATTATGTCTGGTTCTTTTTCTTTCAAATAATCATTCAGCTCATTCAATCCTGTTATTAATCCATCTATATTTGTGTAAGACACTCTTAGTGTTCTGCCACTTCCATTGTGTTCTCTGTTTCCCTTTTGTTTTTCTCTTGTATGTCGACATTCTTTAGTTTCATATTAACTACTCTCCAATAGAATCTCTCTTTTTCTGACTCCGTTCTTCTCTTGAAGCTAAGGAAAAATCCTTAGCTTCAAGTCTTTTCTGTTTTTCTTCCTCTCTTTCCTCCTTATTCATTTCTCTTTTTATCCATACCTTTTTATATTGTTCATTTGTTGCTAGTTTCCCTGTTTTGGATAAGATATTCTCAGCCGTAGTTTGTGACCTGAATTTAATCTTAATTGGTCTGGTCTTGTCTGTACTACATTTCCCGAGCCTGAATTTCTCTTCGATTTGTTTCATTATTTCTGGTTCATCTTCCTGAACTAATTCTAGTAAATTTCTTACTTTTTTCATTTTCCTCATTGGTTCTTGATGTTTTATCTGGGTTATGTTTCTCTTCCATTCCTAATATAATTATACATTTCTTTCTGTCTGCTAAGTCTCTTACTATATTCTCCTTCTGTCTCATCACTTTAATAACTGAGTCTTCAGTTTGTTCATTCATTTGCTGTCTGATTATGTCAGTGAATGCATCTTTGCTATTTTCTTGGATTTTTTTCCAACCCTCCTTGTTCTCCTTATTATTCTCCTTTAAGACTTTATTCTCTTCTTTTACTTCTTTTAACTGTTTTTTTAATTCTTCAATTTCCTTAGTTAAGTTTTTGTTCGCCTTCTCTAGTTCCAATTTTTCAACTCTCTGCACAATGTTGTTAACGTGACCGAACTTAAATTCCCAGTGCTCGATCATCTTATCGAGTTTCTCTTCTAGTCTTGTTAATCGGGGGTGGGGGTGGGGGGGGGGGGTGTGTCCCCCTCACCCTCTTTAAATCCCTGGAAAATATTATCATCATCTTCTACTGTATTGCTCTTATCTATACTTCTAATCTTTACATTTTTGTTAGACATTTCATCATCGCTAAATTGGTCCGACCCTCGTTTGTTTAGATTTCGTCTGCCTGCCTGGGCCAAGTCCTCACCTTCCTCATTTCCTTCCATTTCCCTCAGTAATCCCTCCCCTTCTCCTTTTTCCTTACTTTCCCTACACCACGAGCAATTTCCCCCCCCATCCTGTAAAAACAATAGGTACTTCCTTTGTTTTGGGATCCACAAAATTTCACTTTTTCTTCAGAACGTCGTCTATGCCGTCCGTTCGTTGAAGTGTGTGTGTGCGTGTGTGTGTGTGTTTACCTGGTTGTATTAACCTGGTTGTAGTGTGCGCCTGCACAGGGTTGGAATAATGCTAATGGGGTCCCGGTTTTTTTTTTCTCCCTTTTTCAAACCTTGCCTTGAATTATTTTATATTGTTGGTTTGGGTCACATTTTCATCTTATTCCACAAATCTACATCTCTCTCTCTCTCTATCTATCTATCTATTTATCTATCTATCTATATTTTCTCTCTCTATATCTTTCTTTCTCTCTCTCTCCCTCTCTCTCTCTCTCTCTCTCTCTCTCTCTCTCTCTCTCTCTCTCTCTCTCTCTCTCTCTCTCTCTCTCTCTCTCGTGTGTGTGTATTTACCTAGTTGTATTTTACGGGAAGGGGAGCTATGCTCGTGGGGTCCCGTCTTCATTTCTCATTTTATCTAAACAATTTTTAAATTCATGTATTGTTTTTGCACACACCACTTTCTCATCTAACTTGTTCCAACTGTCTATTACTCTGTGAGGAAAGCTGTTCTTTTTCAAATCTCTTCTATAGCTGTCTTTTTTTATTTTCTTTCCATGTCCTCTTGTATTTCTGTCATCCCATTTTATCAGATTCTCTCTATCAGTAATTTCTATGCCTTTCATGATTCTGTAAATAGCTATCAAATCTCCTCTCTCTCTTCTTTGCTCTAGTGTCTGTAGTTCAAGTTTTTGTAGTCTCTCTTCATATGATAGTTTTGAGAGTGTTGGTGCCAGTTTTGTAATTGCTCTTTGTATTCTTTCAAGTTTTTTTTATACATTTTTTTGTACTTGGTGACCATATCGTTGCTGCATATTCCAATCTTGGTCTTATCAGGGTGATTAGGATTTTCCTCACCATTTCTTCATCCAGGTATGTAAATGCAACTTTGATTGTTCTTATTAAATTATAAGTTTCTCCAAAAATCTTATCTATATGTTTCTCAGGTGACATATTATTCATAACAATGACTCCCAGGTCCTTCTCATTTTCTACTTTTTTTATTCCTTCTTCTCCCAAATTATATGATCCTGTTATTCTGTTTTTGCTTTTTCCAAATTCCATTATACTACACTTTTTTGTATTGAACTCCATCTCCCACTTCCTACTCCATTCCTGTACTTTATTTAGATCTCTCTGTAGTGATTCACAATCTTCTTCAGTTTTCACTCTTTTCAGTAGTTTTGCATCGTCTGCAAAGAAGCTCATATAGCTTTCAATTCCTTCATCCATATCATTAATATATATAGCAAACATTATTGGGGCCAGAACTGTTCCCTGCGGGACACCGCTTATTACTTCATTCCATTTTGAGTGCTGGTTTCTTATCACTACTCTCATTTTTCTTTCTTGCAAAAAGTCTTCCATCCAATTTAGTAATTTACCTTGTATTCCTCCTTCAGATTCTAGTTTCTTAATCAACTTCTTATGTGGTACTTTGTCAAAAGCTTTTTTTAGGTCTAGAAATGCACAATCAGCCCATCCATCTCTTTCTTGTATTATATCTATTAGCCTTGAATAGAAACATATTAAATTGGTGACGCATGATCGTCCTTGTCTGAATCCAAATTGCCTTGGATTTAGTACGTTGTTTTTTTCCTAGCATTTTACCCATCTATTTTTGATAATTCTTTCACAAATTTTTGCTATTGTACTTGTTAGAGAGACTGGTCTATAGTTGGTAGGTACTTCTTTATTTCCTCCTTTATATATAGGTACTATATTTGCTTTTTTCCAATCTTCTGGAACTTTTCCTTCTTTCAAGGAACTGCTTATTATGCTATGTATTTTGTCTGCCAGTTCATTCCTGCATTCTTTCAGAATCCAGTTTGCTATTTCATCTGGTCCATGCGATTTTCTGACATCAAGATTACTCAAGTGTATCAATATTTCATTCTTTGATACTTCTATTTCTTCTATAGGGGGGACTTTCTCTTTCCATTCGTTCTCTTCAGGTTGTATGTTCTCCCTTGTAAACACTGATTTAAAATGTTTGTTCATAATTTCCGCCATTTCCATTTCCTCAGTGTATTCAACTCCCTCTTGTCTTAATTTCTCCAAGTCCTGTTTGTTTTTCAGTTTATTGTTTACAAATCTGTAGAATAGTTTTGGTTGATCTTTACATTTTTCTATGACGTCTTTTTCATATTTTCTCTTTTCTTCTCTGCACGTTTGTACATATTCATTTCTATAACCGGTATATATTTTCCATTTTTCAGGTCTTCTGTCTTTTTTCCATCTGGTCTAGGCTTTGTCTCTTTTGTCTTTTAACTCCCTACAACTTTTGTTGTACCAGCATTTACATATTCTTTTTCTTGTAAATTTTTGTCAAAATATTCCATTTCTTTTCCACTGATGTTTCTTCTTTGTATATTTCTTCCCAGTTTTCTTGTTGAAAGAATTCTCTTATTTTATCAAAGTTTGTTTTTTCATACATCATTCTTCCTTTTCTATATTGTTCATTTCTTTTCATATATTTTTCTTCATTAAGTTCCAGTTCAATCAATATGTGGTCACTTTTACTTATTGGTGTTTTATATTCAATCTTGTCCACTATTCTAGGTTCAGATGTAATTAATAAGTCTAGTCTCGATGGTTCTTCTTCATTTCTATACCTAGTGTTCTCCTGTATCCATTGTGTCATTGTGTGGTCAATAATCATCTCAAGTAGAGCGTTTCCCCATGAGTCGTCTCCACCCTTTACTGTCATTTCTTCCCAGCAGATTTCTTTGCAATTAAAGTCGCCCATCATAACTATTCTTCCTCCATCTTCCATTATTTTATTTAATGTTATCTTTGTGTCCTCTAACATACTTTTATGTTCACTCTCCTCCCATGAGGCTGTTTTTGGAGGCACATAATTGATCACAAATGTTCTGCTCTTCTTATCTCTGTCTTCCACTTCTATCATAATCATCTCTACTGTATTCTTTCCATATATGACACCTTTCACGTTTATATCCTTCTTAGTCAGGAACATAACTCCACCCCCTTGCTTTTTCTCTCTGTTTCTAATCCAATAATTGTATGCATCATGTCCTATACTGTTGGGTGGTAGTGGGCCTTTTAATTTTGTTTCTACAATTCCCATTATGTCCGGTTCTTTTTCCTTCAAATAATCATTCAGCTCATTCAATCCTGTTATTAATCCATCTATATTTGTGTAAGACACTCTTAGTTTTCTGCCACTTCCATTGTGTTCTCTGTTTCCCTTATGTTTTTCTTTTGTATGTCGAACTTCCTTAGTTTCATGTTCACTACTCTCCAATAGAATCTCTCTTTCTCTGACTCCGTTCTGTTCTCGTTTTTTGCCTTAGCTTCCAGTCTTTTCTGCTTTTCTTCCTCTCTTTCCTCTTTATTCATTTCCCTTTTTATCCATATCTTTTTATATTGTTCACTTGTTGCTAGTTTCCCTGTTTTGGATAAGATATTCTCTGCCGTTGTTTGTGACTTGAATTTAATCTTAATTGGCCTGGTCTTGTCTGTGCTATACTTTCCGAGTCTAAATTTCTCTTCGATTTGTTTCATAATTTCTGGTTCATCTTCCTGAACTGATTCTAGTAATTGGCTTACTTTTTCATTTTCCTCTTTGATTCTTGTGGTTCTATCTGTGTTGTGTTTCTCTTCCATTCCTAATATAATTATACATTTCTTCTTGTCTGCTAAATCTCTTACTATATTCTCCTTTTGTCTCATCACTTTAATAACTGAGTCTTCAGTATGTTCTTTCAATTGCTGTTTGACTATGTCAGTGAATGAAACCTTATTTCCTTCTTGGGTTGTTTTCCAATTCTTAGTTTCTTTAGCTATTGTCTCTCTGTTTTCTTTACTATTCTTCTTCAATTCCTCATTCTCCACCTTTACTTCTCTTAACTGTCTTTTTAGGTCTTCTATTTCATCAGTTAAGTTTTTATTCGCCTTTTCTAGTTCTTCCAATCTTTCAACCCTTTGTAAAATGATGTTCATATGACCTAACCTACTCTCCAAGTCCTCGATCACCTTATCAACCTTCTCCTCTAGTCTTGTCAGTCGGGGGGGGGGGTTTGTGTCCCCCCCACCCTCTTTAAATCCCTTGAAAATATTCTCATCATTTTCTACTGTATTGCTCTTATCTATACTTCTAATCTTTACATTTTTATTAGACATTTCGTCGTCGTCGGGAGGCCTTTTGTTTACCTTTCGCCTGTCTGCCTGGGCCAAGTCTACTCCTTCCTCATTTCCTTCCATTTCCCTCAGTAATCCCTCCCCTTTTCCTCTTTCCCTACTTTCCTACTACTCCACGAGCAATTTCCCCCCCACCCTGTAAAAACAATAGGCACTTCTCTTTGCGTTGGGATCCACAAACTTCAATTTTCTTCAGAACGTCTTCTAAGCCGTCCATTCGTTGAAGTGTGCGCGTGTGTGTGTGCGTGAGCGCGTATGTGTACCTACTCGCGTCCATACGTGTTTATACATACAAGACCTTGGGTCGACTCACTATACATTCATGTGTGTCATTATGTACAAGCACTCTTGGAAATGCCTTTGTCACTCTCAATCTTAAACAAGAAAAATTCTCTCTATACTGATGACATTTGATTATGTAAAAACACCTTTACTACAAAGTAATTATAACAGGATAGGAGCTGCCGATCACGAGTGCAACACGTGATCCAAGACCATGGCTGTGTATGTGTGTGTGTGGGGGGGGGAGGCGGAAAAAATGCAAATGAATTCAGAAACGGAACAGAGGGAACAACAATTTGATGGTGACTGTACAGGTGTTCGCGTGTACACTTGTTCGGTAATTTTTTTTCTTTGAACGTTCGACCACACCCGTGTACACCTGTGCGCAGAGGACAGTGGCCCCTTCAGCGAACAGGTGTACTTGCGTGTAAGAAACAGCACATGTGAACACAGCTGTTGAAACAGCTAGAAATGGGGTGGATGAGATAAAGAAAGGAGATGATGGAGGAGAACGGAAGGGAGAAAAAGAAAAAAAGGAAGAGGTGGAATAGGGGAAGAAGAGGAAAGGGGAAGGGAAGTGAGGGGGAAAGATTATGGATGAGAGGGGAGAGAATGAAAGAAAATGGGAGGGAGAAAGTATGGGAAATGGTGAGATGAGAGGAGAGGATATGGAAAGGAAGGGATGGGAGGGGTAAAGAAAGGAAGATAGGGGAGAATATGGAAAGGGAGGGGAAAGAAGGAAGGGGAAGGTAAGAGAGGGGTAAGGAGGGGAGGGGAGGGTGAGGGGAAAAGACAAGTGACTAGTAGAGTCGGAAGGGCTGCATAGGTAAAGGGGGAAAAAGAAGGGAAATGAAGGAATAGGATTGTGGGATAAGAATGGATTAGGATAGAGAACAGAACAGACAGAAAGGAAAACGAGGAGAGGGCTCAGATGGAGAGAAGAGTGAAGTGTTTATAAAGAAAACGGAGAGAGAGAGAGAGAGAGAAATGAGGAGGGTTAGAGAGAAATGGGAAGGAGCAAAGAAGACAAGAAGAGGGATATACAGAAGGAGAATGAAAGAGGAAAGAGGAGGGTAGGAAAAGAAATAGGAAGCAAGGAAAGGGAGTTTAAGGAACGAAAAGGGAGAGAAAGGGACAGGTGTAATGGAAATGATCACCTCTCTCTACCATTTTCAGCCGGTGACATGTGACATAGAAATATTCTTACAGTAACACAGGTCAATCCAAAGCGTCTTCCCTGAGAGATCTGTGGTAGAGCCCGAGAACCACAGTGGGGATGCGGGTTTTCGAATTTCATATGAAACTTAAGGCAATAGTTAGATAATTCATTAATGTGTGGAACACCATCAGCAAACTCATAAAAACCGATACACACACACACACACACACACACACACACACACACACACTTTCAACGAACGGACGGCTTGAAGAACGCTCTGAAGAAAAGTGCAGATTGTGGATACCAACGCAAAGAGAAGTGCCTTTTTGTATTTGCAGGGGGGGGGGGAAATTGCTCGTGGGGTAGTGGGAAAGTAAGGAAAGAGGAGAGGGGGAGGGATTGCTGGGGAAATGGAAGGTAATGAGGAGGTGGAGGAAATGGCCCTGACGGGCCGCCGTAAGGTAGACAAACGACCCCAAGACGAGTTGGATGATAACATGTCTAATAGGAATGTGAAGATTAGAGGTATAGATAGGAGCAATATAGCAGAAAGTGATGAGAATATTTTCAAGGGATTTAAAGAGAGTGGGGGGGACACAAACCCCCCCCCGACTGACAAGACTAGAGAAGAAGGTTGATAAGGTGATCGAGGACTTGGAGAGTAGGTTAGGTCATATGAACACCATTTTAAAAAGGGTTGAAAGATTGGAAGAACTGGAAAAGGCGAATAAAAACTTAACTGATGAAATAGAAGAACTAAAAAGACAGTTAAAAGAGGTAAAGGGGGAGAATGAGGAATTGAAGAAGAATAGTAAAGAAAACAGAGAAACAATAGCTAAAGAAAGTAAAAATTGGAAGCAAACCCAAGAAGGAAATAAGATTTCATTCACTGACATAGTCAAACAGCAATTGAAAGAACATACTGAAGACTCAGTTATTAAAGTGATGAGACAAAAGGAGAATATAGTAAGGGATTTAGCAGACAAGAAGAAATGTATAATTATATTAGGAATGGAAGAGAAACACAACACAGATAGAACCACAAGAATCAAAGAGGAAAATGAAAAAGTAAGCCAATTACTAGAATCAGTTCAGGAAGATGAACCAGGAATTATGAAACAAATCGAAGAGAAATTTAGACTCGGAAAGTATAGCACAGACAAGACCAGACCAATTAAGATTAAATTCAAGTCACAAACAACGGCAGAGAATATCTTATCCAAAACAGGGAAACTAGCAACAAGTGAACAACACAAAAAGATATGGATAAAAAGAGAAATGAATAAAGAGGAAAGAGAGGAAGAAAAGCAGAAAAGACTGGAAGCTAAGACAAAAAACGAGAACAGAACGGAGTCAGAGAAAGAGAGATTCTATTGGAGAGTAGTGAACATGAAACTAAGGAAGTTCGACATACAAAAGAAAAACATAAGGGAAACAGAGAACACAATGGAAGTGGCAGAAAACTAAGAGTGTCTTACACAAATATAGATGGATTAATAACAGGATTGAATGAGCTGAATGATTATTTGAAAGAAAAAGAACCGGACATAATGGGAATTGTAGAAACAAAATTAAAAGGCCCACTACCACCCAACAGTGTAGGACATGATGCATACAATTATTGGATTAGAAACAGAGTGAAAAAGCAAGGGGGTGGAGTTATGTTCCTGACTAAGAAGGATATAAACGTGAAAGGTGTCATATATGGAAAGAATACAGTAGAGATGATTATGATAGAAGTGGAAGACAGAGATAAGAAGAGCAGAAAATTTGTGATCAATTATGTGCCTCCAAAAACAGCCTCATGGGAGGAGAGTGAATATAAAAGTATGCTAGAGGACACAAAGATAGCATTAACTAAAATAATGGAAGACGGAGGAAGAATAGTTATGATGGGCGACTTTAATTGCAAAGAAATCTGCTGGGAAGAAATGACAGTAAAGAGTGGTGATGACTCATGGGGAAATGCTCTACTTGAGATGATTACTGACCATTCAATGACACAATGGATACAAGAGAACACTAGGTATAGAAATGAAGAAGAATCATCGAGGCTAGACTTAATAATTACATCTGAACCTAGAATAGTGGACAAGATTGAATATAAAACACCAATAGGTAAAAGTGACCACATATTGATTGAACTGGAACTTAATGAAGAAAAATATATGAAAAGAAATGAACAATATAGAAAAGGAAGAATGATGTATGAAAAAACAAACTTTGATAAAATAAGAGAATTCTTCCAACAAGAAAACTGGGAAGAAATATACAAAGAAGAAACATCAGTGGAAGAGAAATGGAATATTTTGACAAAAATTTACAAAAAAGGAGTGGAAAAGTATGTCCCAAGACAAAAACAAGAAAAAGAATATGTAAAATGCTGGTACAACAAAAGTTGTAGGGAGTTAAAAGACAAAAGAGACAAAGCCTGGACCAGATGGAAAAAAGACAGAAGACCTGAAAAATGGAAAATATATACTGGTTATAGAAATGAATATGTACAAAAGTGCAGAGAGGAAAAAAGAAAATATGAAAAAGATGTTATAGAAAAGTGTAAAGATCAACCAAAACTATTCTACAGATTTGTAAACAATAAACTGAAAAACAAACAAGACTTGGAGAAATTGAGACAAGGAGGAGTTGAATACACTGAGGAAATGGAAATGGCAGAAATTATGAACAAACATTTTAAATCAGTGTTTACAAGGGAAAATATACAACCTGAAGAGATTGAGTGGAAAGAAAAAGTCCCCCCTATGGAAGAAATAGAAGTAACAAAGAATGAAATATTGACACACTTGGGTAATTTTGATGTCAGAAAATCGCATGGGCCAGATGAAATAGCAAACTGGATTCTGAAAGAATGCAGGAATGAACTGGCAGACAAAATACATAGCATAATAAGCAGTTCCTTAAAAGAAGGAAAAGTTCCAGAAGATTGGAAAAAAGCAAATATAGTACCTATATATAAAGGAGGAAATAAAGAAAAACCTACCAACTATAGACCAGTCTCTCTAACAAGTACAATAGCAAAAATTTGTGAAAGAATTATCAAAAGTAGATGGGTAAAATACTTGGAAAAAAACAACGTACTAAATCCAAGGCAATTTGGATTCAGACAAGGACGGTCATGCGTCACCAATTTAATATGTTTCTATTCAAGGCTAATAGATATAATACAAGAAAGAGATGGATGGGCTGATTGTGCATTTCTAGACCTAAAAAAAGCTTTTGACAAAGTACCACATAAGAAGTTGCTTAAGAAATTAGAATATGAAGGAGGAATACAAGGTAAATTGCTAAATTGGATGGAAGACTTTTTGCAAGAAAGAAAAATGAGAGTAGTGATAAGAGATCAGCACTCAAAATGGAATGAAGTAATAAGCGGTGTCCCGCAGGGAACAGTTCTGGCCCCAATAATGTTTGCTATATATATTAATGATATGGATGAAGGAATTGAAAGCTATATGAGCTTCTTTGCAGATGATGCAAAACTACTGAAAAGAGTGAAAACTGAAGAAGATTGTGAATCACTACAGAGGGATCTAAATAAAGTACAAGAATGGAGTAGGAAGTGGGAGATGGAGTTCAATACAAAAAAGTGTAGTATAATGGAATTTGGAAAAAGCAAAAACAGAATAACAGGATCATATAATTTGGGAGAAGAAGGAATAAAAAAAGTAGAAAATGAGAAGGACCTGGGAGTCATTGTTATGAATAATATGTCACCTGAGAAACATATAAATAAGATTTTTGGAGAAACTTATAATTTAATAAGAACAATCAAAGTGGCATTTACATACCTGGATGAAGAAATGGTGAGGAAAATCCTAATCACCCTGATAAGACCAAGATTAGAATATGCAGCAACGATATGGTCACCAAGTACAAAAAAATGTATAAAAAAACTTGAAAGAATACAAAGAGCAATTACAAAACTGGCACCAACACTCTCAAAACTATCATATGAAGAGAGACTACAAAAACTTAAACTACAGACACTAGAGCAAAGAAGAGAGAGAGGAGATTTGATAGCTATTTACAGAATCATGAAAGGCATAGAAATTACTGATAGAGAGAATCTGATAAAATGGGATGACAGAAATACAAGAGGACACGGAAAGAAAATAAAAAAAGACAGCTATAGAAGAGATTTGAAAAAGAACAGCTTTCCTCACAGAGTAATAGACAGTTGGAACAAGTTAGATGAGAAAGTGGTGTGTGCAAAAACAATACATGAATTTAAAAATAGTTTAGATAAAATGAGATATGAAGACGGGACCCCACGAGCATAGCTCCCCTTCCCGTAAAATACAACTAGGTAAATACAACTAGGTAAATACACACACACACACACACTTTCAACGAACGGACGGCTTGAAGAACGTTCTGAAGAAAAGTGCAGATTGTGGATCCCAACGCAAAGAGAAGTGCCTTTTTGTATTTACAGGGTGGGGGGAAATTGCTCGTGGGGTAGTGGGAAAGTAAGGAAAGAGGAGAAGGGGAGGGATTGCTGGGAAAATGGAAGGTAATGAGGAAGTAGAGGACTTGGTCCAAACAGACCGCCGTAAAGTAAACAAACGACCACAAGACGAGCTGGAGGACGACGGAATGTCTAATAAGAATGTAAAGATTAGAAGTATAGATAGGAACAATACAGTAGAAAGTGATGAGAATATTTTCAAGGGATTTAAAGAGAGTGGGGGGGACACAAAACCCCCCCCGACTGACAAGACTAGAGAAGAAGGTTGATAAGGTGATCGAGGACTTGGAGAGTAGGTTAGGTCATATGAACACCATTTTACAAAGGGTTGAAAGATTGGAAGAACTGGAAAAGGCGAATAAAAACTTAACTGATGAAATAGAAGACCTAAAAAGACAGTTAAGAGAGGTAAAGGTGGTGAATGAGGAATTGAAGAAGAATAGTAAAGAAAACAGAGAAACGATAGCTAAAGAAAGTAAAAATTGGAAGAAAACCCAAGAAGGAAATAAGGTTTCATTCACTGACATAGTCAAACAGCAATTGAAAGAACATACTGAAGACTCAGTTATTAAAGTGATGAGACAAAAGGAGAATATAGTAAGGGATTTAGCAGACAAGAAGAAATGTATAATTATATTAGGAATGGAAGAGAAACACAACACAGATAGAACCACAAGAATCAAAGAGGAAAATGAAAAAGTAAGCCAATTACTAGAATCAGTTCAGGAAGATGAACCAGAAATTATGAAACAAATCGAAGAGAAATTTAGACTCGGAAAGTATAGCACAGACAAGACCAGACCAATTAAGATTAAATTCAAGTCACAAACAACGGCAGAGAATATCTTATCCAAAACAGGGAAACTAGCAACAAGTGAACAATACAAAAAGATATGGATAAAAAGAGAAATGAATAAAGAGGAAAGAGAGGAAGAAAAGCAGAAAAGACTGGAAGCTAAGGCAAAAAACGAGAACAGAACGGAGTCAGAGAAAGAGAGATTCTATTGGAGAGTAGTGAACATGAAACTAAGGAAGTTCGACATACAAAAGAAAAACATAAGGGAAACAGAGAACACAATGGAAGTGGCAGAAAACTAAGAGTGTCTTACACAAATATAGATGGATTAATAACAGGATTGAATGAGCTGAATGATTATTTGAAAGAAAAAGAACAGGACATAATGGGAATTGTAGAAACAAAATTAAAAGGCCCACTACCACCCAACAGTGTAGGACATGATGCATACAATTATTGGATTAGAAACAGAGAGAAAAAGCAAGGGGGTGGAGTTATGTTCCTGACTAAGAAGGATATAAACGTGAAAGGTGTCATATATGGAAAGAATACAGTAGAGATGATTATGATAGAAGTGGAAGACAGAGATAAGAAGAGCAGAAAATTTGTGATCAATTATGTGCCTCCGAAAACAGCCTCATGGGAGGAGAGTGAATATAAAAGTATGTTAGAGGACACAAAGATAGCATTAACTAAAATAATGGAAGATGGAGGAAGAATAGTTATGATGGGCGACTTTAATTGCAAAGAAATCTGCTGGGAAGAAATGACAGTAAAGAGTGGTGATGACTCATGGGGAAATGCTCTACTTGAGATGATTACTGACCATTCAATGACACAATGGATACAAGAGAACACTAGGTATAGAAATGAAGAAGAACCATCGAGGCTAGACTTAATAATTACATCTGAACCTAGAATAGTGGACAAGATTGAATATAAAACACCAATAGGTAAAAGTGACCACATATTGATTGAACTGGAACTTAATGAAGAAAAATATATGAAAAGAAATGAACAATATAGAAAAGGAAGAATGATGTATGAAAAAACAAACTTTGATAAAATAAGAGAATTCTTCCAACAAGAAAACTGGGAAGAAATATACAAAGAAGAAACATCAGTGGAAGAGAAATGGAATATTTTGACAAAAATTTACAAAAAAGGAGTGGAAAAGTATGTCCCAAGACAAAAACAAGAAAAAGAATATGTAAAATGCTGGTACAACAAAAGTTGTAGGGAGTTAAAAGACAAAAGAGACAAAGCCTGGACCAGATGGAAAAAAGACAGAAGACCTGAAAAATGGAAAATATATACTGGTTATAGAAATGAATATGTACAAAAGTGCAGAGAGGAAAAAAGAAAATATGAAAAAGATGTTATAGAAAAGTGTAAAGATCAACCAAAACTATTCTACAGATTTGTAAACAATAAACTGAAAAACAAACAAGACTTGGAGAAATTAAGACAAGGAGGAGTTGAATACACTGAGGAAATGGAAATGGCAGAAATTATGAACAAACATTTTAAATCAGTGTTTACAAGGGAGAACATACAACCTGAAGAGATTGAGTGGAAAGAAAAAGTCCCCCCTATGGAAGAAATAGAAGTAACAAAGAATGAAATATTGACACACTTGGGTAATTTTGATGTCAGAAAATCGCATGGGCCAGATGAAATAGCAAACTGGATTCTGAAAGAATGCAGGAATGAACTGGCAGACAAAATACATAGCATAATAAGCAGTTCCTTAAAAGAAGGAAAAGTTCCAGAAGATTGGAAAAAAGCAAATATAGTACCTATATATAAAGGAGGAAATAAAGAAGAACCTACCAACTATAGACCAGTCTCTCTAACAAGTACAATAGCAAAAATTTGTGAAAGAATTATCAAAAGTAGATGGGTAAAATACTTGGAAAAAAACAACGTACTAAATCCAAGGCAATTTGGATTCAGACAAGGACGATCATGCGTCACCAATTTAATATGTTTCTATTCAAGGCTAATAGATATAATACAAGAAAGAGATGGATGGGCTGATTGTGCATTTCTAGACCTAAAAAAAGCTTTTGACAAAGTACCACATAAGAAGTTGCTTAAGAAATTAGAATATGAAGGAGGAATACAAGGTAAATTGCTAAATTGGCTGGAAGACTTTTTGCAAGAAAGAAAAATGAGAGTAGTGATAAGAGATCAGCACTCAAAATGGAATGAAGTAATAAGCGGTGTCCCGCAGGGAACAGTTCTGGCCCCAATAATGTTTGCTATATATATTAATGATATGGATGAAGGAATTGAAAGCTATATGAGCTTCTTTGCAGATGATGCACAACTACTGAAAAGAGTGAAAACTGAAGAAGATTGTGAATCACTACAGAGAGATCTAAATAAAGTACAGGAATGGAGTAGGAAGTGGGAGATGGAGTTCAATACAAAAAAGTGTAGTATAATGGAATTTGGAAAAAGCAAAAACAGAATAACAGGATCATATAATTTGGGAGAAGAAGGAATAAAAAAAGTAGAAAATGAGAAGGACCTGGGAGTCATTGTTATGAATAATATGTCACCTGAGAAACATATAAATAAGATTTTTGGAGAAACTTATAATTTAATAAGAACAATCAAAGTGGCATTTACATACCTGGATGAAGAAATGGTGAGGAAAATCCTAATCACCCTGATAAGACCAAGATTGGAATATGCAGCAACGATATGGTCACCAAGTACAAAAAAATGTATAAAAAAACTTGAAAGAATACAAAGAGCAATCACAAAACTGGCACCAACACTCTCAAAACTATCATATGAAGAGAGACTACAAAAACTTAAACTACAGACACTAGAGCAAAGAAGAGAGAGAGGAGATTTGATAGCTATTTACAGAATCATGAAAGGCATAGAAATTACTGATAGAGAGAATCTGATAAAATGGGATGACAGAAATACAAGAGGACACGGAAAGAAAATAAAAAAAGACAGCTATAGAAGAGATTTGAAAAAGAACAGCTTTCCTCACAGAGTAATAGACAGTTGGAACAAGTTAGATGAGAAAGTGGTGTGTGCAAAAACAATACATGAATTTAAAAATAGTTTAGATAAAATGAGATATGAAGACGGGACCCCACGAGCATAGCTCCCCTTCCCGTAAAATACAACTAGGTAAATACAACTAGGTAAATACACACACACACACACACACACGCACGCACACACACACACACTTCAGCGAATGGACGGCTTGGATGACGTTCTGAAGAAAACTGAAGTCTGTGGATCCCAACGCAAAGAGAAGTGCCTAGTGTTTATACAGGGTGGGGGGGAAATTGCTCGTGGAGTAGTGGGAAAGTAGGGAAAGAGGAAACGGGGAGGGATTACTGAGGGAAATGGAAGGAAATGAGGAGGGAGTAGACTTGGCCCAGCCAGACAAGCGAAAGGTAAACAAAAGACTGAGCGATGATGAAATGTCTAATAAAAATGTAAAGATTAGAAGTATAGAGAGGAGCAATACAGTAGAAAGTGACGAGAATATGTTCCAGGGATTTAAAGAGGGTGGGGGGGACACAACCCCCCCCCCCCGACTGATAAGACTAGAGGAGAGAGTTGATAAGGTGATCGAGGACTTGGAACGTAAGTTAGGTAATGTTGACTCCATTTTCCAGAGAATTGAAAGGTTGCAACAACTAGAGAAGGCAAACAGAAACTTAACTGAAGAAATAGAGGACCTAAAAAGACAGTTAGGAAATGTAAAGGAGGAGAATGAGAAATTGAAGAAGAATAGTAATGAAAACAGAGAGACAATAGCTAAAGAAGCTAAAAATTGGAGAACAACCCAAGAAGGGAATAAGGTTTCATTCACTGACATAGTCAAACAGCAATTGAAAGAACATAATGAAGACTCAGTTATTAAAGTGATGAGACAGAAAGAGAATATAGTAAGAGAATTAGCAGACAAAAAGAAATGTATAATTATATTAGGAATGGAAGAGAAACATAACCCAGATAGAACCGCAAGAATCAAGGAGGAAAATGAAAGAGTAAGCAGTTTATCAAAATTAGTCCAGGAAGATGAACCAGAAATTATAAAGGAAATTGAGGAAAAATTCAGACTCGGAAAATATAGTACAGATAAGACCAGACCAATTAAGATTAAATTCAGGTCACAAACAACGGCTGAGAAAATTCTATCCAAAACAGGGAAACTAGCAACAAATGATCAATATAAAAAGGTATGGATAAAAAGAGAAATGAATAGGGAGGAAAGAGAGGCAGAAAAGCAGAAAAGACTTGAAGCTAAGGCAAAAAACGAGAACAGAACGGAGTCAGAGAAAGAGAGATTCTATTGGAGAGTAGTGAACATGAAAATAAAGCAGTTCGACATACAAAAGAAAAACATAAGGGAAACAGAGAACACAATGGAAGTGGCAGAAAACTAAGAGTGTCTTACACAAATATAGATGGATTAATAACAGGATTGAATGAACTGAATGATTATTTGAAGGAAAAAGAATCGGACATAATGGGAATTGTAGAAACAAAATTAAAAGGCCCACTACCACCCAACAGTGTAGGACATGATGCATACAATTATTGGATTAGAAACAGAGAGAAAAAGCAAGGGGGTGGAGTTATGTTCCTGACTAAGAAGGATATAAACGTGAAAGGTGTCATATATGGAAAGAATACAGTAGAGATGATTATGATAGAAGTGGAAGACAGAGATAAGAAGAGCAGAACATTTGTGATCAATTATGTGCCTCCAAAAACAGCGTCATGGGAGGAGAGTGAACATAAAAGTATGTTAGAGGACACAAAGATAACATTAAATAAAATAATGGAAGATGGAGGAAGAATAGTTATGATGGGCGACTTTAATTGCAAAGAAATCTGCTGGGAAGAAATGACAGTAAAGGGTGGAGACGACTCATGGGGAAACGCTCTACTTGAGATGATTATTGACCACACAATGACACAATGGATACAGGAGAACACTAGGTATAGAAATGAAGAAGAACCATCGAGACTAGACTTATTAATTACATCTGAACCTAGAATAGTGGACAAGATTGAATATAAAACACCAATAGGTAAAAGTGACCACATATTGATTGAACTGGAACTTAATGAAGAAAAATATATGAAAAGAAATGAACAATATAGAAAAGGAAGAATGATGTATGAAAAAACAAACTTTGATAAAATAAGAGAATTCTTTCAACAAGAAAACTGGGAAGAAATATACAAAGAAGAAACATCAGTGGAAAAGAAATGGAATATTTTGACAAAAATTTACAAAAAAGGAGTGGAAAAGTATGTCCCAAGACAAAAACAAGAATAAGAATATGTAAAATGCTGGTACAACAAAAGTTGTAGGGAGTTAAAAGACAAAAGAGACAAAGCCTGGACCAGATGGAAAAAACACAGAAAACCTGAAAAATGGAAAATATATACCAGTTATAGAAATGAATATGTACAAACGTGCAGAGAGGAAAAGAGAAAATATGAAAAAGACGTCATAGAAAAATGTAAAGATCAACCAAAACTATTCTACAGATTTGTAAACAATAAACTGAAAAACAAACAGGACTTGGAGAAATTAAGACAAGGGGGAGTTGAATACACTGAGGAAATGGAAATGGCGGAAATTATGAACAAACATTTTAAATCAGTGTTTACAAGGGAGAACATACAACCTGAAGAGATTGAATGGAAAGAGAAAGTCCCCCCTATAGAAAAAATAGAAGTATCAAAGAATGAAATATTGATACACTTGAGTAATCTTGATGTCAGAAAATCACATGGACCAGATGAAATAGCAAACTGGATTCTGAAAGAATGCAGGAATGAACTGGCAGACAAAATACATAGCATAATAAGCAGTTCCTTAAAAGAAGGAAAAGTTCCAGAAGATTGGAAAAAAACAAATATAGTACCTATATATAAAGGAGGAAATAAAGAAGAACCTACCAACTATAGACCAGTCTCTCTAACAAGTACAATAGCAAAAATTTGTGAAAGAATTATCAAAAATAGATGGGTAAAATACTTGGAAAAAAAACAACGTACTAAATCCAAGGCAATTTGGATTCAGACAAGGACGATTATGCGTCACCAATTTAATATGTTTCTATTCAAGGCTAATAGATATAATACAAGAAAGAGATGGATGGGCTGATTGTGCATTTCTAGACCTAAAAAAAGCTTTTGACAAAGTACCACATAAGAAGTTGCTTAAGAAACTAGAATCTGAAGGAGGAATACAAGGTAAATTACTAAATTGGATGGAAGACTTTTTGCAAGAAAGAAAAATGAGAGTAGTGATAAGAAACCGGCACTCAAAATGGAATGAAGTAATAAGCGGTGTCCCGCAGGGAACAGTCCTGGCCCCAATAATGTTTGCTATATATATTAATGATATGGATGAAGGAATTGAAAGCTATATGAGCTTCTTTGCAGACGATGCAAAACTACTGAAAAGAGTGAAAACTGAAGAAGATTGTGAATCACTACAGAGAGATCTAAATAAAGTACAGGAATGGAGTAGGAAGTGGGAGATGGAGTTCAATACAAAAAAGTGTAGTATAATGGAATTTGGAAAAAGCAAAAACAGAATAACAGGATCATATAATTTGGGAGAGGAAGGAATAAAAAAAGTAGAAAATGAGAAGGACCTGGGAGTCATTGTTATGAATAATATGTCACCTGAAAAACATATAAATAAGATTTTTGGAGAAACTTATAATTTAATAAGAACAATCAAAGTGGCATTTACATACCTGGATGAAGAAATGGTGAGGAAAATCCTAATCACCCTGATAAGACCAAGATTAGAATATGCAGCAACGATATGGTCACCAAGTACAAAAAAATGTATAAAAAAACTTGAAAGAATACAAAGAGCAATTACAAAACTGGCACCAACACTCTCAAAACTATCATATGAAGAGAGACTACAAAAACTTGAACTACGGACACTAGAGCAAAGAAGAGAGAGAGGAGATTTGATAGCTATTTACAGAATCATGAAAGGCATAGAAATTACTGATAGAGAGAATCTGATAAAATGGGATGACAGAAATACAAGAGGACACGGAAAGAAAATAAAAAAAGACAGCTATAGAAGAGATTTGAAAAAGAACAGCTTTCCACACAGAGTAATAGACAGTTGGAACAAGTTAGATGAGAAAGTGGTGTGTGCAAAAACAATACATGAATTTAAAAATTGTTTAGATAAAATGAGAAATGAAGACGGGACCCCACGAGCATAGCTCCCCTTCCCGTAAAATACAACTAGGTAAAACTAGGTAAATACACACACACACACACACACACACTTCAGCGAATGGACGGCTTGGATGACGTTCTGAAGAAAACTGAAGTCTGTGGATCCCAACGCAAAGAGAAGTGCCTAGTGTTTTTACAGGGTAGGGGGGAAATTGCTCGTGGAGTAGTGGGAAAGTAGGGAAAGAGGAAACGGGGAGGGATTACTGAGGGAAATGGAAGGAAATGAGGAGGGAGTAGACTTGGCCCAGCCAGACAAGCGAAAGGTAAACAAAAGACTGAGCGATGATGAAATGTCTAATAAAAATGTAAAGATTAGAAGTATAGAGAGGAGCAATACAGTAGAAAGTGACGAGAATATGTTCCAGGGATTTAAAGAGGGTGGGGGGGGACACAACCCCCCCCCCCCGACTGATAAGACTAGAGGAGAGAGTTGATAAGGTGATCGAGGACTTGGAACGTAAGTTAGGTAATGTTGACTCCATTTTCCAGAGAATTGAAAGGTTGCAACAACTAGAGAAGGCAAACAGAAACTTAACTGAAGAAATAGAGGACCTAAAAAGACAGTTAGGAAATGTAAAGGAGGAGAATGAGAAATTGAAGAAGAATAGTAATGAAAACAGAGAGACAATAGCTAAAGAAGCTAAAAATTGGAGAACAACCCAAGAAGGGAATAAGGTTTCATTCACTGACATAGTCAAACAGCAATTGAAAGAACATAATGAAGACTCAGTTATTAAAGTGATGAGACAGAAAGAGAATATAGTAAGAGAATTAGCTGACAAAAAGAAATGTATAATTATATTAGGAATGGAAGAGAAACATAACCCAGATAGAACCGCAAGAATCAAGGAGGAAAATGAAAGAGTAAGCAGTTTATCAAAATTAGTCCAGGAAGATGAACCAGAAATTATAAAGGAAATTGAGGAAAAATTCAGACTCGGAAAATATAGTACAGATAAGACCAGACCAATTAAGATTAAATTCAGGTCACAAACAACGGCAGAGAAAATTCTATCCAAAACAGGGAAACTAGCAACAAATGATCAATATAAAAAGGTATGGATAAAAAGAGAAATGAATAAGGAGGAAAGAGAGGCAGAAAAGCAGAAAAGACTTGAAGCTAAGGCAAAAAACGAGAACAGAACGGAGTCAGAGAAAGAGAGATTCTATTGGAGAGTAGTGAACATGAAAATAAAGCAGTTCGACATACTAAAGAAAAACATAAGGGAAACAGAAAACACAATGGAAGTGGCAGAAAACTAAGAGCGTCTTACACAAATATAGATGGATTGATAACAGGATTGAATGAACTGAATGATTATTTGAAAGAAAAAGAACAGGACATAATGGGAATTGTAGAAACAAAATTAAAAGGCCCACTACCACCCAACAGTGTAGGACATGATGCATACAATTATTGGATTAGAAACAGAGAGAAAAAACAAGGGGGTGGAGTTATGTTCCTGACTAAGAAGGATATAAACGTGAAAGGTGTCATATATGGAAAGAATACAGTAGAGATGATTATGATAGAAGTGGAAGACAGAGATAAGAAGAGCTGAAAATTTGTGATCGATTATGTGCCTCCAAAAACAGCCTCATGGGAGGAGAGTGAACATAAAAGTATGTTAGAGGACACAAAGATAGCATTAAATAAAATAATGGAAGACGGAGGAAGAATAGTTATGATGGGCGACTTTAATTGCAAAGAAATCTGCTGGGAAGAAATGACAGTAAAGAGTGGTGATGACTCATGGGGAAATGCTCTACTTGAGATGATTACTGACCATTCAATGACACAATGGATACAAGAGAACACTAGGTATAGAAATGAAGAAGAACCATCGAGGCTAGACTTAATAATTACATCTGAACCTAGAATAGTGAACAAGATTGAATATAAAACACCAATAGGTAAAAGTGACCACATATTGATTGAACTGGAACTTAATGAAGAAAAATATATGAAAAGAAATGAACAATATAGAAAAGGAAGAATGATGTATGAAAAAACAAACTTTGATAAAATAAGAGAATTCTTCCAACAAGAAAACTGGGAAGAAATATACAAAGAAGAAACATCAGTGGAAGAGAAATGGAATATTTTGACAAAAATTTACAAAAAAGGAGTGGAAAAGTATGTCCCAAGACAAAAACAAGAATAAGAATATGTAAAATGCTGGTACAACAAAAGTTGTAGGGAGTTAAAAGACAAAAGAGACAAAGCCTGGACCAGATGGAAAAAAGACAGACCTGAAAAATGGAAAATATATACTGGTTATAGAAATGAATATGTACAAAAGTGCAGAGAGGAAAAAAGAAAATATGAAAAAGATGTTATAGAAAAGTGTAAAGATCAACCAAAACTATTCTACAGATTTGTAAACAATAAACTGAAAAACAAACAAGACTTGGATAAATTAAGACAAGGAGGAGTTGAATACACTGAGGAAATGGAAATGGCAGAAATTATGAACAAACATTTTAAATCAGTGTTTACAAGGGAAAATATACAACCTGAAGAGATTGAGTGGAAAGAAAAAGTCCCCCCTATGGAAGAAATAGAAGTAACAAAGAATGAAATATTGACACACTTGGGTAATTTTGATGTCAGAAAATCGCATGGGCCAGATGAAATAGCAAACTGGATTCTGAAAGAATGCAGGAATGAACTGGCAGACAAAATACATAGCATAATAAGCAGTTCCTTAAAAGAAGGAAAAGTTCCAGAAGATTGGAAAAAAGCAAATATAGTACCTATATATAAAGGAGGAAATAAAGAAGAACCTACCAACTATAGACCAGTCTCTCTAACAAGTACAATAGCAAAAATTTGTGAAAGAATTATCAAAAGTAGATGGGTAAAATACTTGGAAAAAAACAACGTACTAAATCCAAGGCAATTTGGATTCAGACAAGGATGATCATGCGTCACCAATTTAATATGTTTCTATTCAAGGCTAATAGATATAATACAAGAAAGAGATGGATGGGCTGATTGTGCATTTCTAGACCTAAAAAAAGCTTTTGACAAAGTACCACATAAGAAGTTGCTTAAGAAATTAGAATCTGAAGGAGGAATACAAGGTAAATTGCTAAATTGGATGGAAGACTTTTTGCAAGAAAGAAAAATGAGAGTAGTGATAAGAGACCAGCACTCAAAATGGAATGAAGTAATAAGCAGTGTCCCGCAGGGAACAGTTCTGGCCCCAATAATGTTTGCTATATATATTAATGATATGGATGAAGGAATTGAAAGCTATATGAGCTTCTTTGCAGACGATGCAAAACTACTGAAAAGAGTGAAAACTGAAGAAGATTGTGAATCACTACAGAGAGATCTAAATAAAGTACAGGAATGGAGTAGGAAGTGGGAGATGGAGTTCAATACAAAAAAGTGTAGTATAATGGAATTTGGAAAAAGCAAAAACAGAATAACAGGATCATATAATTTGGGAGAAGAAGGAATAAAAAAAGTAGAAAATGAGAAGGACCTGGGAGTCATTGTTATGAATAATATGTCACCTGAGAAACATATAAATAAGATTTTTGGAGAAACTTATAATTTAATAAGAACAATCAAAGTGGCATTTACATACCTGGATGAAGAAATGGTGAGGAAAATCCTAATCACCCTGATAAGACCAAGATTGGAATATGCAGCAACGATATGGTCACCAAGTACAAAAAAATGTATAAAAAAACTTGAAAGTATACAAAGAGCAATTACAAAACTGGCACCAACACTCTCAAACTATCATATGAAGAGAGACTAGAAAAACTTAAACTACAGACACTAGAGCAAAGAAGAGAGAGAGGAGATTTGATAGCTATTTACAGAATCATGAAAGGCATAGAAATTACTGATAGAGAGAATCTGATAAAATGGGATGACAGAAATACAAGAGGACACGGAAAGAAAATAAAAAAAGACAGCTATAGAAGAGATTTGAAAAAGAACAGCTTTCCTCACAGAGTAATAGACAGTTGGAACAAGTTAGATGAGAAAGTGGTGTGTGCAAAAACAATACATGAATTTAAAAATAGTTTAGATAAAATGAGATATGAAGACGGGACCCCACGAGCATAGCTCCCCTTCCCGTAAAATACAACTAGGTAAATACAACTAGGTAAATATATATATATATATATATATATATATATATATATATATATATATATATATAATTTATATATATATGCAAGCAATCACATCATCGTGATACAAAAATGCAAAATAACCACAGGAGAAGGGAAACTTGTAGACAGCAAGTACTTTCGTATATTACAGCTTAAGTCTGAAGATGTAATATACGAAAATTGTTACTGTCTACAAGTTTCCCTTCTCCTGTGGTTATTTTGCATATATATATACATATATATATATATATATATATATATATATATATGCATATATATGTATATATATATATGTATATATATGTGTATATATACATATATATATATATATATATATATATATCCATATACATATACATATATACGTACACATATACATACACATACACATACACGTATACATATCAATCAATCAAATCAGCCATCCCGAGTCCACTGCTGAACGAAGGCCTCCATAACATTCCATGATTCCCACGACCGCGCCAACCTCTGCCACGTCACTCCACATGTACATATACACATATGCATATAGTGTCACTTGGTTTCACTGACAGAATTCAAGATGGCCACTTTGAAAAATTTGAATGAGTAAGTGAATGTTTATACCTGTATCCATACACTTAGTCTCGAAACTAAGGAGGGATTTGTTTAGGTTAAGTAAGATGGCACACGAACAGAACCTCCGTCATGTGGGGGTTAATGGAAGCGGGATTTACCCCCCGGAAACACTTGCGAGGCTTGACTTGAGCTGAATAAAATTGCCTGGCGACAGGAAGCCAAAATGGACCCAAGAAGGATCCTCGCCGTTGGACCATCTCTGATGTCCTCCTCGGTACAGCGACGATTCGTTCGCTCCGCTTCGAGTCCTCCACGACTGGGGGACCCGTTTGACTGAATGAACCGGAGGGCGACTGGCGGCGACAAGGAACCAGGACGAACTGATCCGCCAGCCGACTGGGACCGCTTGAGAAGAATATCAAAAAGGAAAACATGAGGTCGGCCGGCCTGGAAATCGAAAATGAACGAGGCTGGCCGACCGGGAAGATAGTATGGTGTAGCTGCTTGGAAAGGAGGCCGGCTGGTTGAAAAAAAAAAAAAAAAAAAAAAAAAAAAAAAACGAAGAGCTGAAGAGCACGGGAGGACGGCTGGCCAAGGAACAATAAAGAATAGAGGCTGGACGTCCTGGAAAACTGGGAAGACTTATTGAATGGAAACTAAAGGAGGCCGGCTGGCCGAAAAACCGCAATAGAACGATGCCAGCCGGCCGGGAAAGAAGATAAGATATAGCTGATTGGAATGGAGGTCAGCCTCACCTGAATAAAGTCTTCTGCTGATGTTGAGTGACTCTACTCCGTAAGGGTGTCAAGAAAGGAGGATGAGAATTTTCAGGTAGATTCGACTATTCATCATTAGAATTGGTTGTCTCGGTAGTGTCGATCATTAGAATAGAATCACCCCTTTTACCTATTTTGTCAAAATATGTATTTCAGTAAATGAAATATATACCTAATGATAATAAATGATAGATGCCAGTATATAATTAAAGATGATGAATAATATGATATATATATATATATATATATATATATATATATATATAACTTATTTTTATATATAACTCTGTCATGGGGAATGACATCTTAAAGACCTATTTGCTCGAGAAACTCAAGAAGTAAATATATACATATATATATATATATATATATATATATATATATATTATATATATATATATATATATATTATATATATATATATATATATATATATATTGTCACGTATCTCGGTGTCACGTGGTTGTCTTTTTGTAATGATGGTCGAAAGTTGTCGGCTAGCACTCAGTCCCCCCCACCCCCTTCTTTCGGCCACCTGTCAGCTGTGTAGTTTGACACACAGGGTCAGGGGCGTTCTTTTGTTAAGGCCTTGCTCTCAGGTCAAGTAGCTATGGCCGTTAGCCTTTTTGCCAAGTTGTATTATTTTATTTGTGGTTATATTTCTTTCTTTGTAGTTTACAATGTTTAATTTATAATGTAACCAGATTTCTTGCAACTGGTCCTATTTTTTAATCTCAGATACCATTTGTCAAGACGTACGCTGCGTCGTACGGATGTATTTGAAATTTTATTTAAATGATGTTCGTATGGCAACAGTTATCAATTGTCGGCCGGATATGTGTGTTTCGCGCAATGTTAAGTTGCCACCTTTGTAGTTTTTCTTTCTTGTAACCCTTTCTACTTTCTTTGTGATTGGTATTAAGGTTTTTATTTTTGTTGCGTGCATTTCCTGTGTGTGTAATTTTAAGTTTTGTAACTGGGTTAGGCTTGTTAGCTACCAGTTGAAGTAGGATAGGAAAACACTTCCTATTGACCTTTTGGCCTCTGGCTCCAGTGATCATCAGGTCAATTGGCGAGCCTATATAGAGGGTCAACCTGTTTCTCGTGGCTTTTTTCCATCTTCTTTCACCGAAGAGGAAGCTGCCGCCTTCCATAAGTTTAAGGTAAACCCCTTTGTTTAAGTGTTGTTCTAGGTAACCTTTTGTTGTACTACGGTGCTACGCGTGGTAACCAGACTTTATCTTAAACTTAGGATTAGCAATAAGTAAATGCACGGAGTCTTTTAATCCGCTTTTCGAAATATTTAGATTTGTATTTTCCTTTCACTGTACCATTGATTTGCATATTTTCATCTTTCATAATTCCGTTTCCGTTGTTAAAATAGGCCAAAAATAGTTAAATTTATAGTTTATTGTTAAATCTATTGTTTAGATAAAGTGTATAAATGTTTAATTTTATCTTTTTCTGTCACCGTACTACGCCGGACCTGGCAAATAACCTAATTGTATTGAAGTAGTACGTCTGTCACGACCTTGTCCGTAGATATTGCATCTCTTTTTAATACGCCAAGGTCATATTATTGAGAATATATATATATATATATATATATATATATATATATATATATATAGATATATATATGTGTGTGTGTGTGTGTGTGTGTGTGTGTGTGTGTGTGTGTGTGTTGACCTAGTTGTACCTAGTTGTATTTTACGGGAAGGGGAGCTATGCTCGTGGGGTCCCGTCTTTGTATCTCATTTTATCTAAACTATTTTTAAATTCATGTATTGTTTTTGCACACACCACTTTCTCATCTAACTTGTTCCAACCGTCTATTACTCTGTGAGGAAAGCTGTTCTTTTTCAAATCTCTTCTATAGCTGTCTTTTTTTTTATTTTCTTTCCGTGTCCTCTTGTATTTCTGTCATCCCATTTTATCAGATTCTCTATCAGTAATTTCCATACCTCTCATGATTCTGTAAATAGCTATCAAATCTCCTCTCTCTCTTCTTTGCTCTAGTGTCTGTAGTTCAAGTTTTTCTAGTCTCTCTTCATATGATAGTTTTGAGAGTGTTTGTGCCAATTTTGTAATTGCTCTTTGTATTCTTTCAAGTTTTTTTTTTTTACATTTTTTTGTACTTGGTGACCATATCGTTGCTGCATATTCCAATCTTGGTCTTATCAGGGTGATTAGGATTTTCTTCACCATTTCTTCATCCAGGTATTGTTCTTATTAAATTATAAGTTTCTCCAAAAATCTTATTTATATGTTTCTCAGGTGACATATTATTCATAACAATGACTCCCAGGTCCTTCTCATTTTCTACTTTTTTTATTCCTTCTTCTCCCAAATTATATGCTCCTGTTATTCTGTTTTTGTTTTTTCCAAATTCCATTATACTACACTTTTTTGTATTGAACTCCATCTCCCACTTCCTACTCCATTCCTGTACTTTATATAGATCTCTCTGTAGTGATTCACAATCTTCTTCTGTTTTCACTCTTTTTTAGTAGTTTTGCATCATCTGCAAAGAAGCTCATATAACTTTCAATTCCTTCATCCATATCATTAATATATATAGCAAACATTATTGGGGCCAGTACTGTTCCCTGCGGAACACCGCTTATTACTTTATCCCATTTTGAGTGCTGGTCTCTTATCACTACTCTCATTTTTCTTTCTTGCAAAAAGTCTTCCATCCAATTTAGCAGTTTTCCCTGTATTCCTCCTTCAGTTTCTAATTTCTTAAGCAACTTCTTATGTGGTACTTTGTCAAAAGCTTTCTTTAGGTCTAGAAATGCACAGTCCGCCCATCCATCTCTTTCTTGTATTATATCTATTAGCCTTGAATAGAAACATATTAAATTGGTGACGCATGATCGTCCTTGTCTGAATCCAAATTGCCTTGGATTTAACACTTTTTTTTTTCTAAATATTTTACCCATCTACTTTTGATAATTCTTTCACAATTTTTTGCTATTGTACTTGTTAGAGAGACTGGTCTATAGTTGGTAGGTTCTTCTTTATTTCCTCCTTTATATATAGGTACTATATTTGCTTTTTTCCAATCTTCTGGAACTTTTCCTTCTTTCAAGGAACTGTTTAGTATGCTATGTATTTTGTCTGCCAGTTCATTCCTGCATTCTTTCAGAATCCAGTTTGCTATTTCATCTGGTCCATGCGATTTTCTGACATCAAGATTACCCAAGTGTGTCAATATTTCATTCTTTGTTACTTCTATTTCTTCCATAGGGGGGACTTTCTCTTTCCATTCAATCTCTTCAGGTATGTTCTCCCTTGTAAACACTGATTTAAAAGGTTTGTTCATAATTTCCGCCATTTCCATTTCCTCAGTGTATTCAACTCCCCCTTGTCTTACTTTCTCCGAGTCTTGTTTGTTTTTCAGTTTATTGTTTACAAATCTGTAGAATAGTTTTGGTTGATCTTTACACTTTTCTATGACATCTTTTTCATATTTTCTCTTTTCCTCTCTGCACGTTTGTACATATTCATTTCTATAACCGGTATATATTTTCCATTTTTCAGGTCTTCTGTCTTTTTTCCATCTGGTCCAGGCTTTGTCTCTTTTGTCTTTTAACTCCCTACAACTTTTGTTGTACCAGCATTTTACATATTCTTATTCTTGTTTTTGTCTTGGGACATACTTTTCCACTCCTTTTTTGTAAATATTTGTCAAAATATTCCATTTCTCTTCCACTGATGTTTCTTCTTTGTATATTTCTTCCCAGTTTTCTTGTTGAAAGAATTCTCTCATTTTATCAAAGTTTGTTTTTTCATACATCATTCTTCCTTTTCTATATTGTTCATTTCTTTTCATATATTTTTCTTCAGTAAGTTCCAGTTCAATCAATATGTGGTCACTTTTATTTATTGGTGTTATATATTCAACCTTGTCCACTATTCTAGGTTCAGATGTATTTATTAAGTCTAGTCTCGACGGTTCTTCTTCATTTCTATACCTAGTGTTCTCCTGTATCCATTGTGTCATTGAATGGTCAGTAATCATCTCAAGTAGAGCGTTTCCCCATGAGCCGTCTCCACCCTTTACTGTCATTTCTTCCCAGCAGATTTCTTTGCAATTAAAGTCGCCCATCATAACTATTCTTCCTCCATCTTCCATTATTTTATTTAATGTTATCTTTGTGTCCTCTAACATACTTTTATGTTCACTCTCCTCCCATGAGGCTGTTTTCGGAGGCACATAATTTATCACAAACTTTCTGCTCTTCTTATCTCCGTCTTCCACTTCTATCATAATCATCTCTACTGTATTCTTTCCATATATGACACCCTTCATGTTTATATCCTTCTTAGTCAGGAACATAACTCCACCCCCTTGCTTTTTCTCTCTGTTTTTAATCCAATAATTATATGCATCATGTCCTACACTGTTGGGTGGTAGTGGGCCTTTTAATTTTGTTTCTACAATTCCCATTATGTCCGGTTCTTTTTCTTTCAAATAATCATTCAGCTCATTCAATCCTGTTATTAATCCATCTATATTTGTGTAAGACACTCTTAGTTTTCTGTCACTTCCATTGTGTTCTCTGTTTCCCTTTTGTTTTTCTCTTGTATGTCGACTTTCTTTAGTTTCATATTCACTACTCTCCAATAGAATCTCTCTTTTTCTGACTCCGTTCTGCTCTCGTTTTTTCCTTAGCTTCAAGTCTTTTCTGCTTTTCTTCCTCTCTTTCCTCTTTATCCATACCTTTTTATATTGTTCACTTATTGCTAGTTTCCCTGTTTTGGATAAGATATTCTCAGCCGTCGTTTGTGACCTGAATTTAATCTTAATTGGTCTGGTCTTATCTGTACTATACTTTCCGAGCCTGAATTTTTCCTCAATTTCCTTCATAATTTCTGGTTCATCTTCCTGAACTAATTTGAGTAAACTGCTTATTTTTTCATTTTCCTCATTGGTTCTTGATGTTCTATCTGGGTTATGTTTCTCTTCCATTCCTAATATAATTATACATTTCTTTTTGTCAGCTAAGTCTCTTACTATATTCTCCTTCTGTCTCATTACTTTAATAACTGAGTCTTCAGTTTGTTCTCTCATTTGCTGTTTGATTATGTCAGTAAATGCAACTTTACTGTTTTCTTTTATCGACTTCCATCCCTCTCTGTTTTCTTTATTATTCATCTTTAACTCTTCATTCTCCTTTTTTACTTCTTTTAACCGTCTTTTTAGGTCTTCTATTTCCTTAGTTAAGTTTTTGTTCTTCTTTAGTGCTTCCAATTTTTCAACCCTCTGTACAATGTTGTTAACATGATCGAACCTACGCTCCCAGTCCTTGGTCATCTTATCGAACTTCTCTTCTAGTCTTGTCAGTCGGGGGGGTTTTGTGTCCCCCCCACCCTCTTTAAATCCCTGGAAAATATTCTCGTCACTTTCTACTGTATTGCTCTTATCTATACTTCTAATCTTTACATTTTTATTAGACATTTCGTCGTCACTCAGCTGGTCGGGGGGCCGTTTTTTGGTGTTTACATTTCGTTTGTCTGCCTGGGCCAAGTCTTCTCCTTCCTCATTTCCTTCGATTTCCCTCAGCAATCCCTCCCCTTCTCTTCTTTCCCACTACCCCACGAGCAATTACCCCTCCACCCTGTAAATACAATAGGCACTTCCTTTGCTTTGGGATCCACGAAACTTCACTTTTCTTCAGAACGTCCTCTAAGCCGTCCGTTCGTTGAAGTGTGTGTGTGTGTGTGTGTGTATTTACCTAGTTGTATTTACCTCATTTTATTTAAACTATTTTTAAATTCATGTATTGTTTTTGCACACACTACTTTCTCATCTAACTTGTTCCAACTGAACTAATAATATTATCTAATAATATTGTTAACTAATAATATTGTTATCTTTCATACATATTTTAAGAATAAATATTGTTTGTATAAGATTATTAGTATTTACTTCAAAACACGACTGCTACCACAATTTCAGCAATATTATTCAAATTAAAAGACCTGGACTTGTATGCAAGTGACTCAACAATGGGCAATATGAATGTAACTGATATACAGTACTGTAATGCTATTTGCACATGTATAGGCGGAGGTTGGTCATTTCCAATCGGCCCCTTATCATTGATAAATCTATACATTGTCAATTCAAGAGCATATTGTTTCAGGCAGACCACTGAAAATCCTGTGTGCTGGGTGATGCACTGACATCCGTCTGGCTCAATGCTTTCCTTCTTTTCTTGAATTGCGCAGTAATAAGAGCAACACAAGCTCTCCCTGCCCTTTCGCTGTGGAACAGTGTCCACAGGTACACCTGAAATAGTCAAATTCATGAATTTTAGCAAGGCCGCAATGGGAATTGGGGGGACCGGGGGGGGGTAGCCACTTCTGCAAGCTACAGGCTACCTAAGATAAAGTAAGGAGCTGAGCAAATGTTATAAAATTTAATAAAGATTGTATCTGCTTGTTCATAGGCCTATGGCATGAATGCCATAGACGTAACCATGCTAACCTCCTTGCATGAACAGATTAACTATCCATGCACTGTGGACGTGATCATCTTGGTGCTTGTGTGGATGTTTTTCTAACAAAATAAAATAAAAACTAGCCCTGCTAGGCATGCTGGGGCTTAGTAGATAGGGCCAGGCCCATCAACGTCTGCTAGGTATTAGACCTACCATTTCATGCCTTCAAACTTTTATCCGCACGTCTGATGACAAACCAACGAAATTATGTGTCTGGTCTGGTGTGGTTGGTGGTGTGTATTTATGTATGTAAAGTGAGCATATAGTAGCACATCCGACGAACTCACCAGTCCTTATCTCCTGCTCGTTCTGGGCGTTCATCCTCTGAAGATTCCTCGCTCTCGACATGTTCTTCGTCAGTTGAGTTATGTTTGGATATCCGAATTGGTTCCTTCATGTATCCTTGTACCATACCGACATTGGAACACGAGAGGGCACTGACGACCCTGACGTCGTCAGTTGCACTGACGGTGGAAAATGTAACAATGACATTGAAAGGTTCGTCCGCTATTTGGATAAAATCAAGACTATAGAATGCTAGAAATGTGAATTTAAGTGGTCTAACTTCCTCTAATAGTTATATTTTTTATGCATGAAATAACAAAAAATAAAAAAATAAAAAACCTTTTCAGGTGACCTTTAAGGATCACCCATCGTAAGCTGCTCTTTAGTTGTAAAGGTCAAATCGACTGTTTTCTAAGAAGAGGTATTGTTACAAATCAGGGGTTGCAATTTGTCAGACATGTATTTACGTAGCTATATGCGTAATTAGTGTGGGTACGTAATGTACGTATGTAGTTCGATCGAGAACGTGGTCGTCTTTATGGGACAAGGGCATAAGTCTCCCTCGATCCCGTGGTATACACTCGTATAGGCTTTGTGCTTTCCTTGACTTATTGTAATATCCGGCGCAGTTTCCCGCCGATGATATATCTGATTCATTGTATTTCCCACCAAATGTTGTAATTAGGACACAACTTTCCCGCCAGGAAATTACACTTGAGAGGCGAAAAATATTTGAAAGCAACGATTTTTCCATCCATCTTTTTTTTTTTTATCAGGTTGTATTTGAAAGGTAGTTTGGAGAGGTAATTTTGAGAGATAGCTTTGAGAAAAAAATTAAAGGGCGCAATTATTAATGTATATTTTACAACATTTGTGTACTGACATCCGTAGTGAGTGTAGAGTAACCGGTTAGCACTCTACTTAATCCACTGGTTACAGGTGCGTTAGGTTACTTTTAAGTTTCGTATCCGATTACACTGTGATGATATTTGTGGTGTGAAGGTACGCGAGGTCTGGCACCTTCTGCACGAAGCAAAGGTCACCCGTAGAACCACGGGCGTGGCATCGGATGAGGGGATTCAATGCTTTGTGAGCGTATGGAGTGAGGTGCAAGGGGGGAAATGAAAAGGAGAAAACATAGGATACAGCTAGATCTAGAAATAGAGAATATGGTTACTAAGTCTATTCCATTCATTGACCACCCTATTAGTAAACAAGTTCTCGCTTTTGTCCTTAAATATAAATGTGTCCAATTTAAATCCGTTACTGCGAGTCCTGCCCTGTTGTTTTAATATGATGACCTTGTTTTCGTCACCCTTGTTAAAGCCTTTAATTCACTTGAACGCCTTAATTAGATCACGCCGCACTAGGGGTTTTCCAGAGAGTGTAAGTTAAAGTGCCTAAGCCTCTCCTCGTAAGGTAAAATTTGAGTCCATTTTGGTCATTCTCTTGTGTACTGATTCCAGTGAATTGATGTCTGTTCTAGTATAGGACGGAGACCAAAACTGTACCGCATAGTCAAGGATGGGTCTAACTAACGCCAGATAGAGTTTGATAATTACCTCTGCACTTCTATTCGTAAATGACCTAGCAATGAAACCTAATGCTTTATTACCTTTACATTTGGCACTAATGCAATGTTTCCTGGATTTAAGGTCAGGACTCACGAGAACTTCTAAGTCTCGCACTCAGTTTTCTCTAAAAACGTATTATCCGAGTTATATCTGCTTCAGGGTTGTGTAGCCCTACTTTTAATACGCTACACTTTGAGATATTGAAGTTCATTTGCCATTTCACCGACCATGTGAACAATGCGTGAAGATCTTCCTACATAATCTTGGCGTCTTGTCCTGACCTAATTAGGCGTCCTATGTTAGTGTCGTCTGCAAACTTACTAACATCATTATTTTATATTGTCCAAGTTGTTTTATGTATATAATGAACAATAACGGTCCAAAACCGAACCCTGGGGAACTCCACTAGAAACACTCCACCATCTGGATTTTACATCGCTTTTGGTGACCCACTGTTTTCTGTGAAAAGTTCATGATATTATCTAGGAAATTATTGAGTGTAAAGTTTATACCGTTACAGTTAGTGTAAAGTGATTTCAGAGGAAATGTGAGTGTTGATGAAACCGCGTTGCAGTGATATTAAGTGCCTGTGCAGGTTTATATGGAACTCTGTCTTGACTGTAATTATATCATATCTGTGGTGAAGTAAGAAGTAAAAATAGAAATACAGATGGAACGAAAACATCTGCGTATCATATTTTCCATAACTTATTGTCTGATACGTAACTACTACTAGGAAATTGTTGAGTGTAAAGTTTATACCGATACAGTTAGTGTAAATTGATTTCAGAGGAAATGTGAGTGTTGAGGAAACCGCGTTGCAGTTTGCTTTACCCTCTGTGATATTAAGTGCCTGTGCAGGTTTATATGGAACTCTATCTTGACTGTAATTACATCATATCTGTGGTGAAGTAAGAAGTAAAAATAGAAATACAGATGGAACGAAAACATCTGCGTATCATATTTTCCATAACTTATTGTCTGATACGTAACTACTCGCGTGTGGGACGTGTCAGAACCCAATAGTTACGAAGAAATATTGGAAATCGTAACTTTTTTTTTCCACGTTTCTGCCTTTCTAAACAGCTGTCTCCGTCCATTTTCCCAGGTTTCGTTGGTTGATATGGATGCAAGCCTCGACGTCCAAGCCTTCTGCCACATGCCTCCTAAGCTGCGACATATGCCCTAATAAATACCCCCCTTTAAAGTGCTCAGTAGCAACAACCTCCGTATATACATTAATCTTTTCATTTTCCTACAGACCTCTTTTCCTCTCCCACAAAAACCAATCTCGCACAAGCGGTTAGTCTGCACTAAGTACTGTATTTCATGCAATTGTGTGCAGGGATGACTTGGCAGAAGTTCACGTGGTTGTGCGAGTCGTGGCATGATATTAGATAAATATTTGTTCACTAATGGATTTGAAATACCTGATTGATTGAGTCATACACACATTTAATGATCATAATCTCCGAAGTTTTACATACGACATATTCCAGCCATTTATCGATTATTATCTCGGTTTCCTGATTTTTTTTCCTTATTGGAACTAAGTTCCAGTGCATCACCACCGATTTTCCCTAGCGGTTTTTAGTTTATTTTTATAATTTTTCAATTTACTATATCTTTCTCCGTAGAAATCTTGCCAGTTCTACTGCATACGCTATTATGTATACGATCTGACACTAACATCTCAAAATATTATGTTATTATCAACGGTTTTCTTGATAGATATTATTCACAATTGTTCAACAGTATATGAAAGTAATCATGATAATTAAAAAACATATTCTAAAAACGCTAAACACAAAATAAGTTTAAATTTGGAGCGTTTCATGGTAAATCTCTTGCTCGCTCACTCACTGGAAATCAAACTTCGCGCGCAAGCTTCTCTCATAATATTGATAAATTAATAGAATAAAATATATACATCGGATTAATTAGCAACATAATGTTGTATTTCTCCAATATTATTTTTTTTCAACATCGAATTCCAGGTTTCATTTTATTTGGCCCACAGTTTGCAAAACAAATATGGCAGTCATAGTGTATAACTAGTTTTCGACTGGCCTCACAAGGATTTTTTTCAAGTTTATACTGTTGTACAGAATATCAAAGTAAGTCTATCGGGATTATCAGTTTAATGGCTGTATTAGCGTTAAAAACTGTGGAAATTGTACTTGGTAAATCGCCACTTCTCAGTCAGACAAGTGAACAAAATATTGAATTTGTTTTGTTTACAACTGTTCTGATTACTGACTTCATGTGTAAAGGTATATTATCGATGAAAGGAATAGTGATAACGATTTATGATAACATAGTTTTGATAGTCACACCCTCTAAGCCCCTCTAGCTGAGCTATTATAACTAAACCCCAAAGGTTTCCAATTCAGGGAAGGGGTGTTATCACCACAACTAATTGGGGTGAAGGCAAGGACTTTTGATGACTAATGTGCAGTCACAGTGTGATGTTTAGTATTGCAACATATTAATGAGTGTTTGCGTAAGCGTATTTTCTGAATTGACATAAATTACTGTTCTAGAAATTGTGAGAATGGTGGTGATAAAAAACATAAGATTAAGACTGAAGCAGCAAGCGAAAAATCACACTGGATGAATATTATATTTTAACACAAATTCTTCTCTGCATTTATATAATTAGAACCTTGCTCCTTCATTGACTTTTTTTCATTAAACATCAATTTTTCTAGTGCTGGAGCCTTTAATGTCACATTTTTGGATAGTAAATAAAATAAGTGATTAAGTAGTATGGTATATAACTTATTACTTAGATTTTTTGTTCTTTTCCAGCATCACTTAATTTCTTAAACACATTTTTCACATTTCTTTTTTGTGTTTGAAACATCTATTTTTTGTGGAATGGTTAGGATAGGTTAGAAGCTATTGGACAATGAAACTTGTGTTAACTTTCGATGCTTGTGTGATTCTGGAATTTTACCCGTTTTTTCTAATCCCTATGCTATAGTAAAGGGGTTCTGTAATTATTGTAACCAACTGTAAGGTGGTACTAGAATTCCAGATCCTGGGTTCAAAGGGTGCTGGAGTACCTAAGTCTAAGTAGAAGGGTGGACAAAGTTGAGGAAAGTTAAGAAATGTTACTGTAGGGGGAGAAATTGTAGGGTTTGTTGTGGGGGAGGGGGGAGTAATAGATTGTGGATAAAAGAATGAGTTGAAAGTGGAGCTTATGAAAGTTCACACCTAAATATATTAGGAAAATGTAAGGGACATTTTTTATGAGAGGTGTTTGTAGGTGGACTCGTGTCATAATCTGAAGCATATGGATCTTATGTCCTCCTAGTTACATATTCAAATCCTACAATTTTTTTTACTTTTTTATTCACCTGTGTCATCCTTTCCTCAATACCATAGAGTTACAAATCCAGGAGGCTTAAGTATCAGTGAACAGTGGCTGTTACTTATCTCAACAATACAAAGGTAAAGGTTAACAGTGGCAACTTAGTCACAGCTATTTAGCTTCTGGCTTATGTGTCTCAAGTGTCTGTATGAAGTTCCAATAGAAATTTATCTTTTCCATTGTATTTTAATATAAATTTGGTGTATTTAGTAGATTTGTCTCAGACTTGTACTTTTCCAGTGTTCAAACTCAGTTTACAGAAAATGGTACTAGAAACCAGTCTTGACTTGAATTTTTATATGGGAATAACTTTTCACTGTACAATGATTAGTGCAACATGCATAGTATTTTGTTGTTAATAATCAGTGCTGTCTTTGGGGACCGTATTATACAAAAGAGATGAATCATAGATGTGTTACATAAGTTATATAAGGGGGGCAGTAGATATGAGGGATAGTAGAAATTCCAAGTGATTAACATTCTTTTGTGATTGAAGATCGCTTTCCACTCATAAATGTGTGACTGGTTAATAGGAATGTCACTAAATTCCCTAGAGTATTTATTGCATAAAAGTTGTGCAGTCAATGATCCATGCCAAGAGTGCAATGTATTGTTTTCATGGTATGAGTTTCTGGCTGTGAAAAAAGGCTGCATATTGTATTAGATAAAGTTCTGAAGCATCCTTATACTTTTTTATATTTTTCTTCTTAAATATTTCATGTTTTGACCAGTACAATAGTTTTCATATCTATAAATGATTATTGGAAATTATTAGTTTCAAGAAAATTGCAAATTTTCCTTGTATACCTCTAAATATATTCAAAGTCCTATGATGACCTCTCACTGTCAAAGCTGTAAAATAAGGTTTGTGTTTGTATATACATTTTACATGTGGAGTGAATTGCACGTGTATGTAGATGTTCATGATTCACCCAGAACATTTCTCACTGTAAGTTAATTGGCTGATTGCAAGTCATGTGACTTTGTCATGTGGGGATGTTTCTTTTGGATGAAATAATATCATTTATTATCACTCCATTTTAGCCAGTGAGATGCAGTTTCACATAGATCTAATTCTTATATTCAGTAATGCATGAAAGTGTCTTGCGTTTGTAAAGGATCTCCTCTTTGCCCATTGCCCATGCATTTTATACCTGAAATCACTAATTTTGGTCATTTCCTTCTTGCAGAACCTTGATATCAGACTGTTGGGTAGGGGGAAGAGGGAAATTTTTGCACCACTTCCTCATCCAAGATCCTTAGAGGGAGCAAGAACTGAATATTGTGGACAGTCTTCTCACTAAGAAGGTAAAGTGTCCTTTATAGTTTCCCTCATACTAGGTAACATTCTCTCCATTGAGAGCCGCAGTGGCAATACTCAACTCTCTGGCTAATGCAGATTACACTTCACAAAGGGGTCCAGGAAGGGCAAAGCCCTCTCTGGAAAGTAATGCATATTCCACTTTTGTTGTTGTTGTTGGGGGTCTTGGGAGGGTGCAAAGTCCTTGACGACGATGACGATGACAACAACAACAACAACAACAACAATTACTAATTAACAACAACAACAACAACTTTTATTTGGCATTGAATCAGTGTACATGAAGTGCAGATAATGAAAAGAACACATAGTTCAAAGTAACAATTACAAATGCCGAGGATAACACAGAAAAGCATGTAAGCTTATTTCCATTGTGGTCCTCTGTCAAGTTAATACATCCCACAGTGAGGGCTCAGGGTTTTGGTAATACACATCCTACTGGCAGGTCTGGGCCCTAGGCACTCATCAGTGGGTCCCCAAATTTATAGAAATATGGCATATTTTAGTATCCAATATACCGACAAATTAGTTACAGTGGGCCCCCAGTTACCCAGTGGCCTATTATGCCTTTTAATAAATATGGCCTTGGGTCTGGGGGCTTTGCCCCTGGCTAGCTAATATGCACCTTACTTAGGAGGTCTAGGGGGATGTTCCCCCCCCCCCATCCTGTTAGGGGTTAGGTGATGTGTACCCCCATTGGAAAAGGTCTAGGGGCACCACACATACACACCATTTTAGATTAGGTCAGGTGTGGTTTGGTTAAGCTAGGGCTGGTTAAGGGGGAAAATATATTTATATATATTTTTTTGCTTTGTTGATTTGAATTATTCTGTCTTTTGTGTCTACTGGAAATCACTCATTTTGCTCCCTCCCTCCATTCAAAATCCCTAATTTTTTTCAATGTAGTCCACCCAGACTGTTGGGAAGGGGTTAGGAGTGGAAAGGAATACAAGAAGTGATTTGAAATAGAAATATATACCACTGCTTCTGACCCAGGGCAGTGGACGAGATGCAGGGATGACCATCATCCAGGAGGTGCCAAGATAAGAGGGAGGGTGGAGGGGAGTGGAGTGTATTAGGGATGGAATGGGTGGGAATGGTCTTTATGCCTTTGTTTTTTTGGCTACCTCCCTTGTAAGGGGGAAAAAACCTTTGGTGTATATATGTATGTTTAAAGCAAGAAAACTATTGGAAAAAATATGTTTTCAAAACAAAAATACATGGATAAACCATGTCTGAATTATGCTGGTTACATGAGGTAGGAGTAAATTTTGCCATTTTGTTGTCTTCCACTTTTCTTTATTATTTGTTTTCCCATTTTTTCTTTCTTCGTTTCTTATTGAGGTATTATGTCCACAGAGGTTGACCATTTTTTTTTCTATATCGACTGACATTGTCAATTCCACCAACTTTTTTTAAGTGAAGATCTGCAAATTTATGGTTTTTGTGATAAATATTTTCTTTGGCTGCATAATATATATGCACTCCTCTTTGTCATGTAATCTAATCATATTCATAATAATGGTGGAGATATGAGAAAGATAAGTGTCATTTACTGTGTTAGATATTAGATAACACTGTTATTATTTATTTGTGGTGATAGAAATTAGATTACTCTTATTAATTATTTGTGGTGATATTTTATCGTAGCTGCCCATTCTGGGATATTGACCACATGTTATCATACTGTAGCAACTGCATAAGTAGCATGCATCCAAAGCTTCAAGGACTTTTGAGGTGCCTCAGTGGATCAGAATCACACATTAATTGTCTGTTAGAGTAAAATCTTTACTTGTTGAGGAATAATGCTACATTTTTACTATGACTATCCATCTGTTATGCTGTTTCCTTAAAACTGCCTTTTACCACTTCATTGACTTCTTAGCCTCTGTGGTAGGGAGATGAATAAAATTGCCATTGTGATTCCCATGTGAGTCAGAAAAAGTAACAAAGTGGGATGGAGTGATGGAACTAGGGCTGCTGTTCTCTGTTTATAGTTTTATGTGGGTATTTCCAAAAATAATGCCTCCTATTTTTTTTACTCATAAATTAAAAAGTTGAAGAGCTATGAAGATGGGAGTGGCACCATTAAGGCCAGTGGACATTTTTGCTCCAGAATTTATTTCTCCATGCAATAATGAAAAAAAAAACCAATGCATTTTTGCCAGCGATGAGAAGGGATCTGTGCATGGTAGTCTGAAGCATGGTTTGTCACTCACATCTCTCACTATTCAGGAATCGTTGAACCCATCCCCTAACTTTGCTGACATCAACTGTCTCAGCTCCATAAATGTTCACCAAATGCCGGTGAATGGCAATTGGTTCCACTTTTGTATGGAATTCAGTGATGCATCTATGCTTCTGACCTACATCCATGATGGGTTAATTTATTAGACTGTCACATTCTCATTACACTGGGTAACAATTTTTTTTTTTTTGAAAAATCGTCCAGGGTTTTCCAGCGGAATTAGACTAATTGTGATGCTCTGAGTCCGAAAATGCCCTTGGTTTTTCTCAATCAGGTCAGGATTGTTCGCTACAGACATTTAAGAAAAAAACAATTTTTCGTCCAAAAACCCAATTTCTGCGGATCATAAAAATTCGTTTTTTCCGTTTTCCTGGGGAAATAAAAGTCAACGTATCCAAATTCATTCATTTTTTATATACTCGATTACATTTGATAAGCTTAATACAAGTACATGAGCGTTACGTGACACAAAAGTTCGGAGTTCACGGCGTAAATCGCCGTTTCCTCGAATTCCGTGTGTGAGCAGCTGCTGGGTTGTCTCTCTTCAGCGACCAGCAGTAGTCCGCGAGCATGACTGCGTCCCACCTCCCCTGGTACCTCTCCTCCATTTGACGCATGTCCTGATGGAACTTTTCTCCCTGCTCGTCGCTGACCGCACCAAGGTTTTCAGGAAACTTCTCCATGTGTGAGAACAGGAAATGCATCTTTATACTCATCAAACACCCGAGGTTTTGGAAGTTCTTTATCATGCTGTTGATGAGTGTGGCGTGGTTTGCTGCCTTCTTGTTCCCCAGGAAGTTGTTCACCACCTGCACAAACGACCTCCAGGCGGCGCACTCTAGCGTGTTCATGGAGTTTTCGAACTCTGTGTCCTTGATGAGCTGCCGTATCTGTGGGCCATCGAAAATGCCGGCCTTCAGCTTCTCAATGGTCACTCCAGGGAAGGCTCGCCACAGGTAGTTGAAGCACCTCCCATCCTTGTCCAGAGCGCGCGTGAACTGTTTCATTAACCCAAGCTTGATGTGAAGCGGTGGGAACAAAATCTTTTCCCGGTCAACAAGAGGTTCGTTTATGATGTTGCTTGCCCCAGGTACTAACTGCTCTTGCGCCGGCCACTCTTTCTTCACATAGTGCTGGGCTCTGTC
>NC_134787.1:7057311-7087311 GCF_046742065.1 Oratosquilla oratoria
TTTTTGAAAGTAATAAAAAGATGTTTTGGAAAGAAATTAAGAGAGGAAGAGGAGGCGAATCGAGTAGAGAAGAAAAGGTAAAAGGTGCAGATGGAGAGATGATAATGGAAGAGAAGGCAGTAAGGGGAAGATGGGCAGAATATTTTAGGGAGTTGCTTAATGTGAAGGAGGATAGGGAAGGAAAGATTGCTGCAGTGGGAAGTGCGAAGAAAATGAGAGTGATGAATGAGGAGAATGGAGGAGAAATAAGGAAGGATGAGGTGAAGGCAGTTGTTAAGATGATGAAAGCAGGTAAGGCACTTGGTCTGGATGGATGCCATGCAGAATGTCTGAAAAAGGGAGGTACAGTGATGGTGGACTGGTTGGTGAGGTTATTTAATGTTTGTTGGAGAGAGGGTAGAGTGCCGGAGGACTGGAGGAGTGCCTGTATAGTTCCTCTTTACAAGGGAAAAGGGGACAAGTGTGAATGTAGTAGTTTCAGAGGGATTAGCTTGTTGAGTGTAGTTGGGAAGGCTTATGGGAGGATCTTGGTTGAGAGGATTAGGAGAGGAACAGAAGGAGTAATTGGTGAGGAACAGTGTGGATTTAGGACAGGTAGAGGTTGTGTAGATCAGATCTTTGTAGTAAGACAGATATGTGAGAAAGCTATAGGAAAGGGGAAGGATGTTTTTTGGGCTTTTATGGATCTGGAAAAGGGTTATGATAGGGTAGACAGAAAGGCACTGTGGGAGGTTATGAAGATATACGGGATAGGAGGAAAGCTTCTGGGAGCTGTCAAGAGTTTTTATGAGAATAGTAGAGCTTGTGTCAGGATTGGAAATGGAGAGAGTGAGTGGTTCGAGGTAAAGGTGGGACTTCGTCAAGGATGCGTTATGTCACCCTGGCTGTTCAACTTATACATGGATGGAGTGGTGCGAGAGGTAAATGCAAGGGTAGTGGGCAAGGGATTGGAGATGGTTAAAGAAAATGGAGAAAAATGGGAGGTGAGCCAGTTTTTGTTTGCGGACGACACTGCGCTTGTGGCAGGATCGGAGGAGGGATTGAGGAAGTTGGTGGCAGAGTTTGGGAGAGTATGTGATAGAAGAAAGCTAAAGATAAATGTGGGTAAAAGTAAGGTGATGAGATGTACAAGGGGTGAAAGTAGCAGTAGACTGGAAGTGAGCATTAAGGGAGAGCGACTGGAGGAAGTGGATAGTTTTAGATACTTGGGTGCAAATGTGGCAGGGAAAGGTGGAGTGAAAGTGGAGGTAGAATGTAGATTGAGAGAAGCGAGTAAATGCCTTGGTGGATTAAAGAGTGTAATGAGGAATAGGAATCTGGGAATGGATGCTAAGAGGAGACTGTATGAAGGAGTGATTGTGCCAACAGCACTGTATGGGGCAGAAACATGGAACATAAGAGAAGAAGAGAGAAGGAGTTTGAGATGAGGTGTCTGAGAAGTATGATGGGGGTTACTAGGCTAGATAGAGTGAGAAATGAGGAGGTGAGGAGGAGAACAGGGGTGGAAAGGGAGCTGGGAGATAGGGTTGATGAAAGAATATTAGGATGTTTTGGACACATGGAAAGAATGAGTGAAGAAAGACTAGTAAAAGAGGTGTGGAAGGCAGATGTGGAGGGAGTGAACATGAGGGGGCATCCTAGGATGAGGTGGATGGATGGGGTGAAGGGGGCTTTGGGGAAGAGGGGAATGTCTGTTGAGGAAGGACGGGAGAGGACAGAAGACAGGGGTGAATGGAAAATGGTTGTATATGGATGATGTTGTGATAGCATGAGGTGGAATGGGCGGGTGGATGGGGGGTGAGGTAGTATGTGTGAGCAAAATTTGACGCAGCCCGAAGGGATTTCTCCCCGTCCTCTCCTTTTATGCAATGGGGGGACGGAGAGGGGGGTCGCCAATTTAATGAAGCGGCCTTGCTGTGGATGTGCTGTGTCTTGCGACACTGCTTCTGACCCAGGGCAGTGGACAAGGTGCAGGGATGACCCGTCATTCAGGAAGTGCTAAGATAAGAGGGAGGGTGGAGGGGTGTGGAGTGTATTCAGGGATGGAATGGGTGGGAATGATTTTATGCCTTTTTCTTTTTGGCTACCCCCCTTGTAAGGGGGAAAAAGCCTTGGTATATGTATGTATATATATATATATATATATATATATATATATATATATATATATATATATATATATATATATATATATATATATATACACATATACATATATATATATATACACATATACAGTGAGTCCTCCTTATATGGTAATTCTTTATCTGGTAAATTCACAGATACGGTATCCGTTCGTGTTTTGTTTACACCGTACCGTAGTGCCACCTCACCGAGGGGCCACCACAACAATCAGTCTCTTCCTGCATTTCCCTTTGAACACAAGTTAAATCCTTACGGTGTGTTTTTTGTGGATATTATTATCACGACGCACAGTGACGCACCCATAATGGCCACAAAACGTTCTGCAGACACTGCTGGAGTTGAAAAGGCAAAGCGAAAGAGGAGTAGTCTGACATTGGAGGTAAAATTAGATATTTTGAAGAGGAAAGAGCAGGGAGAAGGTACGTCTGCCATAAGTTGAAACTTGGGCCTAGCCCAGTCGACAGTCTGGATGGTGTTGAAGAATCGTGAGGCTATAAAAAAAGCTGGGGAGAATGCAACACATCTGCAGAGCAAATTGCTAACAAAACACCGTGAGCCAATAATGGATAAGATGGAAAGGTTGCTCAAAATGTGGATCGATGACCAGAATTGTCAAAATATGGCTCTGTCTTTGAATTTAATCTGTCAGAAAATATTGTCCATTATTGAAAGACTGAAGGTAGAAATGGGAGTGGAAGACTTTGAATTTAAAGCAAACAAAGGGTGGTTTGATAAATTCAGGTGACATTCAGCTCTCCATAATATCAAGGTCACAGGTGAGGCTGTTAGTACCGACAAAGAGGCTGCAGACAAAATCAAGCCAGAATTAGAAAAGTGCATTGAAGAGAAAGGGTACAGCAAGAAATGAGTTCTAAATTATGATGAAACAGGACTTTACTGGAAGAGGATGACCAGTAAGACCTATATTGACAAGGAAGAAAAAGTGTGAAGGGGTTTAAAGCCTCTAAGGACCACTTAACCCTGTTACTTGGAGGCAGTGCAGAAGGGGATTTGAAGCTAAATCCACTCCTCATATACCACTCAGAAAATCCGAGAGCACTCAAGAGGTTACTGAAGCAATACTTACCTGTGGTATGGAAATCAAATCCGAAGGCACGGCTGACCACTTCAATTCACCAGGACTATTTTACATCATATCTGTCTCCAACTCTTAAGGAGTATGCATCATCTAACAACATTGCCAACCGATTCTTACTGATAGTTGACAATGCTTCCAGCCACCTAAGGACTATGGAAGACTGGGTGGATAATACTGAGGTGATGTTCCTCCCCCCAAAACACCACAGCTCTGATCCAACCGATGGATCAGTCAAGCCATTCAAAGCTTATTACCAGTAGTGAACCATGCAGCAACTGATAAAGGGCACAGATGGGCCTGGCAAGCCCACTATCAGAGAATGGTGGAAGTCTCATAACATTAAGCATGCCTTAGACAACATCAAGTCATCTTGGGACAAAGTGAAGATCTCTACCATGAACTTGGCATGGAGAAAAGTATGGCCAGAATGTGTGCATAACTTCCCAGGCTTCACTGAAGACAACAGCGGTGCGATCAGAGATGACATCGTAAATCTGTGCCATAAGGTTGGCTTCGATGGAGTTGATGATGATGATGTTCAAGATCTTTTGGAAAACCATGGTAAACCTTTCACTAATGATGAACTTATAGAGCTAGACAAGGCATTACAGGAGGCAGAAAAAAGGGCAATGAGGAAGAACATGTGTGTGGCCTGGACATCAAAACTCTTAGAGAATGTCTCGGAAGTATCGAAAAAGCCCTGGAAACCCTGAAGGAATGTGACCCAAAACCTACCATGTGTAGAAAAGTGGCTCATGACAGAGAAAAGTGTCAAAATTTTTCAAGAAATCTATGATGAAAAAAGAAGAAATGCCAAACAGTCCTCCATCTTCTCGTTCTTCAAGCTAGTCAGACCTGCCGTCCCTGTCACACCTGCTGACCCTGCTACAGCTGGCCCTTCCACATCTGCTACCAATGGTTCCTTAGCTGGCCCTTCCTCCATATCTTCTTTCTTCAAACCAGTCAAATGTGCCGACCCTGCTACAGCTGGCCCTTCCACATCTGCTTCCGACAGTGCAGACAACGAATTGTTTGAGGGTTTTCAGCCTCCTGCCTCACCCTCATCTTTGTCTGCCCACTGAGCAAAAGATGAGTAAGGGCTGAGATCCCTACTGTCCCTTAGCCTCGGGAGAGAAATCTGATAGAATATGTGGCGAGTGAAAGGTAAATAAAAAAAATTCTGTTTATTTCTTTTGTGCAGTACTTTACATTTTCTTATGTGACTATTTTCATGTATTTTCATGTCTGTAGGGGTGACTTTCAATATGCTGGAACACATATCCTATTATTACATGTTATAATGGGTTCGGTATACGGTAATTTCAATTTGCGGTAAGGTTTCAGGAGCACATATAACGAGGACTTACTGTACAGCACACCATGCTACAGTACACTATGCCACACTTTACATAAAAAAAAGAAAATGAACCTATGATCAACTAACAAATGGATGATTTCCAGGTACTTCATAGTGCAAGAAAACTGTCTCCATCACAATCCCACCCTGAACCACAAGCCTACCCTTACCACAATCCCATCCACCATAATATTAGCCCCACCCTACCCATTCTTGACATGTCTGTAGATTTGTAACACTAACCTCTGCTAAAATTCCATTCTTGTGTTGCATGTGCAGGCATGCTAGCTAGCACCAATGCATCCATATGCACACAGATGAAGAGTTAGTGGTGCTAACCCCGCTCAAGACCTCATCACTCAGGTCAGGCAGGGTCAAAGAGCAATTATCTCCGGATTACCAGCCAGCCACGCTGCTGTTTCGACTCCAACAGTCGACACATGATACCAGACATTGTAGTAGTAATAATTATTCATTTTAATGTTTATATGTCCACTTGGATATAAATTGTATTATATTCATGTTAGGACTAAATGTATGTACTCTAGCAAGTATTCGAGCCTTAGGTCAAATCTAGTCAGGCCAAATTGGCTCCATGTAATTTATATTATTGTATGTATTTCCTTGTTGGCAACTCATCCGAGTTCCCCTTTATAAGACCCAGTCATTAGGCCTGTAGCATGACACAGCCTGAACAAATCACCAATAAAGCAAAGGAGCAGGCAAGCCGCTTTTTCTCAACCATTGTACTTGGCTTCTACATCTTGAGGAATGACCACGCTACCAAAAAAGAATGTTGTAAGCCGTCAAAAATCAAACCAACATTTCTCCTGGTGGCCACGGCAACACTTGTATTTATACCCATGACATTCAAAAACTTATGTAATTTAACACCAGAAGACAATATAAACATTTTGAGACATAGTGTATATAATTTAACACCCAAAGATGATAAAAGAGTTGTGTTATATGCTCTACAAAATTAATCTCAATTTTTATTCTCTGATGAATTTTGGTGAACTCCTTCATGCTTTATTTGATTCCCAAAGTAAGCTGATTAGAAAAAAAAAACATAAGAGATTTTTTCTTTATTACAGGTATGGCAAATGACCCAGGAATGTACGTAGCAGGTGTTCCTGTCAAGATCAGTGAAAGGTATCGCCCTCCAAGACGTATCACGCTTCCAGCCTCCTGCCACCATCAGATTGACCCAGAGCTGCTTACCCAAGAGGTGATATTTTTAAAGTTTATATGGAAATTGTATGTTAACTCATTAAGGAGTGATTTCCAAATGAATAGTTATTAGGTGTAAGCTGTAGTACAACTAGCTGGGTAAACATTAGCCAGAAAAAAAAAATCTTTAAATATGGTGGCACAACTGAGTAGGTTATCTTAGATTTGCCCCAATTTGTGATTTTGTTATTAAAATTATTTTCTTGACTTGACTACCTCCTGTATAAGGGGGAAAAAGCCCTTGGCATATAGATATAGATAGAATATTATTTTAAGTGGGGTGGTGTGAGAGGTAAATGCAAGGGTAGTGGGTCAGGGATTGGAGATGGTCAATGAAAATGGAGAAAAGTGGGAGGTGAGACAGCTGTTGTTTGCGGATGACACTGCGCTTGTGGCAGGATCGAAGGAGGGATTGAGGAAGTTGGTGGCAGAGTTTGGGAGAGTATGTGATAGAAGAAAGCTAAAGATAAATTTGGGTAAAAGTAAGGTGATGAGATGTACAAGTGGTGAAAGTAGCAGTAGACTGGAAGTGAGCATAAAGGGAGAGCAACTGGAGGAAGTGGATAGTTTCAGATACTTGGGTGCAAATGTGGCAGGAAAAGGTGGAGTGAAGGTGGAGGTAGAATGTAGATTGAGAGAAGCGAGTAAATGCCTTGGTGGATTAAAGAGTGTAATGAGGAATAGACATTTGGGAATGGATGCTAAGAGGAGACTGTATGAAGGAGTGATTGTGCCAACAGCACTGTATGGGGCAGAAACATGGAACATAAGAGAGGAAGAGAGAAGGAGTTTGAATGTGTTTGAGATGAGGTGTCTGAGAAGTATGATGGGGGTTACTAGGCTAGATAGAGTGAGAGGTGAGGAGGAGAACAGGGGTGGAAAGGGAGCTGGGAGATAGGGTTGATGAAAGAATATTAGGATGTTTTGGACACATGGAAAGAATGAGTGAAGAAAGACTAGTAAAAGAGGTATGGAAAGCAGATGTGGAGGGAGTGAACGTGAGGGGACGTCCTAGGATGAGGTGGATGGATGGGGTGAAGGGGGTTTTGGGGAAGAGAGGAATGTCTGTTGAGGAAGGACGGGAGAGGACAGAAGACGGGTGAATGGAAAATGGTTGTATATGGATGATGTTGTGATTGCATGAGGTGTAATGGGCAGGGGGATGGGGGGTGAGGTAGTATGTGTGAGCAAAATTTGATGCAGCCCGAAGGGATTTCTCCCCGTCCTCTCCTTTTATGCAATGGGGGGACGGAGAGGGGGGGGGGTCATCGATTTAATGAAGCGGCCTTGCTGTGGATGTGCTGTGTCTTGCGACACTGCTTCTGACCCAGGGCAGTGGACAAGGTGCAGGGATGACCCGTCATCCAGGAGGTGCTAAGATAAGAGGGAGGGTGGAGGGGTGTGGAGTGTATTCAGGGATGGAATGGGTGGAAATGATTTTATGCCTTTTCCTTTTTGGCTACCTCCCTTGTAAGGGGGAAAAAGCCTTGGTATATGTATGTATGTAAGATAATTTTATAAGTTCCATTTTGTTGAAAAGCATTTAGGATGATGAAGTACATGTGGGCCTCAGATTGAAGAATTGCAAGACCAATGACTCGTACCTGCAAATGGTGGTTCTGCAAAATGGATAGCAAAGCTGTCTATTTTCAAAACCCATCAACCCCCTCATGTCTGTCAGAAGATGCAGCCTTGAGTGGTTGACATTCGGTCTTCAGACCCAAGATCTTTTTCTATCAACTTCAGCTGACAACTGGTGACTACTCTCCTCTCCTTACAACTTTCAGCTGGTGACACGGAAACAAATCCACACACAGACAACAATTCAAAATTTCTTCACAAAGAAATATGTGGGAGCTTCCAAGGACTATTGCCAGCCAATGTTGGGTTGGTTTTTTTTCGTGTAGTGAAACTTTGGGTAACAGTTGAGTAATTGAAAAAGTGCATTAATAATTGTTGCCTTGAGTTTTATTGAATGGAAATGCATGGCCCTATAACATTTGACAGCAATCCTCAGGCTGTCCTGAGGATTGAATGCTTGTTGCATTAGTGTAAAACTATTTCTGTATCACCAGGTTGTAGTAGGAAGATGGGAGCAGTTGTTGGTTGTCAGCTTTATTTATGTGAAAAGGTGGAGGAAGGGAAAGATTTTAGAACTGGTCTTGAAACCAAGAGGTTTTGAAGATTGATGCCAGATGATTCGTTCTGATGTCCATATTGTAGCACTACCACTTGCAGGTACCTGTCATAGGTCCCAAAAGAGGTGTAGAGAACACAGTACTAAAAATGAAATGTACATACATACATACATACATACATATACCAAGGCTTTTTCCCCCATACAAGGGAGGTATCCAAAAAGGAAAAGGCATAAAATCACTCCCACCCATTCCATCCCTGAATACACTCCACACCTCTCCACCCTCCCTCTCATCTTAGCACCTCCTGGATGACGGGTCATCCCTGCACCTTGTCCACTGCCCTGGGTCAGAATCAGAAGCAGTGTTGCAAGACACAGCACATCCACAGCAAGGCCGCTTCATTAAATTGGCGACCCCCCCTCTCCGTCCCCCCATGCATAAAAAAAAATGACGGGGAGAAATCCCTTCGTGCTGCGTCCAATTTTGCTCACACATACTACCTCACCCCCCATCCCCCTGCCCATTCCACCTCATGCATCACAACATCATCCATAAACAACTATTCTCCCCTGTCTTCTGTCCTCTCCCGTCCTCTTCCCCAAAGCCCCCTTCACCCCATCCATCCACCTCATCCTAGGACGTCCCTTCATGTTCACTCCCTCCACATCTGCCTTCCATACCTCTTTTACTAGTCTTTCTTCACTCATTCTTTCCATGTGTCCAAACCATCCTAATACTCTTTCATCAACCCTATCTCCCAACTCCCTCTCCACCCCTGTTCTCCTCCTCACCTCCTCATTCCTCACTCTATCCAGTCTAGTAACCCCCATCATACTTCTCAGACACCTCATCTCAAACACATTCAAACTCCTTCTCTCTTCCTCTCTTATGTTCCATGTTTCTGCCCCATACAGTGCTGTTGGCACAATCACTCCTTCATATAGTCTCCTCTTAGCATCCATTCCCAAATGTCTATTCCTCATTACACTTTTTAATCCACCTAGCATTTACTTGCTTCTCTCAATCTACATTCTACCTCCACCTTCACTCCACCTTTTCCTGCCACATTTGCACCCAAGTATCTAAAACTATCCACTTATGATATATGTAATCTTAGAAAAAATATGGTTACATTTGTCCAATTATAAAGAATGAGTCTGTCAATCTACAAAGAAATAGATTCTATACTATGCTTGTTTTATTGTTCAGGCTATTATAATTTACAACTCAGTCTGACATTACATGTGATTCATTATGTTTAGTCTATGCTGTTGGTCAAAAGTGCCTGCATATTATACACAGATGTAGGATATTTTTGGGGGAGGCTTTGCCTGAAAAAGTAGTGTGTATTATACATGGTAGTGTATTATACATTGGTATTTATGGTAAACCCTATGGTGGGGGAAAAGAATACTGCCACCAAGTCTTCCTACTTAAGTTGTACGAGGTGACAAAAAATGGGATGGAGATAGGACTAGGCATCCTTCTCCCTGTAGCCCCAAGAGGGGACATTCCTAAATAAAAGTAAAGGCAGAAGAAGGTCTAGGAGTTTTCCAACTAGTACCCTAAGGTTTGGGTCTTTCAATGTGCATGGGTGTGGTACAGATGAGAGTAAAAGGGAAGAGATAGTATGTAAGAAGAAAGATGGATGTGTTAGCACTGAGTGAAACTAAGTTGAGAGGGAGGGGCGAGTTTAAGTTTGGGAGTGTAGTTGGGAGGTTCTCAGGAATGAAGAGAGGACAAGGGAGAGAAGAGGTGGCTATGCTAGTAAGTGAAGAGATAGGTATGCCTTTCCAATTACACTTAACAAACTGATCACTCAAACTACTACACTTACATTTGTCCCCTTTTCCCTTGTAAAGCAGAACTATACAGGCACTCCTCCAGTCGTCTGGTACTCTACCTTCCCATAGATACACATTAAACAACCTCACTAGCCAGCCCACTATTACAGTACCTCACTTCTTCAGACACTCTGCATGACACCCATGTAATCCAGGTGCCTTACTTGCTCTCATCATTTTCAAAACTACTTGTACCTCATCTTTTCTTATTCCCTTTTTCGTTTTGCTCTCCTATCACCATCATTTTCTTAGCACCTGCTGCTAGCAACAATGCCTCCCTATCCTCCTCTGCATTCAACTGCTTTCTAAAATACTCTGCCCATCTTCCTCATACTGCCTCCTCTTCTGTTAATATCCCATTTGTGCCTCTTACCTTTTCTTCTCTACTTGACTTGCCTTTCCTTCCCGTTTTAGCTGCCTTTATGACCCAAAAAGTAAGACTTGGTGGCAGTATTCTTTCTTCCCCCCACCACAGGGGACAGAGGCAAAAATGGAAGTTGTACCCAAAAAAGTGGTACAGGAGGTGTGGGAGGATATAATAGAGAGACAGTTGCAGTACAATATAGTAACATCATTTCTCCATGAGTAGAGATTTTCTGTAACTTAAGCAAGATTATGTGTTACTCTGGTCAGCAGGGGTGCCCCGTATAGTCCCAAAAGCATTGGGTGCATGCTACTGTGCAAATTATACTGCACAATAACATGCAGCCAATACCCGAGATGGGGATGTACCTATGTACATACTGTGCTGTGGATGTTGTGTCTTGCTACGCTGCTTCTGACCCAGGTCAGTGGGCAAGATGCAGAGATGACCCATCATCCAGGAGGAGCCAAGATAAGAGGGAGGGAGGGAGTGAATGGGAGTGGAGTATGTGGAGATGAAATTGGTGGGAGTGGATTTTATGCCTTTGTTTTTGGGCTACCTCCCTTGTATGGGGGAAATATCCATTGGTATATGTATATGTATGGGGTGTATGTAATATTAGAAAAATAGAAGTTTGATAGATCTTGTTGAAGAATGAATGACAAGTTTATTATGTGCTTGTGCTGATTTCACCAGACTACTTTTTAAAATTTTCTTCTATCATATTTCCAGTATGATTTTGCTGTTGAGAAAGAAACATTGAATTGGATAGAGAAGAGAAGGCTGAATAAAGAAAAAGAAGCCAGCGAAAGGAAGGCAAGAATTGAACAGTATGAAAAAGAGAAAGCTGAAAAGATAGAGCGGGAAGAAAAAAGGCAGCAGATGCTTCAAGAAGAAGAGAAGAGGCAGAAGAAAGTTATAGAAGAAGAAATGAAGAAGCAGGAGGAAGAGAAGCGGAATGAGAAAGAAAAGATTGAAGAGGAAAGAAAAGAACAGAAAAGAGAAATTGAAGACGAAGAAAAAGATAATGAAGTAGCAAATATGAATAATAATAACATTAATAATAATAGTGAAAGTGATGAAGGTGAGGTGATAGAGGATAGATTTAAGAATGAGAATAATGAGAAGTCAGCTGAACTTCAGAAAGAAACCCATAGTGTCTTTGGTGGGTCAGTATCTGTGATCAGCAATAAATCATCCAACAACAATAGTAAATGTCAGGCTAATAAGAATACTAATTCATACATAGATATGCTTAAACCAACTCCTTTCCCATCCAGAAAAGCAGATGATGGCTCAAATATGGGTTCATTTGCTCAAATCAATTTTGCTGATTTTGAAGGAGAAGCTAATGACCCATTTGATAGTGCAGCTCTGAAATCCATTAATGATATGGAAGAGTTAGCCAAAGTCCTCCAGTCTTCAAATGTGTCATCACAATCCACAGATCAGGATAGCAAAGACATTTCCCAAAACTTATACCCAAATGGTCAAAGTGTTTATCATGTGGATAGGAGTAGAGAATTTTATCATCAACAGCAGCCTCTTCCGCAGTCAACAATGGCTTCTCATGGTACAAGTGCATCATTTGGGCAATATGGAAACACATCTGTTATAACCTGTTGCCCAAGCCAGACATCATCTTCAGCAGTTTCAGCTTATTCAGGAGTTCATTATAGAAGTGGAGGTGCTAATAATTACAGAGGTGTTTATTACAGTCAAAATTGGAATGGTGGATATCAAAATAGTCCAAATAGGTCCACAACACAGTACAATCAATATCCTTACCGTTATCCTGGTCTTAACTCATCTAGTAATATTCACAGTGTCACTACACCTTCCATGACAAAATCACAAGCCTCAGATATCTCATCTAACCCTTGTGCCCCTGACTCACCCCAGGCTCAGGCCAGAGGATCCGTGCCTCAGCAGAACTTGGTGAGGAGTGGTCCGTCTCTAGAAAAACAACAAGAACTTGAAGAATTCTATTCACGCTACTATCCTTATAGTAACACTTTAGGTTCTCCTGGACAGTCAGGTCAGAGGTCAGGTGAAGTAACCCCAAGTCAGAACTCTACCTCACATTCACAGCAAGGAATGTTGCGGAGCTCAAGAAGTGTTCCAGACTTGACTGCTACTGATGACATTGAAGTGAGTCAGTTAAGTGGAAATCAATCTCCTACATTAGGTCGTATTATCTCACACACACCACCTCCTAGACCTTCCAGTACAGGGCCCAATGGGTTAGAGGTAAGAACATGCTCCAAAATCTGTTACAATTTTTGAGATTTCTCAATATTTTGTTTGACCAGAACTAATTTTTATATATTTTTTTTCATAGAATTGGAAACCTCTCCCAGTTTTACCTGGAAGCCCAGGTAGAACAGTGAATAAGCCCTCAGAAAATGTTGAGCCCCCATCATTATCACAGAAAACTCGTCTACCAGATCCTTTTATTGAATTAAACCATGAGGCTCAAGTCTTAGTTCAGAGTGTGGCAGAGATGGGTTTCCCACGACCCAGAGTAGCACGTGCAGTCCAGAAATTAGGTGTTGATCATAAAAAGGTTAGTGAATGTATATTTATGTCTTGTAGTTTTGGGTTGTTTTTAATCTGCTGTTAATTTAGAATAAAATGTTTCTTTGTTAATTATCAGTTTAATGCATTACTATAGATATAAAAGAAATAATCCAGACCATTAACATAGATTAATTTAAGGCAAAATTTATAAGGACATCTTCATTATAGCTTCTACCCTGTATATTACAGGTAGTTGCATACAATAAGGTAAATACAGAGGCATTAGTATCATGTGGTTTTCAATTATAGATCAAGAGAAAAGTTCCATCACTTTATAAACGGGAACAAGCTTTTTGGTATATGTAAAATTATATACAGCAGATATTGAAAAGAAGTTGAATTCTATCTATCTATACCAAGGGCTTTTCCTCCCTTACCAGGGAGGTAACCAAAGTCAAAAGGCATATACCCACTCCCACCCATTCCACTCCTATCCACCACCCTTTCCTCTCTCTAATCTTAGCTTCTCATTGATGACAGGTTATCCCTGACCCCTGCCCTGGGTCAGAAGCAATTCAGCAAGACACGGCACTGTATAGGCCAAAGAGTTGGAATTTAAAAGATGTAGAGAGAGAAGGTTTAAATGTGTTTGAGATGAAATGTTTGAGAAGTATGTTAGGGGATTACAAGGTTGGATAAAGTGAGAAATGAGGTGAGGAAGAGAGTGGGGGTTGGAGGAGAGTGGAGTATGTGGGGATGGAATGGGTGGGAGTGAATTTTATCCCTTTGTTTTTTGGGTACCTCCCTTGAAAGGGGGAAAAAGCCTTTGGTATATGTATATACCTTCATTTTATGTTATCTTAAGACAAATTATGCAGAAAATGAAAAAGTGAAGATAGGCCAATGCCAGCATGTGCATGAGCTATACCTTCGGCTGACACTGTATGGGTTAACCCTTACAGTGTGTAATTAGATTTCACGGACATTCCATTTCCACCAAAAAATAGAATTGATGTTTTCTGCTTTAGCAATAACTTTTAATTATCTATTGTAGGTAAAGTCTTCATATATACCACTAAAATTATTTTATTCTTGATCTGTAAATAGATATTTAATGAAATATGTAAAAAATATCATCATTCATTGGTGCACAAGAAATATTGGGTTGTGGAGAATGGTGAACAATTTTTGCAACACTTATTATATTTACAGGCTTACCTAGGCATTTATTATAATACAGCATGATAAATATTTTATTGCTGAACTTATTTGATAAGTACAACATGGAGAAACAACAATAAGATTTTTGGTATATCCTAAAAACCTAAAGAAACTGATGTCAACATCAACAAGGTTAGTAGTTGTGGTAGTGATCCAAAGATGGCAGGACATACTGGGTCAGCAAGGGTTGGCACAATGTTCAGAAGTCACTGATGGTGTATCTGCTTCTCACAGCATAAGGAGAGTTTTCTCAAAGTTGTGGGGTAAATCTGCTTTCTGTAGTTAATGGAATTTTTTTTTTTAGCAGCTTTCCACAATTGGGTTTTAATGTGTATGTAATGTGTGTGTGCTTTGACTTGGATACCTCTGTTGAAAAAGAGAAAGGGCCTTTGGTATGTAAGGAATTTTGGAAAAAGAATTGTCAACCTGCTTATCCTATTATGCATACATTTTTTTCAGTTGATTGAAGTGCTTCTAGCTCTCCAGTCTTTACAAGATAGTGGGGAAGATGAATATAGAGCTGAATTTGCCTTTTATCATTACCTTGGAGATTTAGAAAAAACTAAGGAACATTTAACAGCTGTCAAGCAGGTATGTTAATTTTTTCACAGCTAATAAATTCTGATATATAGTAGTGATACCTTGGAACTTGAACTTTATTTGTTCCTGGAGGCCATTCAAGTTCTAAAAAAATTGAGCTTCAAAGCACCTTTCCATTTGTTTGAAGTTGAACATTAACATGTACAATACATATTATATATATATACCAAGGCCTTTTTCCCCCTTACCAGGGGGGTAGCCAAAAAGGACAAGGCACAAAAATATTCCCACCCATTTCATCCCCGAAAACACTCCCCACCCCTCCACCCTCCCTCCCATCTTAGCACCTCCTAGATGACGGGTCATCCCTGCATCCTGTCCACTGCCCTGGGTCAGAAGCAGTGTCTCAGGACACAGCACATCCACAGCAAGGCCGCTTCATTAAATTGGCGACCCCCCCTCTCTGTCCCCCCATATGAAGGAGAGGACGGGGAGAAATCCCTTCGGGCTGCGTCAACATTTTTTGCTCACACACACTACCTCACCCCCATTCCCCCGTCCAATCCACCTCATGCATCACAACATTTTCCATATACAACCATTCTTCATTCACCCCTGTCTTCTGTCCTATCCCGTCCTTCCTCAACCGACATTCCCCTCTTCCCCAAAGCCCCCTTCACCCCATCCATCCATCTCATCCTAGGACGTCCCCTCATGTTCACTCCCTCCACATCTGCTTTCCATACCTCCTTTACTAGTCTTTCTTCACTCATTCTTTCCATGTGTCCAAACCATCCTAATACTCTTTCATCCACCCTATCTCCCAGCTCCCTTTCCACCCCTGTTCTTCTCCTCACTTCCTCATTTCTCACTCTATCTAGCCTAGTAACCCCCATCATACTTCTCAAGACACCTCATCTCAAACACATTCAAGTTCCTTCTCTCCTCCTCTCTCATGTTCCATGTTTCTGCTCCATACAGTGCTGTTGGCACAATCACTCCTTCATACAGTCTCCTCTTAGCATCCATTCCCAGATTCCTATTCCTCATTACACTTTTTAAACCACCAAGGCATTTACTCGCTTCTCTCAATCTACATTCTACCTCCACCTTCACTCCACCCTTTCCTGCCACATTTGCACCCAAATATCTAAAACTATCCACTTCCTCCAGTCTCTCTCCCTTAATGCTCACTTCCAGATTACTGCCACTTTCACCCCTTGTACATCTCATCACCTTACTTTTACCCACATTTATCTTCAGCTTTCTTCTATCACACACTCTCCCAAACTCTTTCACCAGCTTCCTCAATCCCTCCTCCGATCCTGCCACAAGCGCAGTGTCGTCTGCAAACAACAGCTGGCTACCTCCCACTTTTCTCCATTTTCCTTAACCATCTCCAATCCCTGACCCACTACCCTTGCATTCACCTCTCGCACCACCCCATCCATGTATAAGTTGAACAGCCAGGGTGACATAACGCATCCCTGACGAAGTCCCACCTTTACCTCAAACCACTCACTCTCTCCATTTCTAATCCTGACACAAGCTCTACTACTCTCATAAAAACTCTTGACAGCTCCCAGAAACTTTCCTCCTATCCCGTATATCCGCATAACCTCCCACAGTGCCTTTCTGTCTACCCTGTCGTAAGCCTTTTCCAGATCCATAAAAGCCCAGAAAACATCCTTCCCCTTACCTATAGCTTTCTCACATATCTGTCTTACCACAAAAATCTGATCTACACAACCTCTACCTGTCCTAAACCCACACTGTTCCTCACCAATTACTCCCTCTGTTCCTCTCCTAATCCTCTCAATCAAGATCCTCCCATAAGCCTTCCCAACTACACTTAACAAGCTAATCCCTCTGAAACTACTACATTCACACTTGTCCCCCTTTCCCTTGTAAAGTGGAACTATACACACACTCCTCCAGTCCTCTGGCACTCTACCTTCTCTCCAGCAAACATTAAATAACCTCACCAACCAGTCCACCATCACTATACCTCCTTTTTTAAGACATTCTGCATGGCATCCATCCAGACCAGGTGCCTTACCTGCTTTCATCATCTTAACTGCTGCCTTCACTTCATCCTTCCTTATTTCTCCTCCATTTTCCTCACTCATCACTCTCATGTACAATACATGAGAATTTTTATTTCTTAAATTTTAAATTTAAGAAAATGGTATGTTTTTCAGGATACTATCTTCTTAGCATATGTGTTAAGTGCAATATTGTATGATATAGCCATCTTTGTGTTCAAGTTCCAAGTTATCAAAATTGTTTGGATTCCAAATTGTTTGACCTCTGGGGTGTTCGAGTTCTGAAGTACCATTGTACTCATCTCGCATTAATTTATTTTACTTTACATCGCCCTCTTTGTGTAACTTAATGGACTCATGCAGCTACATGGTATCTGTTAACAGCCACCAGTTTATCCTAGAGATCTCTTCAAGTGAAGACTTGCATATTATTGAAATACAAGATCATATAATTTCGGAAAGAACAAGGAAAGCAGACTTGGCTAAAGCAGAGGACATGGGAAAAATGGAAAACTTCTCCTTAATTTTTTCTATTGAAATATTTGGAAAAAATGACTAGAAATTAAAGATGATTTACACGGAGTAAACAAAATTAGGAAACTGAATCAAAATTAATTATAAACCATTAAGGAAAAAACAAGTAGGAAATGATAACCACAAATTTACACACATTCCATACTTATAAAGAGGAAGTTTGAATAATACAACTTACTTGAAGTTGTCTTTTGCAGATGATGATGATATCACTCCATGCAAATGACTAGGGTCTGGTTATTATAGGATTCATGCCGGGTGAATTTGTTGGTGACAATGTAGTCCAATCCAAGATTTGCACACACAACTGCTGATATTGCAGGTGAAGTTGCCATCATGGTTATGTGGCTGGTGGGAATGTATACAGTGTTGCTCAGTTGTATTGTTGTACTGTGTCATGAATATCTTTATGCTGGGTGAGGTGGTATTTACCTAGTTGTATTATAGGGAAGGGGAACTATACTCATTGTGACTTGTCTTTGTATCTTTCCACATGTAATTTGTTCTTAAATTCTTGTATGGTGTTTGCACACACTATTGTTTTATCTAATTTGTTCCAGGTATCCACCACTCTGTGTGGATTTTTTTTTTTTTTTGACAGATCTCTTCTTTAACTATCCTTTTTGAGTTTCTTTTCATGTCCCCTTGTTTTTCCTCTATCCTACTTATAATAAGTCTTCTCTGTCAAGAACTTCCATGCCTTTCATGATTCTGTAAATGGCCAATAGATCACTTCTTTCTCTTCTTTGTTCCAGGGTTGGTAGTTCCAATTTAGACAGTCTTTGCTCGTATGTCAATTTTGAAAGTGTTGGGGCCATCTTTGTCATTGCTCTTTGGATTCTTTCTATTTTCCTTATATTCTTTTTTATACTAGGTCCCCATAGTGTCACAGCATACTCCAATCTTGGTCTTATCAGTGTGACTAGTGTTTTTTTTTACCATTACCTCATTCAGGTAATTAAAAGCCACCTTTATTGATCTTAGTAAATTGAAGGTTTCTCCGACTATTTTGTTTATCTGCTTGTCTGGGACGTGTCTTTGATGATAATTACTCCTATGTCCTTTTTGTAACCAACTTTCTTTACTTCCTTTGCACTGATTTTATATTGTTCAAATATTCTTTTTTTACTTTTTCCAAATTCCATTATACTACATTTCTTGATGTTGAAGTTCACTTCCCACTTTTGACTCTATTCCCAGACCTTGTCCAGGTCTCTCTGTAGTGATTCACAATCTTTTTGTGAACTTTCTTTAGTAGTTTTGCGTTGTCCGCAAAGAAGTTCATGTAACATTCTCCATAGGTGATGATTGCCACTGAGGGCTTCTAGGTTCCTTGGTTGTATCTCGCATTTTTTTGAGCAAGATACCTTTTCCATGGGACTTTAACTTTAGGGGTGTGTATGGTGTGAAGTAGCTAGTACAATTGTCTTTGTAGCTGGATTGCTTGGAGAGGATCTATACGAGTTCTTTGTTGCATTTTAGTGTGGGGAATCTCGTGCCACCACTTAAGCTCTAGGATATGTTGTATTCATCTGGTGTGAAAGTTCTCTATCTTAATATGGGTCCAGTAAAATACTGACAATTCTGTACCATACAAAAGAAATGACAGGTATAGACTACCACAGACACAGACACTGTGGTGGAGATGGTAAGATTCCTGTTAAGGAACACAATCAGATAATCTTCTGTAAGCAGAGGATGCCAGGTCATTGCATGGCTACACCTTACTTGTGAGGTCACAGGTGTTGGTAAGTATGGAGCTAAGGTATGTGAAGTGCTGTGTGTCTTCAGGGGCTGATTGTTGATCATGAAGACTTCAGTTTTGCCATGTTGATGGCTAGTCTGGACCATGTGTATACTTTTGCAACAGTGTCATTGGTGTGCTGGAGGCATTCTGGGAAGGATCCTTTGAAGGCAGCACAATAGTTGTACTGTAGCTCATGAATGTTTTCCTACATGACTCTTGCCATTAGGTAATATAAGTTGAATAGGTTACCATCCAAGTGGAAGGAGATATGGAGACCATCTTTGGGGCTGATCTGATGTTTGGAAAGCGTCATAACAGCTGCAAGAACCAGGTTGAAGATAATGGGGGAGATGATGCAGTCCTACTTGATACCAGTGCCTACTGTGAAGAGATCGGAGTTGGGCCTGTTGCTGATTACATGGCCTATCACACTTTTGTGCAGGGCTCTTAAAACTGCCATAAATTTTAAGGGGCATCCAAATTTCCTCAAAATTCTCACAGTAGGCCATATCGGATACCTTAGAAAGACCTTTGAATACTATGTAAAGTTCTTGTTGCTCTACATTTTTCTTGAAGCTGTCTTGCAACAGTATTCATATCTGTGGTGTTCTGCTCTCTCCTGAACCCACACTGATTTGGGCAGAATTTGATCTGTGAAACTGTTGAGGATATTGAACAGCATTTTTCTCATGAGAACTTTTCCTGCATTGGCTAGGAGGTAGATACCCCAACTGTTACCAGTAATGTTCTCATCACTTTTCTTTTTATAGATGTTTGTTATAGCCACATCCTTCCATTGCTGTGAGCAGCATCCAAATTTCCTGACTGACTAGATGACGTTGTGTTGGCAGTTTAGTGTATTGTTACGCCTCCCATTAATGCCCAATCTTAATTGGAGAAACAATCCTACCTCCAATCATTGACGAACCATATTGAGCCTAAATGGCAGGGTAACAATATACTGCATATCAAATATAAATCTGTGCAGTACTTTCAAGCATGTATGTCAATAGTTTTAGGTGACCTGTGGATAACTCAAAGGGGCAAGGTTAAGCCAAAACTATAGTGTTCTAACATAGATTATTTACATATTCACTTCGCACTACACACACACTTATTTTATGCCTACCCGGACCACTTGTAACCACTAGGGTCCACCTAACACTTAACCTAGGGATTATAGAGGAAAGGGAAGTGTCCGCTCTATACGGGTTCAGAAATCAGAGAGAGAGAAAGAGAGTAAGAATGAGTATACCTCGTGACTGCGGTCACCATGGGGGGCCGCAGTTGCCAACTCACAAACCGTTATAATTTATTTTATTACAGGCAGGGTGAGTGGAATAACATAATACACATACAGAGATCATTAACATAATAAGGTACAATATACAATATGAACAATATCCTAGCTAACTAAAATAAAAGGATAACAAAAGAATAATACACACGGAACATAGAATATTGTATTTCATACGATAGGTAATTCAGGAAGACGAAAAAATTAGGGCGTGGCTACAACTACCCATAGAACAGGTGGTAACATGAAAAGTAAATCTATTACAAAGAACACAGACTTGCGGCCATGCAACAGTATGAAGTGGAGATACATGTCTTCAAGATTAATGTGGGTGAAGGTGAAACTGGGATGCGAGATGTGGGTTTTTTGTATGTACACATGTACCTAGTAGTGAGAAAAGTATGAGTAAAGGGAGGCATTTTGGATAGATTTACATGAGTCCCTAGAGTGTTTTGGGGGAATGTAAATGTAATGGTGTTGGGGGATCTAGATGCAAGAGTAGGGGATGTGCCAATAGATGGAGCAGTAAGGAAGTTTGGGGTGTCGGGTAAGAATCAGTGGACAGATGATGTTGGATATATGTTTAGAAAGAGTTGATGATAGCAGATCCAATGTTTAAGAAGAGAGTCAAGCATAAAAATACATAGAAAGTGGTTGACAGAGGGCTGGTTGTTAGGGCATTAGTAGACTATGTAGTGGTATCAAAAGGAAAGGTAGGAAGAGTTGTGGTCATTTATGGTTTTAGGGAGTGGGAGTGCCCTTTACCACTTCTCTGACTACCTCCTCTGGATCAACTTGGTAGAGATAAAAGAAGCCTGCCAATGTTTTTTTAATTTGTGTCATAAAAGGTGATTAAGTGGGATGGAGTGATGGGACTAGGGATTCTGCTTTCTGTATGTTTCTCTTATGAAAATTCAAGGCATAAGATGATCTGGGAAGATTCCAACCAGAACCTTAGTAACTGGGTAATTTTATGTGGTTGTGGTACAGATGAGAGTAAAAGAGAAGAGATTGGCAGTTTGTGAGAAGGAAGATAGATGTGTTAGCATTAACCTTCAATACAAGTCAAATACTCTTGCACACATTAGGCTGCCTGATGTATAATGATGCATCACAATACGCACATTATAAAATGTAAAGTTACAGCTGTTATATTTATTCTCTTTCACCTAGAATGTTTATAAACAGAAAATGCGATCATGCCTGTGTTCACAGAATACAAATGTTACTCAGCTACTCATTGCAACATGATTTGGACAAGATCTGGAATTGGACTGAAAAGTGGGAAGTAAAATTCAATATAAAGAAATGTAGTATAATGGAATTTGGAAAGAGTAAAAACAGAATATTGAAAGATTACAAAATTGGTGAAGAAGAGGTGAAAAAAGTAAACTCGGAGAAAGATCTAATCAGGATGCCGATGCCAGCATCCTTTGTACACGTACTCACTCCACATGATGCCTACGCAGGCATCATCGTATTGTAAGGGTGAAGTGAAACTGAGTTGAACGGAAGGGGTGAATTTGATTTTAGGAGTGTGGTGTGGAAGGTGTTAGGAGTAATGAGGGGGCGGGGCTAGGGCGGAAATCAGTTCATGGTGTAGAGGAGGGTGGTGTTTTCCAGGATGATGTGGGCAAAGGTGACATTGGGATAAGAGATGTAAATGTGCATATGGTCTCGGTTGTGAGAAAAATGAAGAGGAAAGGAAGGCTTTCTGGAACAATTTAAATTTGTTTAGAGATCTTTAGGAGGAATATAAGTGTAGTGGTGCTGGGATTGTGCTGGGAAATCTCAATGCAGGAGTAGGAGATGAACCAATAGATTGAGTGGTAGGGAGGTTTGGGGTGCCAGAAAAGAAATGTACTGGAGAGATGGTGTTGGGGATCTTTGTAAAGGGTTGATGACAGCAAACAAGTGTTTATGAAGAGAGCCAAGCATAAGTTATATATTGGAAAGGGTAGTGGAAGGAAGGGGATTAATGGACTAAGTAGTAGTACCCAAGGAGAGTAGCAGTTATGGGCATTCATGTTTTCATGGGAGAGTGAGGTGGTGTCACATAATTTTTTGGAAGAAAAGAGATTAAGAGTGGATTAAAAGTGAAGGAAAGGGGAGTGAGATAGAGGGATGTTTAGAGTACAAATTGAATGAGAAAAAAAAAAAAAAGAATACCAGAAGTTTTATGTGGGAGTTGTGAATCTCCTGCAAGAGAAATCTGGGGAACAGATTAACCTCTTCAATATGAGTGAAATTCTTGTGCACAGCATTGGATGCCTAATGTACGATGTATCACACCACTCGTGTTATAAAATATAAAGTCGCCGATTTAATGAAGCGGCCTTGCTGTGGATGTGCTGTGTCTTGCGACACTGCTTCTGACCTAGGGCAGTGGACAAGGTGCAGGGATGACCCATCATCCAGGAGGTGCTAAGATGAGAAGGAGGGTGGAGGGGTGTGGAGTGTATTCAGGGATGGAATGGGTGGGAATGATTTTATGCCTTTTCCTTTTTGGCTACCTCCCTTGTATGGGGGAAAAAGCCTTGGTATATATATGTATGTATGTTGTATTATTCGTTCTCTTTCACTCTGAGTTATAATAAACACAGAAAACCCAATCAAACCAGTTCCCAGAATTCAGGGGTCACTCTACTACAACTACAAAATAAATATAATTAAGACTTCAATGCCAGCATCCGTGTATACCCACTCACCTCACGACGCCTACATAGGCATCATCATATCGAAGAGGTTAACTGATTAATTGATTATTTTTTATTTAACTATTTGTTTATGTTTATCTATTTCTTTATTTTTTTTCCTTTACATTTTTGTATACATACATACATATACCAAGGCTTTTTCCCCCTTACAAGGGAGGTGGCCAAAAAGGAAAAGGCATAAAATCATTCCCACCCATTCCATCCCTGAATACACTCCACACCCCTCCACCCTCCCTCATATCTTAGCACCTCCTGGATGACGGGTCATCCCTGCACCTTGTCTACTGCCCTGGGTCAGAAGCAGTGTCGCAAGACACAGCACATCCACAGCAAGGCCGCTTCATTAAATCGGCGACCCCCCCCCCTCTCTGTCCCCCCTTGCATAAAAGGAGAAGACGGAGAGAAATCCCTTCGAGCTGCATCAAATTTTGCTCACACATTTTTGTAGTCCACAAAAAGTCAAGATAGAAGGGACTACAACTGAGTTTTGGATAGGTGTGTGATTGGTGAAGGGCATGTATATGCTTTTACTCTACCATTCCACCCTTGTTAGGGGGAAAGGTCCTTTTTGGAAAGGTACCTGCATGGGAGCCTTCTCTGTGAAACCATGGGAATTGATGTTATCTCCTAATTTATGATGAAAAACTTTAATTTTTTGTATTATTTGGGTTGTAAATTTTGAATGATGTGTAAATAGCTCCATCATTTTATTTGTTTGTTCTGTTGAAGAAATGTTCTCCATGCTTAATTCAAGAGTAATATTAATATCTATAGGATCTTAAGTGGTTGGAGAGAATAGTCTATACTTAGTAGTATTAAGAAATGTTGCTAAATATTTAGTAGTTATAATTTTCATTTTTAAGTATACTAATTATAGTTTCATTTTCTACTGGAGGCAGAATTATGTGAAGGAGATGAAGATTTTAATTAAATTTCAAGCAAAATTTCATGTTGGTCATAAAACTTATATATATTTTTTATCAACAGCTCCTGGATTTGGGCTTTGAGGAGGAGAAGATAATCCAGACTTTGGTGAATAATGACAATGACCGGGACAAAGCATTGGAGGAACTGATATCATGAGGTTAGGTCTCTCTCATTGTTTCTAGTTAATATTAGTTTAAATAGATTATTTGTGCCATAATTTGTTGTTTCTGTAATTTTTAAAGCATTTGGCCTAATCAATTTTGAGATAATTAAGATGTGATAGACTACTGACAACTTGGAGCTGGACACAAGCTTTGATATACCATTAACTGCCTCATAACACAAGTTGTCATTGAAATCATCATATCCAGGCCATACTGGAAATCTTAATCAATGTTGTGATATTGACGTGGCCACATGTTTTCAAACTCATTGATATGAGCTTTTCTCCCCTTATAATGGCTACAAACTGGACAAATTTAGATTTAAAAAGGAAATGGGCAAGAATTGGTTTACTACTAGGGTGGTCGATGAATGGAATAACCTTAGTAGCCATGTAGTAAGCGCTGAAACTATCAGCTGTTTTAAGAAACGATTAGACAACTTTATGGATGGGGATGACAGGTGGTGATGGATACGGAGCTGCCTAGTGTAGGCCCTATGGTTTCTTGCAGTCTCCTTCATTCTTATGTTCTCATGTTCTTATAAGGGAGGTATCTAAATCAGAGGCATGTACCTATTCCCACCCATTACACTCCCATCCACCACCCTTTCCATTCCTCCCATCTGAGCTCCTCATGGATGATGGGTCATCCCTGCATCCACCAACTTCCCTGGGTCAAATGCAATACAGCAAGACACAGTACATCTACAGCAAGCCTGCTTCACTTAATTGGTGATCCCCCCCCTCTCCATCCCCTTGTGCAGAAAAAGAGAAGACAGGGAGAAATGCTTTTGGGCTTCGTCAAAATATCATTTACACATAAGCATCTTCTACCCATCATCCCCCATCTCTCCTTTCCTTGCATAATAGTATCCATATAGATTCATTTTCCACTTATCCCTATCTCCTGCCTTCTCTCTTCCTCAGCAGACATTCCTTTCATGCTCAACGCCACCTTCACTCCATCCATCCATGTCATCCTCAGTTGTCCCCTCAAGGCCAATCCATCCACCTCTGCTTTCCACATCTTTTTTACTAATCTTTCTTCATTCTTTTCATGTGTCCAAACCATTCCAATAATCTGTAATCAGCCCTATCTGTCAACTTCTTTTCCATTCCTGCTCTCCTCCTCACTTTCTTGTTTCTCACTATCCAACTTAGTAACACGTACCATACTTCTCAGAGATTTCATCTCAAACACATTAAAATTTTCTTCTCAGCTTCTCTTAAATTGCAAGTCTCTGCCCCATACAATGCTGTCAGCGCAATCATCCCTTCATACAATCTCCTCTTTGCATACATTCCCAGTTACCTGTCTCTCTTAACATTTATTTATCTCCCAAGGCATTTACTTGCTTCTCTCAATCTACAATTTACCTCCACTCCTTTTCCTCCCACATGTGACCCCAAATACCTAAAGCTATCCACTCTCTCCAGCCTTTCTCCTTTTAGACTTCCAACTCACTGCCATCCTCTATCCTTGTACATCTCATCACCTTGCATTTACCCACATTTACCTTCAACTTTCACCTATCACCTTTCCAAATCACTACATACAAGGGAGGTAGCCAAAAAACAAAGGCGTAAGATCCACTCACACCCATTCCATCCTCACATACTCCACTCCCATTCCCCCCCTCCCTCCCTCTTATCTTGGGTCCTCCTGGATGAAGGGTCATCCCTGCATCTTGTCTACTGCCCTGGGTCAGCATATCCACAGCAAGGTCACTTTATTTAATTGACAAAAAAAAAAAAAAAAGAAAAAAAAAAAAAACCCTGTCCCCTCATGCTGAAAAAGACAAGGAGAAATCCCTTTGGTCTGCATCAAATTATTTTTCACACATACTTCCTCACCCTCCATCCCCCACCCATTCTCTTTCATGCATCGCAGCATCATCTATACACAACCATTCTCCATTCACTCCATCTTCTGTCTTCTCCCTTCCTTCCTCAACAGACATTCCCTTCTTTCCCAATGCGCCTTTTACCCCATCCACCCATCTCACCCTTGGTCACCCCCTCATGTTCATTCCAACCGTTGCCCTCCACACCTACTCTTCTTCACTCATTCTTTCCATGTGTCCAAACCATCCCAATATTCTTTCATCAACACTATCTTCCAACTCCCTTTCCACCCCCATTCTCCTCCTCACCTCCTTGTTTCTCACTCTATCCAGCCTAGTAACCCCCATCATACAACTATTTTTTTTCCTGGAACTCCACATTTCACAACCACTCTGTTTATTGGTTTACCTCCTTCCCTAGCAATAAGATCTCCCTACACCACTACATTGACATTTCTCCCTAAACCCTCTATGCACTTATTTAGATCTATCTCTCATGCTCTCTTCACTCCTGACATCCTCCTTACCACACTCCTAAACTCAAACTTGCCCCTCCTTTTCAACTTAGTTTTACTCATTGCCAACACATCTCTTTCTTCTCACAAATATACTGCCTATCTCTTCCCTTTTACTCTCATCTGTACCACATTAAAAGACCCAAACCTTATGGTTCTGTTTGGAAAAGTCCTCCCAGACCTTATGATTTTACTTTTTCTAGGAATATCCCCTTTGGGGTTACAGAGAGTAAGATGCTTAGTCCTATTCCCATCCCTTTTTTGTTGTCTTTTATGACTCAAGTGGGAAAACTCGGTGGCAGTATTCTTCTCCCCTACCACAGGGTTCTGCAAAAAAAGGAAATTTATATTCAGAGAAGTGGTACAGGACAGTATTAAAAGTGGGGGACAGCATAACAGAGGAGCAATTGCAGTATAATAAATTATCATCCTTTCTCTGTGAATAGAGATTTCCTCTATCACAGACAAAATGATGTGCTCTGGTCCATAGGGGCACCCCATATAGACCCTAAAGTATCAGCTGCATTCTACTGAGCAGCTTTTAACCCCAAAATAACATGCAGCCAATATCCCAGACACAGGATTTCATGAATATTTCTCCTTTCCTGTATACTACAATTAGATAAATAGAATTAGATAAATACACACAAGTTAGTTGCCCCAAATGTTGTCGTTTTGTGTTAATTGATGGTGCATGAGACTTGAAATTTAATAAGTTTGTACTACTTATTTCTTTGCCCACTTTACCCAATAAATGCCCATGATGATTGTTTATTTAGTTACTTTTTACTTTTTTTTTTTTTTTTTTTTTATTTTTTTTTTATCATTGGTACTTCTGTTGGACAAGATGCAGGGATGACCCATCATTCAGGAGGTGCCAGGATAAGAGGGTAGAGGGGAGTGGAGTATGTAGGGGATAGAATGGGTGGGAGGGGTTTCTATGAATTTATTTTTTTGGGTACCTCCCTTGTAAGGGGGAAAAAGCCTTTAGTATATGTGTATGTATGTACTACTGTTGGCACTTTGTTTAGGGCATGCACAGATCATGTAGAAATATGTGAAGGTTGTTATGAATGCAGCTAATTACCCTTTGGTTGAAGGGGTGCAGTACTGAGGTGTTCAGTAGAAGGAAGAGAATGTGAACATTTTCATTTACATTGATGAATTACAAATGATCTTGGGTATTGTTGATTATCAACAGGACATTGAAGGGCAGCTTCTTGCTCTTGAGGTAACACTTGGCATCCAAAACAAAAGTATCTTTGTCAACTTCATACTGATAGGGCTGATAGCCCAAGTCATCTTATTGTACGTGTAGTGCATAGGTCAGTAATTCACATTCTTCCCCTTCAGTGTCCAAGGTTGTATTATGTAGATGACTGTAACTTTCAGCATATCTACTTTCAGCATATCTTCAGCACTGTTGTTACTTCATCACAGTGATCTTGTCTTTCCAGGCCTTGAACCCTGACCCTTGCTTCACCGTATTTTGGATATAGATCTTATTGGATATCTTACAGAACAGGCTTGTCTTATTTATGTTGAACACCTGTTCTGTAAGGTGGCCTTTCCCCTCAGTGATCTTCAGTTCTTCAGGGAATTCATGGATGGTGCCTGCATCAGCAGAGGCAGCTTCACTAGTAATCTTAATGTTCTTCAATTGAAAGGGCTTTTTGAAATTTGCCAGCCACCCACTACTGGTGGTGAACTCCATTCATTCCTACAGGAGCAGCTCTGCCCTAAAAGATGCGTGGAGGGATCTAGCCTTCTCAGCCTTTGTAGTGCTGTCAACAGGACCTGCACTTGATCATATTCTCCAGCAAGACTCAACACTTTTTCAGTCTTCACCAGGTCGTTGTCCCTTGGGGAAAAAAATCACAATTTTGCTGTGGGGGTTGAGTTAATGTTGGCCTTATGAATCTCTTCCTTGCCTCCAATTGTGTGAATGTTGGACTCGTTTCCTCCAATTGCAACCACTACACTCTTCACACACACATACCCAACTCCAATTGGTCTTAATTTTCGATTTTCTCAGCAACTATGAGAACACTTTGTAGGCATGACAGCTTCACAATCATGAACACTATCAGATAACTGCTAAGGCCACAGTACATTAGTACAGCAAAATGAAACACAAAAACATGTTTGGATAAAACTCAGAGTGTAAGATGTCTGACTCAGGAACATCACAAGGTGAGTGAATATTTGCATGAATTTATCAGTGTCCTGTAACATGGCCATGTTTGTTTTGATCAGATGAATGAAAACTGCATATAATTGTGACTATGTTTCTACATTTGACATATTTTCCTGTATATAATGTGATTCACTATGGTCTTGGATGTTAGATTCTTTGCATGTGTGTGTGTGTGTGTATATGTGTGTGTGTGTGTGTGTGTGCATTTGTGTGTGTGTGCGTGTGTTTGTGTCTCTGTTTAAAATTATTTGATACTTGTTGCCTTAAGTTTTACTGACATGCAACCTGTAGTCCCACAATGGATTGCAAATGGGTAGTAGTAAGAGGGGAGTAGTCACCTGTGTCAGCTTTCCTTATGTGAAAATGTGAAGAAAATAAATTAAATTTGATAAAGATCTTGGACCTAATCCAGAACTAAAGTGTCAACCTGTCAGGGCTCCACCTCCTGGTGGAATAGAGGATATTGTGTTTTAAAGATGGGTGGCAGGTAATTGATTCTCTGATACACACACACACACACACACACACACACACACACACACACACACACACACACACACACACACACACACATACACACACACACACACACACACACACACACACACACACACACACACACACACACACACATATATATATATATATATATATATATATATATATATATATATATATATATATATATATATATATATATATATATATATATACAATGCAGGAAAAACACTGGAAGCATGTGTTCTTGAAAATGCAAGGTTGTCCACGAAGAAAAATTATTGAAGTAGAGCGCTTTCGTGTATTGACATCGTCAGCGCAAATAATACATGTATTATTTGCACTGAAGATGTGAATACACGAAAGCGCTCTGCTTTAATAGTTTTTCTTCGTGGACAACCTTGCATATATATATATATGCATGAAAAATCACATAAACTCGTGATTCTAAATATGCGGAAAAAACACCAAGGAAAAAGAAAAACTGATGACCAAGCGCTTTTGTCTATTTAGACGAAAGCGCTTGGTCATCAGTTTTTCTTTTTCCTTGGTGGTTTTTCTGCATATATATATATATATATATATATATATATATAAATCATATGTATATATATATATATATGTATATATATATATATATATATATAATATATATATATACAGTGCTTGACAAGGAAGTATGAATGGTTAGCGAGAATGAGTGATGAGAATGAATGAGTCATAAATCAATAAACAAAAGCTCACTTCGTACCTCTAATACTTTGATGGGTGGCCTTTATATGCAATGATCTCATGAAGGCTGTTTGGAATGGAAGTGGTGTACTTGGCAAGATGTGCAGGGGTTATACTAGCCCAGGATTGGCGAATGGCTGCCTCAAGCTTGGGCACAGAGCTCGTATCTTTACCCTGCAGGTCATGTTTAATGTGGTTCCACAGGTTCTCTATTGGGTTTATGTCAGGACTATTGCCTGGCCAGTCTGCTATGTAAGGTATATGACAGTCTTTAAGCCACTGATTAACACTATGAGCAGTGTGGGCTGGGGCGTGATCTT
>NC_134787.1:7092311-7102311 GCF_046742065.1 Oratosquilla oratoria
ATACACATACACATACATACATATTTACATTATGCATTGTTTCTGACCCAGGCAGTGTGAGAAGCAGGGATGGCCCTTGATCCACAAGGAGCTAAAAAAAATCTAAAAGGGGAAAAATTGGTGTGGGATGGGTGGAGGGTGGGTGCATGTCTTGGATGGCTACCTCCCTTGTGAGAAGATGAGAAGGGAGAAGCCTTTTGGTGTGTGTGTATATATATATACATACATACATACATACATACATACATACATATACCAAGGCTTTTTCCCCCTTACAAGTGAGGTAGCCAGAAAGGAAAAGACATAAAATCATTCCCACCCATTCCATCCCTGAATACACTCCACACACCTCCAGTGGCCTTTGACTACTTGGATGAGGAAATGGTAAAGAAAATATTAGTCATACTGATAAGACCAAGATTGGAGTATGCTGCGACACCATGGACACCCAGTAAAAAGAAATAGTATAAAGAAATTAGAAAGAATCCAAAGAGCAATGATGAAGATGGCATCACCACTCTCTGAATTGACATATGAACAAAGATTGTCCAAATTGGAACTACCAACCCTGGAACAAAAAAAGAGAAAGAGGAAATCTACTGGCTATTTGCAGAATTATGAAAGGATGGAAGTCCTTGACAGAGAAGATTTATTAAAGTGGGATAAAAGAAAAACAAGAGGACATAAAAAGAAACTCAAAAAGGATAGTTATAGAAGAGATCTGAAAAGGAGCAGTTTATCACAGAGAGTGGTAGATATCTGGAACAAATTGGATGAGGCAACAGTGTGTGCAAAAATTATACAAGAATTTAACAACAAACTAGATGCTGAAAGATACAAAGACGGGTTACTACGAGCATAGCTCCCTTCCCGTATAATACAACTAGGTAAATACACACATATACACAGACATCATACATACATACATGCATACGTACCAAAAAGAGTTCTTCCCCCTTGTAAGGGAGTTAGCCATCCAAGGCATGCACTTTTCCCTCACCCCCCATCCAACTCTTAATTTGTTTACCTTGCATCCGAGCTCTTTGTAGATGGATCATCTATGCACACTACCAAGGTCAGAAGCAATGCAGCAAGACACAAAACATTCACAGTAGATCCAAAAGTGTATATAAAGGTATGTATATGTATGTGGATATATATACATACATACACACACACACACACACACACACATATATATATATATATATATATATATATATATATATATGTATATATATAATGTATATATATAATGTATATATATAATGTATATATATAATGTATATATATAATGTATATATATAATGTGTATATATAATGTGTATATATATAATGTATATATATATGTATATATATACATATATACATATTATATATATGTGTGTGCATGTGGGTGTATGCATGTACTGTATAATTGCAGAATAGTAATTTCCGCATAGCTTTTTATAAATGTACATGATACTTAAGTTGAAATAGATGAAAAAATTAAAAGTGTCATTATTCTATATTATTCTACTCAATGCTTAGTAGTGCATTGGGATTTTTATATTATGATGGAAATTTCATACAATCTTACTCTGTAAACAGAACTACATAATATGGGGGCCATATTTGTATACTGATATTATCATACTTCTTGCCATATAATATTGTGTCCTTTGTTTCCTTTTATGTCAGCGTTAGTATTTTTTTTTTCTTATTTTATGTATATATATATAGTTTTTTATACATATTGTCATTGTCATGTGTTTGTTGTGTTATACATTCCACATATAAGTTTATATAAATGTTACATCAAATGTGTAAGAATGTAGAATTGAATATTGATTTTTTTTCAACTTTGTCACTAGCAAAACCCATGTGATGTAAAAAAATCCATATAATGCTGTCATGAAATGAAAATTGTATACTTTTCAGTGCATACTAAATAAATATTATAATTTTTGTTGTCTTTAATCCCTTAGGGCTGCATATTTAAACAAGTTATAGTTTCCAGAGTATGAATAGAGAAATCATTTACTAGTTGCATTAGATACATATACCAAGGGCTTTTTCCCCCTGACAAGGGAGGTAGCCAAAGTCACAAGGCATAAATCCACTCCCACCCAAACAAACATAGTGAAAACAGTTGCATCAGAAGAAAAATAGATACATATGTATACCAATGGCTTTTTCTCCCTTACAAGGGAGGTAGCCAAGGTCAAAGGCACAAGTCCACTCCCACTCATTTCATCCTGACATGCTCCACTCCCATTCACCAACCCTCCCTCACTCTTTTCTTGGGTCCTCCTGGATGATGGGTCATCTCTGCATTTCATCCATTGCCCTGGGTCAGAAGCAATGTAGCAAGGCACAGCATATCCACAGCAAGGCTGCTTCATTTAATCAACAATTCCCCCCCTCTGTCCCCTCATGCAGAAAAAGAGAAGACGAGGAGAAATCCCCTCAAACTGTGTCAAAATATCATTCACACATACTCCCTCACCCCCATCCCCCACCCACTCCTTTCCATGCATCACAGCATTATCCATACTCAACTGTTCTCCACTCACCACATCTTCTGTCTTCTCCAAATCCCCTCTTTCCCAATGCCCCCTTTTGCCCCATCCATCATCTCGTACTTGGTCGCCCATTTCATGTTCACTCCCTCCACCTCTGCCTTCCACACCTCTTTTACTAATCTTTCTTCAGTCATTCCATGTGTCCAAACCATCCCAATACTTTTCATCAACTCTATCTCCCAATTCCCTTTCCAGCCCCACTCTCCTCCTCAGCTCCTCATTTCTCCCTCTATCCAGCTTAGTAACCTCTACCATACTTCTCAGGCATTTCATCTTTTTTTCTGAAGGATCTTGCTGATTTTTTGTGTGTGATATCTAGGTCTGAGGAAACCTTCACAGCATGAGTTTTATTCAGATCTGACGAGGAGTTTATTTTTTAATAAAAAACGTGAAAAATACCGTATTTTTTGGCTTCTTTCAAATCCTATCTCCTCTTACAATTTTTATTCGATGTCTCATTTTACAGCAAAAGAATCTTCTACATATATAAAAAACAAAATAGAGCTTTTTTTAATATCTTTGTTTAATGCCGAGGAAAAAAAATATAAAAAAAATTATCGAAAAAAAGCAAAATTTTGACTTTGACACGTTATTAGAAAAAAATTATTTAACATATGCAAAAAAACTCTATTTTATTTTTTTGTCGTTTATCTAGCTATTAATAGAGACCTCATATGCAAAAATCGGTTGAAAATTGAGGGAGGAGATAGACTTTGAGTATCAAAAACTTAAATTTTTCAGAAATGAGTGTTAAAGTTTTTTTTTTCCTTAGTTTGACTAAATTTTACATTGGACCTCCTAAGACCCATTGAAAACAGGTTCCATTGTATTTTCATGATGATTTTGCATCTTTCAAGTAACTCAGGCACTTTGTACCCTCCTACAGTGTAGGATATTATTCACTCAAAGTGAGGGTCTCATAAGCCGCCACCTCACTCTTTGTCGCAAAGTTTGAGTTCTTGGTCTAGAATGACCCAGCAAGGTAGTCTGATTGCTGGGATTCAGCTCTCTTTTCTTGGGTTTCCTTTCTGGTGTTGGAACAGGCTCTTGCTGCATCAGGGACATCACTGTGAGGTTTGAGACTCTAAACCCAAGGTGTTGCAACAAGGAGGCATCCTTGTAGCCACTTGTTAGCAAACAGTTGTTTGCGTAGAGACAACTTGTCTGATATAGGTGTAGAGGACAGAGGATCAGGTGCTGAGGATGTGGATGTAGATGGAAGGGAGAGAGCTGCTGGAGGGAGTACTAGTGGTGGTGGCGGAGGTGGTGATAACAAAGTTGATGCTGGGGTTCTTTCTTTCTCCCCTTGAGTTGCTAATGTAGGCGTTCTTATCTTCTGCAAGTGTGCCTTTTGTTTGGATAGCTTAGGCATGGCTAATATCTTCAAATATCTCTTCACTGAAAAATAGATGCGAATTTCACACGGCAAATTAGTGAATGCGGCAAGCTAACGTGTACATGTCCTTTACTTTGTAAGACTCAGGCCACTGCCAGTCGTGCAGGCTGAACTTCCTCACACCACATACGTGCATGCCGGACGTAAGAGAAAACTTTATGAGTGTATCAAACGCAAAAATATGGTCAAAACGTATGTAAACAATGGTGGTGCGCAGCATGTGGCTGCCGGGGGGAGGGAGGGTAGGCCCTTTAAACCCTTTAAAAATGGCGGTACGATAAAAACACTTTACCAGCATCTAGAGCAAGATCCCTACTATGTATTTATGCAATAAAAAAAATATCGAATTTTTCTTAAATAATTTTTCTAACCCATATAGTGCTGTTGGCACAATCACCCCTTCATACAGCCTCCTCTTAGAAAAAGAAATACTTTGTGAAAAACATATGTACTTTAACCCATACCAGGGTATTGACTGTATGATATAAGGCAATAAGAATTGCATAGTAGCATGCAGCCATAGCTTTAGGGACTGTTTTGGAGTGCCCTAATAGACTGGAGCTACACATTGTCTATATTAGAGTAAAATTTCTACTCATCAACAAACTATTCTGTTTTTGCACTACAACTGTCCCTCCTTTGTGCTGTTCCTTTGAAACTGTCTTTTGCCACTTCTATGACTAATCATCTTGTCCCTTGTAGTAAGGTGGGGAAGAATTCTGCCACTGCAGTTCCCATACATTTTGTAAAAGGCGACTAAGTAGGATGGAGTAATGAGACATTCTGGTGGCAGCGGTGGGATGCGAACCCATGCCTCTGAAGAGACTGGTGGTTGTGTGAGAGGAGAAGGTATATTCTCCATGTCAAGACCTCTGGGAACTCGCTTGATATTATCTAAGTGTAGGGTAGCCTCTGTGAATTCTTGTAGGTTGAGAGCTTTAATCTTATTATGTGGGAGTGTTTCGATGACCCAGAAAGGACCAAGGAATCTGGGGGAAAGTTTTGATGTGGGTTGGTGGTTGGTGTTGTATTGCTGCCACCAGAATATGTTGCGGACTTGGGTTGAAGTCAACATATTATATAAGTTGATGGTAGCGGTATGTGGCTTGCGAGAGGCGTGGATGGCGAAATTGGAGGCGAACTCAAAACGAGCCTAAGCGTATATATACATGGCTCGTGGCAAGGTTGCCGACGAGGTTTTTATTTACATAAACGCTGTTTACCAGCGTGAATGAACTTTATACAGGTTAAAATCATGATATCATGAAAAAAGAGATGATTCATTTGAGGAGCGATATTGTACAATGTTTGGACAAGAGAAAATAGCTTTAAAGGTTATTTATTGAGACGTGGAAATATCTTGGCGGCGTCAGGTTGGTGTTCCACATCTGTGTGCGCTGAGAGGTCAACGCCCTGATCCGAACAATAGGGCTTGACCGCTGGTTGTGACCCTTGTCGTGGCGTGAGATCACGATTACCACTTGACTCCTAGCGTGGTGCACCGAGATGCATATGTGCAATATATCATAAATGCGAACCCGGATGACGTGTAGAGGCGGTAACTGAAAATGGGTAGATTTCGGTATATAGGTCTTGATTACGCTGTCTAGAGGGTCTAGTTGTTCAACATGGCTCGGCATACGCTACCAGTGTCCGGCCTCGCGACACATTCTGAGATTGGAATTGGACTAGAAGAATTTTACCAAGAGCTTTACTCGTCGAAGACCGTAGTTGAGTCAGTAAATCCATGTGTAGACGTTAGTAGTGTACCAGAGATTACAAAGGAAGTAGAATTTGCTCTAAAAACTATGAAACAAGGAAAAGTACGTGGGGAAGATGGTATATCAATAGATCTGTTGAAAGACGCAGGTAAATTAGTTCATATTAAATTAGCTGAGTTGTACACCCGGTGCTTACGTCAAGAAAGCGTTCCTGAATCGTGGTGCAATGCTATAGTGATTTTGCTTCATACAAAAGTAGACCAGTAGGACCTTAGTAACTATCGACCGATTAGCTTCCTACCAAACGTATATAGAATATTCTCCAAGATCCTTACAAATAAACTAAGTCAAGTTTTAGATGGAAACCAACCGAGACAACAGGCAGACTTTAGAAGCGGATATTCAACTCTAGACTATTTGCAGGCGATAAACCAACTAATCGAGAAAACGACAGAATACAATATACCTGTGTTTAGCTTTTGTAGATTACGAGAAGGCCTTTGACTCAGTAAAATAAATTGCAATACTAAACTCGCAACGCAAACAGGGTACAAACGAACAGATCGTAAGAGTTTTAGAAAAGGTTTATGCGAAAGGTACCGCTATAGTTCGACTACATAAAGATACAGAAAAGATAAGATCGAGAAGGGAGTACGGCAAGGCGAAACAATTTCACCCAAACTATTTACAGCTTATTTAGAAGATATTTTCAGAAGGTTGAGTTGAGAAAAGAAAAGTTTGAAGATTAATGGCGAATATTTGAACCACCTAAGATTTGCGGATGACATTCTTATTTCAGAAAGAGCAGAAGACTTGCAAGATATGCTGAGCGATCTAAACAAGGAAAGTCTCAAAGTAGGTTAAAAATGAATAAGAGTAAAACCAAAGTAATGTTCAACACGAAAGTTCAAAGCAGAGAGATTGTAATTGATGATGAGAGTCTTGAGGAAGTTGAAGAGTATAATTATTTAGGTCAGATGGTGAAGGTGACGAAAGATCATGATAATGATATAAAAAGACGCATTACAATTCGTTGGAAAATGTTTGGTAAGTATAATAAAATCCTGAGAGGCTCTCTACCTTTATGTTTGAAACGTAAATTTTACAATCAATGCATTCTACCAGCAATAATCTACGGGTGTGAGACTTGGAAGCTGACGAGGGCGATGGAAACAAAGCTAAGGACTGCACAGAGGAGAATGGAGAGATCAATGATGGGAATAACACTGAGAGACCAAAAGAGAGCAAGTTGGGTGAGAGAGCAGAATAGAGTGAAAGATATTGTGGAGGCAGTAAAAGAGAGGAAGTGGAATTGCGCAGGTAAGTTGGTGCGAACGACTGATGAGCGATGGAGCAAGTGTGTTACTGAGTGGACGCCGCAATATAGGAAGCGTAGAAGAGGGAAACCAGACAGAAGGTGGAGAGACGAGATCGAGAAGTTTGCGGGAGTGACGTGGCAGAGGATGGCACGGTCATGTGATTCGTGGAATGCTATGGAGGAGGTCTTTGTTCAGCAGTGGACTCAGGATGGGTGATTTGATTGATTGATATATACATAATACATACATACGTACATATATATATATATATATATATATATATATATATATATATATATATATATGATACATATGTCACATTAACTTATTTCCATTTTAATACCTTGCAAACACGATCGAGACTAACAGTAGTACGCCATGGAAGCATATTCGGAAACTGAGATGTTACATACTCCTGTTAGTCTTGATCGTGTTTGCAATGAATTAAAATGGTAACAAGTTAATGTTAATATATATATTAGAAGCTCTGCCATGGGATTCGAACCCTGACCCGTGCGTCCATAATCACGAGGCCAAGACGCTAGCAACCATGCTACATGTGATGGTTCAAAAGGACTGAACAAGTCCCCGACCACGCTTCACGTAACATTGGAAGATCTAGTCTCATTTTCATCCAATCCCCGTATTAGGCGAGCCCTCCGACAAGTTGTGTATGTTAAAGACAGCTTCTAAAAATGTTCTATCTGCCTTTAACATACACAACTTGTCGGAGGGCTCGCCTAATACGGGGATTGGATGAAAATGAGACTAGATCTTCCAATGTTACGTGAAGCGTGGTCGGGGACTTGTTCAGTCCTTTTGAACCATCACATGTAGCATGGTTGCTAGCGTCTTGGCCTCGTGATTATGGACGCACGGGTCAGGGTTCGAATCCCATGGCAGAACTTCTAAAAATGTTCAATCTATCTTTAACACACACACACACACACACACACACACACACACACACACACACGGCTCGGTGGCGGATTGGTAAAGCACTGACCTCACAAGCCAGAGAACCGGGGTTCGATTCCCCGGCCGGGCGGAGATAAGTTGGGTTTGTCTCCTTTCACGTGTAACCCCTGTTCACCTAGCAGTGAGTAGGTACGGGACGTTAGTCAAGGAGTTGTGACCTTGCTGTCGCGGTGTGTGGTGTGTGAGTGGTCTCAGACCTACCCAGAGATCGGCAAATAATGAGCTCTGAGCTCACTGCCGTAGGGTGGTGTCTGGCTGTCTCGACAGAGACTGCAGCAGATCCGAGGTGAATACACACACGGCACGGTGAGGCACTGAAGAAATTTGGGGAAAGCCTGCTTTCCCACCCTAGACACCGTCATTTCCTCCCTCCCGATGCTCCACCAACTCGCCACGCCACTAGACACAGAAATAGGCTCGTACCAATCAAAGCGCCAAGGACTGACCGCTACAAAAACAGTGCCATCCCATCCATTGTGCACATAATCAACTCTATGTAAACTTGTACCGTGTACAGTATATACTCTAAGTTTTATATTTTCAATCAGCTTTTGTAATGTATTATTGTCAGTGTATTATTGCAATTGAAATAAATCTTTTATTATCATTATTATTATTACACACACACACACACACACACACACACACACACACACACACACACACACATATATATATATATATATATACATACATATACAGACTATATATACATATATATATACACACATATATATATATATATACTGTACATATACAGATGAGAGCAGGTAAGGCACCTGGGTTGGATGGATGCCATGCAGAATGTCTGAAGAAAGGAGGTACAGTTATGGTGGACTGGCTGGTGAGGTTATTTAATGTTTGTTTAAGAGAGGGTAGAGTGCCGGAGGACTGGAGGAGTGCCTGTATCGTTCCGTTTTACAAGGGAAAGGGGGACAATTGTGAGTGTAGTAGTTTCAGAGGGATCAGCTTGTTGAGTGTAGTTGGGAAGGCTTATGGGAGGGTCTTTATTGAGAGGATTAGGAGAGGAATAGACGGAGTAATTGGTGAGGAGCAGTGTGGTTTTAGGAAAGGTTGGGGATGTGTAGATCAGATTTTTGTGGTAAGACAGATATGTGAGAAAGCTATAGGAAAAAGTAAGGATGTTTTTTGGGCTTTTATGGATTTGGAAATGGTTTACGACAAGGTAGATAGGAAGGCACTGTAGGAGGTTTTGCAGATATATGGGATAGGAGAAAAGCTGTTAAGAGCAGTCAAGAGTTTTTATGAGAGTAGTAGAGTTTGTGGTAGGATTAGAATGGAGAGAATGAATAGTTTGAGGTAAAGGTGAGACTTCGTCAGGGATGTGTTATGTCGCCCTGGCTGTTCAATCTATACATGGATGGGGTGGTGCGAGAGGTGAATGCAAGGGTGGAGGGAGAGGGGTTGGAGATGGTTAAAGAAAATGGGGAAAAGAGGGAAATAAGCCAGTTGGTGTTCGCTGACGACACTGCGCTTGTAGCAGGATCGGAGGACGGATTGAGGAAGTTAGTGACAGAGTTTGAAAAGGTGTGTGAAAGAAGGAAGCTGAAGATAAATGTGGATAAAAGGTGATGGGATGTACAAGGGGAGAGAGTGACAGCAGGCTGGAATGAGCATTATGGGAGAGCGACTGGAGGAAGTGGATATTTTTAGATACTTGGGTGCGAATGTGGCAGGAAAGGGAGGAGGGGGGGTGGAGGTAGAATGTAGATTGAAAGAAGTGAGTAAATGCCTTGGTGGATTAAAAAGTGTAATGAGAAATAGACATCTGGGAATGGATGCTAAGAGGAGGTTATATGAAGGAGTCATTGTGCCGACAGCACTGTACGGGGCAGAAACATGGAACATAAGAGAGGAAGAGAGGAGTTTGAATGTGTTTGAGATGAAATGTCTGAGAAGTATGATTGGGGTTACTAGCCTAGATAGAGTGAGAAATGAGGTGAGGAGGAGAACGGGTGGAAAGGTAACTGGGAGATAGGGTTGATGAAAGAGTATTGAGAT
>NC_134787.1:7132311-7147311 GCF_046742065.1 Oratosquilla oratoria
GCTGTGCTCGTGTTCTTTTTAACCAGTCTTGCCACATCGTTATATTTGAAAAAGGTGCATTTCCTCGTTTTTTATTCTTACGTAAAGTCCTCTTTTCATTCCGATCTCTTATTTTATTCTGTTCGTCATCCATTTGGGAGTTTTACTATTCTTCCGTATTGACCTGAGGGGAATAACTTTATTTTGTGGATTTAGAATGAAAGCTGTTAGGTTACTGTACATTTCATCCAAATCGCTGACCGGTCTGATGACCTCGTGCTTGTAAGTGACCTGACCTAAGGTACGCATATTACTCTCCGTGACCCGATCCCTGACTGCGCCGATGGATAGGGTTGTGTGGAAGGTACGAGTAGATGCGAGGGTGATCGGCAGAGGGTTTTAGATGCTTAGAGAGACATGAGGAAAGAGGGAGGTGAGCCATTTGTTGTTTTGGTGATGAAACTGCGCTCGTGGCTGGGTCAGAGGAGGATTTGAGGCAGTTGGTGACGGAGTTTAGGAAGGAAAGTTGAAAGTAAATGTAGATGATAAGATGTACAAGAGGTGAGGGTGGTAGTAAACTGGAGGTAAGACTTAAAGTAGAAAGGTAAGAGGAGGTGGACAATTTTAAATATTTCGGATCACGTGTAACAGGGAATGGAGGAGTTGGGTTGGAGGTAAACTGTAGAGTGAGGGAAGCAAGTAAATGACTTGGAGGAATGAAAAGTGTCATTGGAAATAGGTATCTGGAGATTGATGGGAAGAGAAGACTGTATGAAGGGGTGGTTGTACCCATGGCACTGTACGGTACAGAAACTTGGAATTTAAGTAGGTAGAATAGAGGATTTTAGATATGTGTGAGCTAAAATGCATGTGGAACGTGGTGGGTGTTACGAGGATGGATAGAGTAAGAAATGAGGTGTTGAGGAGGAGAATGGGGGTGGAAAAGGAGCTGGCATATATTGTAGATGAGAGTCTTGGGATGGTTTGGGAAGATAGAAAGTAATACTTTTTCTGTGTTCCGCGAGAATATGGTCACGAATAATCACATAATTTATAGTAAAAGTGATAATATTCCGCGTAAAAGTTCATCATTGATATTCTTACAGTACAGACTTTTGAGACTCATAAACTACACTTACAGGGATAAGTACAGTTACAGGAATATACAATTACTCGTTACGCGCTGGAGCGTGTTTACGCAAGGGTATCAGGCCACTAACTAACTGTGCATTGCTGGGACAGGTGGCAGTTGCTACTGGGAATCTGAGGGAAGTACGCTTCCGATTATTTTAAAGTCTCTTTGAAAGAAAATACTCATCAAAGTGATACAGTTGTGGTGGTTAAAAACTACTTAACGAAAGAGGTGTGGATACAAATATAGTGGATTAGATGTGGATGGAGATATAATGTGCCCCAGGAATAATGATTGGGTTCTATTACATTCCACTAAATCGCTCACCTTACTTTTCATTCCGCTCATTTTCTTCTGTCCAGGAAAAAGTTACTAATGGTTATAGTAATAACGCTTTTTGTTTTATTGGTAACATTAACGCAAATTTTGCATGAATGTTCGAGAATTACCTTTGTCAAGTGAAATACCTAACAGTGTATTGCATAATTACCCATTTCTAGTTGATGATGTAATAAGAAAATAAGAATGAGGAGACTGCAAGAGACCATAAGGCCTACACTAGGCAGTTCCATGTCTATTACCACCTGTCATCCCCATCCATAAAGTTGTCTAACCGTTTCTTAAAACAACAGATAGTTTCAGCGCTAACTACATGGTTACTAAGTCTACCATTCGTTGACCACCCTATTATTAAATAAATTCTTGCTTATTTAATATTTAATCTAAGTTTGTTAAATTTAAATCCATTATTGCCCTGTTGCCTTAATATGATGACCTTGTTTGCGTCACCCTTGTTAAAGCCTTTGATCCACTTGAACACCTCAATTAGATCAATCCATACTCTACATTTTTCCAGAGAGTGTAAGTTAAGGTACCTAAGTCTCTCTTTGTAAGGTAAATTTCTGAGCCCATGTATCATTTTGGTCAGTCTACTTTATACTAATTGTAGTGAATTGATGTCCGTTATATAAGACAGAGACCAAAACTGTAATTAATAGTCAAGGATGATTCTAACTAACCCTAGATAGAGTTTGATAATTACCTCTACATTTGTATTCGTAACCGTCCTAGCAATGAAACCTTGTGGTCTGTTAGCTTTATTTCTGGCGCTAATGCACTGTTTCCTGTATTTTGAGATATTGAAGTCCATTTGCCATTTCACCGACCATGTGAACAATTTGTCAAAAACATCCTGCAGAATCTCGGCGTCGTCTCTTGACCTAATTAGGCGTCCTTTATTAGTGTCGTCCGCAAACTTACTAATATCACTATTAATTCCATTGTCCAAGTCGTTTATGTATATAATGAACAACAAGGGACCCAAAACCGAGCCATGGGGCACTCCACTAGAAACTCTTCCCCATTTGGATTTTACACCACTGTTTTCTGTCACTGATTCAAGCTCTAATTCATTCTAACACTTTTCTTCCTATGCCACGCGCTTTGATTTTATTTAGTAGTCTCTGGTGGAGTACCTTGTCGAATACTTTGATAAAGTCAAGGTAAATAACATCGTAACTATTATGATTATCTGACGCCTTATATACGTTAAGGTAAAAAGACAGAAGATTAGTCACATATGATTTATACTTGGAGAAGCCATACTGTGAAATACGAATCAAATCATGCCTCTCGATGTGGTCTCTGAGTCTATTAACTACTATTGATTCAAGCATTTTATCTATAACTGATGTCAAACTGATTGGCCTATGGTTAATATAGATTATTTATCTCCCTTTTTGAAAACAGGAACAACGTTTGCCTGCCCCCAAGCAATAGGCACAAAATCAGTGTCTACTGACTTATCAAATATTTCTGTTAACTGGTCGCAGATTTCAAATTTACACTTTTTAAACACTCTCGGAAAAAAATTGTCTGGACTCGGGAATTTTGTAGCTTTAAGTCTTTCAATCTGTTTGACTGCTTCTACCTTACTAATACTGATATTAGATAGTCCACTTTCTTCGTCTCCATTGAAAATAGGATCGCAGTCATGTACCTTATCTAACCTCTCCTTAGTAAACACCGAGAGGAAATATTTGTTAAATGCTCCACTCATTTTTTCCTCCGATTCTATCATGACATTTTTTTTTAATTGGACCTATCCTTTCCTTATTTTTTGTTCTGTAGGGATGAAGGAAGCCCTTTGGGTTGGATCTCGCTTGTCTGGCAACCTTAATTTTATAGTTACCTTTCGCTGTGCTTGTGTTCTTTTTAACCAGGCTTGCCATATCGTTATATTTGGAAAAGGTGTGTTCCCCGTTTTTTATTCCTACGTAAAGTCCTCTTTTCATTCCGAGCTCATATTTCAGCATGTCCGTCATTCATTTAGGAGTATTAATATTCTTCCGTATTGACTTGAGGGGAATAACTTTATTTTGTGGATTTAGAATTAAAGCTCTTAGGTTACTGTACGTTTCATCCAAATCGCTGACCGGTCTGTTGACCTCGCGCTTATAAAGACACGACCCATGGTGCGCATATTACCCTCCGTGACCCGAATTTCTCATTTCATCAAAATTGGCTCTCCTGAAGTTCGTACTATTTAATTCTTCCCAAATAATATTAAATATTATTTCTTGATGATCGCTAGAGCCTAGATTATCTCCCACTTTTAAGTTTCTCGTTAAGTGCTCATTATTAATCAAAATTAAGTCCAGGATATTCTCTCCCCTCGTAGGATTGGTAATCATTTGTTTTAGGAAATTATCATGCACCACATCTAAGAAATTTTGCATTTCCTGATCTACTAAATTTTCACAGTCAATGTTTCTATAAAATCTCCCATGATCGTAACGTTTTTGCACTAGGACGCCCTGCGAATTTCATGAATCAGGGGATCAGTCTGATCAATGCTGAGGTTAGGAGGTCTATACAGGACGCCAATAATAACTTCCTTATTCTTGCATATAATCTCCACCCAAATAGATTCCATACTGTCCTCTTCCTTAATTGAATTGTTGATAATAGAATTTATTGTATTTTTAACGAAAAGTGCTACTCCTTCTCCACTCCTGCCAACCCTGTCCTTAGGAAAAAACATATATCCTTCTACCTCGATTTCTGGAATGAAATGTCTATCAGTCATATTGATCCAGAGTTCAGTAATAGCTATAATATCAGATCTCTACGCATGCTTTACCTCGCAGCAAATAAATTTGATTTATTACGCTTCTGCTGCTTTTATAGTAAACTTTTAGTTTATCCTCCCTCCACCTGATTAGGTGATTCTTTTCACAGTCCCTCTCTGAGCTGTTTCTATTGCCTAAACTTCCCTCCCTCCGACTCCCACGTAATCTACCTCCCCCCCCCCCCCAAAAAAAAAAAAAAAAAAAAAACAACCTGCAAGATTCCTGTTTCTCGCTCAAGGGATTCAGCAAGGAGACGGAATCCTTTGAGTGACAAGTGCACCCCTTCCCTTGTATAAAGATGATTCTTACCGTGAAAGCGATCCCATTTGTCGACATATGCCCATCCATTAGCCTTACAATGTTTTGCCAGCCTGCAATTCATTACAATAACTCTGGAATGATACATGTCTCCAACTCTACACCTCGGAAGGATTCCACATACAACAGGAACCCCTCCTTTATTCCTAATCTTATCTAGCGCATCCTGAAATCGCACAAACAACTCCTCACTCATTAACTTAGCTATATCATTTCTCCCAGCACTTAAGCAAACAATGGTCATATCTAAGTATACCTGGCTATTACCTACAACCAAAATCTTATCTGTGGACAGGGATCTAGCGAATGCCCTACCCTTCTTCCCTTACATCTTCGTTTCTTCTTGTAGACCCGCGACAGTTTGAAAAGAGTTTCTGCATTCAAGCGGGCCTGGTGAAGGCTTTTTACTATCCCAACGCGTTTTTTTTTTCACCGTTTTCCACCCAGGTTGCAAACATGGTTTGTCGTCCATGATTTGGGTCTTCGATCGAAGACATCGATTTTCCTCTATAAGGCCCTCAACAGTCTTCTCTAAGGCTACAATTCTACTACGTAGAGATTGTACCTCTTTGGTGTTGATCACTGAAACACAACCACTCACCATCTCACTGTTTGAAGCAGCTATTGACATCTGTTGACACCTATTGACACAGCACACATGTTGTTTCATTATGCTCTAGAAGCGGGTTACTTGTGGTGAACAACTTATAGTACAAACAAGTGGAAGGTATTCTCACAGCACGAAAACTGATAAGAAAGCAGAGCAGATACTCTCTGAATTGTATGCCACAATTGTATCTTACCAGCTAGTCGGGTCTACTGAACTGAGAATTTAGGCGTCCATTAAACGAAATGGTTTCCTTCGGATCATGCCCCCAGATCTCAACTTGTGATTCTCAATGCATGGCAATACCGAACTAAATTTATAACTTTGACTCCATAGTGACTCACGTAGGCTGTCTGGGTGGCTATGCCCCACTCGAGGGACGATTAACGTGGGCCACCTTATTCAACAGATCTGCTAACTTTGTGAATTTAGGAACTAATACTGTACAATTGTTGGTTTGTCTGATAATTCCATACCCGATGGTAACACTGATGTTGATGTATTTGCTCATAATGTGTCTGAAACGTTGTATACATGTGCTTGATCATGTGTAGGTAATGTCAGAGGTGTTGACCCTGTAGAGGGTGACAATGTAATGGGCAGGTGGAAAGTGATGGTTCAGGAAAAAGATGATTCACGGGTCTGGGGATCGATAAATTGGAATGGAATATTTCCAGAAAGTGATTGCAATCAATGTCTCCATCTGACCAAGAAATTAAAGAGTTCTATCACAACAGCTTACGTGTTGATGAATCTGTGTATGGATAATGGGTCACCCAGGTTAGACCAACCGCTTTCGCAGGAATCAGCTGTGGGAGAGGAAGAAAATTCTTTAGGAAAATGAAATGATAGTCGTGTACAAAAGGGGGCTATTGCCACTAACGCTTTTTAGGGACATTTATTGAATTTTTAGTCCAAGAATCACCAAAAACAGGCTGAATATGGACCAAATACATAACAAGCTTGAAACTGCAGGGTATGTTTAGATAGCTGTCCTGAATGCCATACTAAAAGTCCCCAGCAACCCTACTTACGTTCCGAAAATTGAAGACAGCGTCCAAAATGGCCGACTCTTTGGAATTCTCATATTACAAGGTTCAAGGATGATTAAACAATAATTTCATATGATAACACAGCTCCAAGAGGATTTCAGTATTAGTTGGAGAAATAGTATGAGGCATTTACTATTAAAAAACAAAACAAAACATGTTTTGGTAAAATTATCTAAGCGTTTTGTCAATGAATATTGATTTTTATCCACATGTAAGAAAATATTCTCTCATTCTTAAGAATAATGTCAAATTCTCACTGGAAATGCATTAACTCATTTAATTCACAGAAAAAATACATACATAAAAATGTCCTTTGTGTACTTCTTACTACACAAACTAAACCTTATAATTACATTACTATTGATCCTTCAGCTACGTTTGTATGAAAAAAGTGAGACTGTGCCTCAAAAATATTTCCCTTGAATTGTGATATATAAATACAGTAATCATTTAGGTATCCTGGGCCAGAAGATGTTGGGATACACATAGTATCTTAGAAATTCAATCTCCTTATTTTTGGGTAAAGGATATGTTTTCGAATATTGGTGAGGTCCAGTTCGGATATGAGACTGACTGTTACATTATTACTGTATATCATTTCACATATAAGGATAATAGGTAACAATGAATATTGCACTTTTTTATGTAGGTACCTCAAATGTGTCACTTAAACAAGAATACACAATCTGAAATACAAAATATTCATAAAACTAAATATACATTATTACGCATAATCTCAATCCTCTACATCACAATGTTAAAGAAACTGGTTCGTTAGTCTCCCCTTCATTTACATGTATCACTTACAGAGCTGGTGCCATATTGTTACAGGTTTGGCCACTCAGTAAGTTGGAGCAGTGTACAACAAGCTTTTTGCAACCACATGACATGCCACAGCCACTTCCACTGCAGCTGCATGAGACCATGTTCAGCAGCTTATCAGGGGCTATTGGCTGATGTGTTTCAATAGGAGGGAAGTTGTTTTCTTCCAATTTCCGTTCCCATTCTGTTAGTTCCACATGATTCCCCATCTCACTCCTGAACTGTTAGGTAGGTTCTAGATCAATGTTGCTTAGCTGAAGCACTTGTTGGGGACAATGTTGGCAGATGAATTGATGTTATGCTTATTGCATTTTGGTAGACAATGTATCGAAATTCATCCGGTGCAGTATATTTAAACCTGGGTACATATAACCTCAGAAGGAAGCTTTCACCTGCCTTTTGCACCTGTTGGTGAGTGCTCTCAGTGCTGTTGAAGTGTCGAGCTGATGTGATTAGTGCCGTTTGCATACGAAGGAGTAAGAGGTTGGTTGCCTGGGTAAGCCGGCTCTGGGAGATCATTCGTATATAGATCTTATAGAGTAACAGCATTCTAGGTTTAGATGCAAAAGGACGGGACAGGCAGCCCCACTTCATTCTTATTGTCCTGTCATTCAGGTGGTTGCAGAGCAATCGTGTAAACGGCAGGGCAAAGTCCAAGTAGTGGTACAATTTGTACTTAAGGCCTTAAGTACAAATTGTCTCTGCAAACCAAAATGACCTTACCAGGTCAACCATCTGGCGGTCTTTTGATCTGTAACATTACGAGAACGTTACTTGTGCCTTGGTGCCGAGAGAGTGAAGGAGACTCGAGTGGGTTTGCTGGTTTTATTATGGTTAGTGTGAGTGTCGACCTAGGCTGGGTCAGCGGGCAGGGCTCCGAGGCCTGCCCTAACAGCAGAAGTGACCGCGAGCCTTGGGTCGCGCACTGCTGATTACAAGTACAGAAAAGAAATGAAAAATGGACACCAAAACCTGGCATCCTTATATATGCACCCTGCGTACGCTAAAGTAACAAACGACCCAGCCTGACCAAAACATGGCTCGGCAGGGCCTAGGTTGTGCTTTCATGAGGATACAAATACCTGTAGTACAGGCGTAATACGGACTTAACCTACACAAAAGTAATACAAGGCCGAATGCCAGCTGTTTCTACAACACATATACATTCCTTATCTATCCCATTTCTGCAGCGGCCATACTATAAGCCAAACTATTGCGTAGAAGCACATGTGGGGGACTGTTCACCACAGATCCACTGAACCATCATGAAAATGGCGTCTTCAGCATCCCGCTCCAGTTGAAAAATGAACTGATAGTCTCTGAGTATATTACTCATCTCCAAGTGCTCGGTAAGGCGACGGCAGAGAACATGCTTGAACATCTATCCAAAGTATTCTAAGCGGGAGACGGGACGGTGGGATGGGGGGGGGGGAGGTAGGTTTATGGGGTTTGGGAATGAGTATAATCTTCATCTAACTTAGAGAGAAGAAATACCTAATTATGAGTGAGGTGACCACAACTATTCATAAAAGAATTAACTTTGTGCAAAGTGTTAAAGAAATGTGGTCCTTGCACAGAATGGGGCTTGAAGACCTCACTCCATGCTGATGTCAGTAGGTCAGCTTGGTGTCGGGGAGTGTGCGATTGAGATGGTTGATAACATTTAGTGGAGGTTGAGTACTCTTTTACAACTGCTATTTGACGGCCCTCCAGATCTTGGAAGGGTCAGTCGCAAGAGCCTGAGATCAAAGCCTTCCGTTGTCCCTCATCACGAATGGAATCGTGAAAGGGATTCCTTCAAACCTCTCGGTAGCCAGTAAATGTCTTGTAGTATAGCACCACGGGCCTCTGGAAACGTGTGGAGGAAGTTTATAAGTCTGTTCCGTAGTGCAATTCGGAGTGTATTTGTGTGCATAGAATTTGTGAAAATAGCAACCTTGAGGTACTTTGTTCTAGAAAGTGCTTTCTCATCGTGTTTACGACAAACCGTATGCGTTAGTGCCATTCTTCTTTTAATTGCTGTATGTGGAGCGTTAAGCATGTCAGTGTTGGTGTGCGTCGTAGGAGTGGTTTTTAAGCCCTCTCGGTTGGTCTGATTGTATCACAAACGGCGTCAGAGAGGGTGGGGGCTCCGGGTGATATAGTAGAGTTGAGTAAGAGGGGGTATATCCCGTCTAATGGTTCGTCGAACGCGGTTCGACAGACACGTGATGTGTGAACGTGTGAACAGGGTATTTGGTTGTCGAACACGTTGGTTAAACCCCAAATACCCCGTTCACACGTTCACCGTGTAAACCTCCTCTAAGAAGGCGCGGCTGCTTGAGAACACCAGGTCGAGGTTTCCTGTATTCCGTAGGCTAAGAATGTGGGAAAGTCTGGACCAAGGAACTTCAGCCCGTGAAATAGAATAAGAGAGTACAGTTCCCGACTTATCTTGTTGCTGTGCTTGCCGTTGCTCCAGTCATTGTGGTTAAAGTTGACGTTGACAAAAAGGTTGGCAACACGTTTGTAATGTCAACAAAGGGAATGCACGTACCCAAACTCATCCCTCTTCTATCCATCACCCACTGTTTTTTCCTTTTGTCTTCGCCCCTCCTGGATGAAGGGTCATCCCTGTCTCCCAGCCACTGACTAGATCAGGAGCAATGCAGTAAGACAGAGCACAGGGCCCCTACGCTTTATTTTACATGGCGACCCTCCCTCATTGTCCCTTCAAGCAAAAATAGGAAGACGAGGAGAAATCCATGACGAATGTGGACCTAAACAAATAACTGAAAATTTATTTTCAAAGCTCCTTTTTTCGAAAGGTGTTTCTTATATTTTAAAACTTCCTGATCAAGTAAGTCTCCCACAATTTATTTATTTTCTTTCCCATTTACTCCTCATGAATGAAAGGTCATCCTTGTCTCCCACCCACTGTCGAGGTCAGAAATAGTGCAGCAAAAGACAGCACAGGGCCACTAAGCTTCACTTTACATGGTGACCTTCTCTCCTTGTCCCATCATGCGAAAATAGGAAGATGAGAAGAAATCCGTGGTGGATATGGGCCTAAACAAATAACCGAGAACTTGTTTTTATTTTTTTTCAAAGTGTTTTATAGATTTTAAAACTTCCTGATCAGGCGAGTCTTACAAACCTTAATTATTTTCTTTTCCAATTTGACATTTTGATACCACACTATAAGATGTGTATATAATCTTTACAATAGATGACGTATTTATAGATAAAATGCTGCGAATATAATATTTATTTTGCTTATTTGAGCCCTGTAGAATGGAACTCTAGTTTCCATTAGATGAATTTGATAAATGCCAAAGCTTGCAATTAGAAGTAGTATTTTATCTATAATGAATTTATTACTTAAAAGATAGACATCTATGACGATAAAGTAAACATCTCTATATTTCTTTTAAGCATGGATTATTTCTTATCATCAAGATACATCAAAGTGAACTATAATCTATTTCACAAAACTGATGTCGAGTGTTATCAAGAAAATCAACACTGCAGTGTCATACCATGATGACGTCACGAAAACGTGCAAATGGACTAACCGAACCAGAGATACAAACATTGCTATTAGTAGACCATAACTTATTTATACAATAAGAATACATTTTGGTCAGAGTAAAACAATAACTTTTATCTTGTGGAAGCGCAATTTATATTTGAAATTATGAGAAAAGACAGATATTTGGTGAGAAGTGGGTAGAGCGCGTGTCTGTATGGGTGAAATCGCATGCACATTAACAATGTGGGACTTAATGGTCCGACTACGAAGTACACAAAATGCCCCATCTTCACCGTAAAATGAAGGACTTCAGCACTTCCTGATTTATGGTGAGTATTCGGTTTTCTTCAATATTTTTCATGCATGTGTACAACATTTGGCATCGTGCGAAATTGTTTGGTGATGGAATGATTAACTTTCATTTTGAACTGGAGAATGAATGTTCGTTTTTTTGTGTCACTCCTAATTGATAACTTCATTCATATTAAAGAAATTTACTGCTTTTAATTTTGTAATAACATTCCAGTAATTTGGAAACTCCCAGAGAACCAGTCATCCTACAATTCTGGCTCTGTCCCTCTTACCATATCTACACTGATGGGGACATTGATCTTGGGATGAGAGCATATACACCTACTTTATCAAATCAACATAAATTCAAAGAGGCTCACTCCCCAACTCCACCCAATATGCAGAAACCTCATCCAGCAACTATAAGGTGGCTTCAACAAGAAAGTGCAACTTGACAGAGTAGTAATGGTGGCAGTAGTTGTAATTAAGACTTTTGATCGTCATTAAACACATCCTGTTAAAAAGATCATAGAAACTGACATACATAATAATGACAAAAAAAGGTTGACAAACCTTTAGACCGGTAGAGTGCAGTGTCAAAGAATAATCTATCCATCTATCAAGCAACTACTCGTACGTATTGCAGTGAGAAGGCAAATGAAGTTTTCTAAAGCTTAGACCTCTCGGTAACCTCAGCTGTATTTCAAATGGGTAACATAGATATGTTTGGATAAATATAAGGGAATGCAGTACAGTACAGTAAACTCAACTCTTCCGAGTCTTCCCCTTTGGATGTGATATTTAAGTTATCTATCTACATGTCCACGAGAAGCTAAGATGAAAGGGAAACAATGGGTGGTGAGTGGGAGTTTGGAATGGGTTGGAGTGAGTGTGTGTCTTAACCGGCTACCTCTTTTATAAGGGGTAAGAGGCCTTTGGTATATAGATAGATCTATATATCAAAAGGCTTCATCCCCCTTATAAGGGGGGTAGCCGGCCAAGGCACGCACCCACCCTTTGCCTACCCCACACCCATCCATCCATCACCCTTCTATCTTAGCTCTTCCTGGAGGAAGGGTCATCCCGGTCTCCCGCCGACTGCTTGGGTTAGAAGCAATGCAGCAAGAGAACGTTTTCAAAGTAGGGCCGGCAACCGAAGCATAGCGACCCTCCTTTCTCGTGCTCTCATGCATAGATGGAGAAGATGGGGAGAAAGCCCTTCGGACCGCGTCAATTTATCGTCAATTCACAACTCTTCCACACTCAAACCTATCCTTTGCCCTTCTCCCTTCCCTTTCTAACAGACGTTCCCTTTTTACTCAAGGCCCCCTTTACCTCAATCCATCTCAATCTCGGTCTTCCCCTCAAGTTTAACTCCATCCACCTTTGCCTTCCACACTCTTTTTGGAAGTCTTTCTTCCCTCATTCTTTCCACGTATCTAAACCATCCCAGTATTTTTTCATCAATCCTGCTCGCCATATCCCTTTCTACCCCAGTTCTCTTCGCTGCCTAGTGTAGGCCTTATGGTCTCTTGCAGTCTCCTTCATTCCTATGTTCTTATGTATGTTATCACTTCCTCATTTCTCACTCTGTCCTCCCTGTCTAAAGGTTGGTTCAGTAACGTCGATGGCAAGTATACTAAGTGATGATACAGTACGAAAGTGGAAAATCTAGGTATATCCGAAACATGTAGAGGATTGTTTATATAAATATGTCATATGGGATAGAGTTTGGGTTTTATCAGTTACGCATGGAAACGAGGAGATTCTAGTATACAAGACACACACACACATATACGGAGTACCAAGATCCAAGGAACCTCCTAAACAAAGATGTCGTCTTCAAGATGAATAAGAACAGAAAGAAAGAAAGAAAGAAAGAAAGAAAGGAAGAAAGAAATAAAGAACGAAAGAAAGACGGAAAGAAATGACATCGTTATTAATACATTGTATTACTTAGCGCAAAGTTGTAAGTCACGTCACGTATAAGGATAATTGAGAATACCCTACATTTTAACAATGCAGTATGGAATGAGAAACAATCTCTTCTAGTAAGTAATACTATTAATTGTTTTTATCATCTTCCATGCAGTCCTAATTATTTGAATGGGCCCAGATGAAAGCCAGTGTTGGTCTTCAGTCAAAAGAATGGATTAATTGAAACTGTGCATTCACACATCCATCGTTATATTCTACCTCATTAATGTTTATCTTACAATAATTTACTTATTTATTTTCTCTACCAAATACACTGTACGATTTGTAGTTAATATGACTTCATATAAAAAAAAAAAAAAAAATTGAATACAAGGATGCATTTCCATGATCATCTAATTCTTTTTTGCTTAAGGCATTCTCTTGGCCTAATACTGTGAAATATGATATGATGTATAATATAATATAGTATAACATAATATAGTATTAGAATAATATAATGTAATATAATGTAATATAATATAATATAATATAATATAATATAATATAATATAATATAATATAATATAATATGATATAATATGATATGATATAATATAATATAATATAATATAATATAATATAATATAGTATAATATGATATAATACATTATAATACGATGTAATATAACATAACATAATATAATAAAATATGATGTAATATAATATAACATAACATAATATAACATTATATGATATGATATAATTTAATATAATATAATATAATATAATATAATATAAAATAATATAATATAATATAATATAATATGATATAATATAATATAATATAATATAATATAATATAATATAGTATAATATAAAATAATAAAATACAATATAATACAATATAGTATAATATAATATAATATAATATAATATATTATATCATATAATATGATGTAATATAATATGATACAATATAATATAATATAATATAATATGATATAATATAATATAACATGATATAATATTAATATGATATAGCACAATATAATAAAATAAAATATAAAGTAACATAATATAATATATTATACCATAATGTAGTATAATGTAATATGATATAATACAACATAATATTATATGGTATAATATAATGTGATATAATATAATATGATATAATGTAATGTAATATAATATAATATAATATAATATGATATAATATAATATAATATAATATAATATAATATAATATAATATAATATAATATAATATAATATAATATAATATAATATACATACATACATATACCAAGGCTTTTTCCCCCTTCCAAGGGAGGTAGCCAAAAAGGGAAAGGCATAAAAACACTCCCACCCATTTCATCCCTAAATACACTCCACACCCCTCCCACCCTTCCTCTCATCTGAGCACCTCCTGGATGACGGGTCATCCCTGCACCCTGCCCACCGCCCTGGGTCAGAAGCAGTGTCGCAAGACACAGTACATCCACAGCAAGGCCGCTTCATTTAATCGGCGACCCCCCCTCTCCGTCCCCCTTTGCATATAAGGAGAGGACGGGGAGAAATCCCTTCGGGCTGCGTCAAAATTTACTCACACATACTACCCCACCCCCCACCCCCCCGCCCATTCCTCCTCATGCAGTCACAACATCATCCATATACAACCATTCTCCACTCACCTCTGTCTTCCGTCCTCTCCCTTCCTTCCTCAACAGACATTCCCCTCTTCCCCAAAGCCCCCTTCACCCCATCCATCCACCTCATCCTAGGACGTCCCCTCATGTTCACTCCCTCCACATCTGCCTTCCATACCTCTTTTACTAGTCTTTCTTCACTCATTCTTTCCATGTGTCCAAACCATCCTAATATTCTTTCATCAACCCTCTCTCCCAAATCCTTTTTCACCCCTGTTCTCCTCCTCACCTCCTCATTTCTCACTCTATCTAGCCTAGTAACCCCCACCATACTTCTCAGACACCTCATCTCAAACACATTCAAACTCCTTCTCTCTTCTTCTCTTATGTTCCACGTTTCTGCCCCATACAGTGCTGTTGGCACAATCACTCCTTCATACAGTCTCCTCTTCGCATCCATTCCCAAATGTCTATTTCTCATTACACTCTTTAAACCACCAAGGCATTTACTCGCTTCTCTCAATCTACATTCTACCTCCACCTTCACTCCACCTTTTCCTGCTACACTTGCACCCAAGTATCTAAAACTATC
>NC_134787.1:7154811-7159811 GCF_046742065.1 Oratosquilla oratoria
ATAGGTGTAATTTCTGTTGAATTTTCTTAATATACTGTCCAATATTTCTTGCAATTGTTTATGTAGTGTTGTTTCAAAGAATGTTGACAAATATGTTTGATAGTTATTTAAATACGAGTTCAGATTTTCATCTTTTTTTTCTTTAAACGTATGTTTGATAAACGCTAAGTTTCCTGTTTGCTTATATTTGCAATTTTAAGGTATATTTTTTCTGTTTCGTTCAAATTTTCATAATAATGTCATCTATTGGAAAAACGTAATTTTCAGTGCTTATTTGACCTTTTTTAACATTGCTTTTCTGAAGTCATTAATACTACTTTTTTTTTTTTTTTTTGGTTGTCACGAATTTCTTCTCTAAGATTCCATCCCCAGTTGAATCGAATCCCATGGCTTTTCCCATCCACAATGTTGGAGAGGTTATACCAGTACAGCATCTAGTCCCTTGTCTTTTTATTTTTATTTTTTATTTTTTATTGCCAGTTGGTTTCGTCCAGGAGAAACCTTTGATCCTCGGTTTGCAGTCCTGACTGCCTTCCCTCTCGTCATTTGATGGGAGTTTGTACATTGACTAGTTAACTCATCTGTGTAAGAGGGATACTAAGGGTACATTAGCTGGACTGACTTTCGCCAGACATTTTTATTCAGTTGAAAAATAGATCAATAGTGAAGAGAAAGGGAGATGGCTGCTTCAAATTTGTTGACATAAGCACATAATAAGCCAACTAAAATAATTGGCAAAGAAACAATCAAATATAACATTAAATATTATAGGTAATGAGCCTACGCCTATGCGCTTGGACTGTTTGGTCAGGTAACAGTCAGCGCTGGAGATTGTAGATAGGAGTGGAGCTCGAACCAACAATTTAATGGATACGAGATCAGCAAGCCTCTGATTACACCATCTGTGAACATTAGAACTGATAAGAAAAAAGAAAACAGGTACAAAGGGTAATAGAATGTACTGGGGATAAAAAAATAATATATTTTAAGTGTAAACATTTGAGGCAGATGTGAATTTACAATTGAGTTAAAAATACAATGCATTCGAGTACGAGTAGAAAATGCATAGTCAAGAATATATGTTTAGGAAAAGAAAGTAATAAAAATGAAAGCAATACCTCTGACCAGCAATAATACAAATATGAAAATATAATAGCGAAGTAAGGAACTCATCAGATAAAACGATTAAAGTCAGATAAAAAAAATCATGCAGTCCAATCTTGATGAATGCGAAGGTGTTATTCATGTACATCACAAGATAAAATTCGCGACATGAATTATATAATGTGATCAGCAGAAATTATAGGGAATAGGAGGAATGTTGCACGCTGTATTTGTGGGGTTTGCATGGAATTACTGTAAAGAGAAAAGATGAAAAGAGGAGTAGGAATATGGGAGAATCATGATGATGACCAGAAGGAGAAAGAGGATGATATGAAATTCGTTGGCATGAAGACTAGGGAGGAGACGGCAAGACGAAATTAGTAAGAAGTAATATTATTATTTGCAGTGGATAAATAAAATGACAGGTAAAGAGGAGTGAAGAAATGAAACAGGGAATTTTAGTCTTCGAAAAAGAAAAGAGTTGATGGAGGGAGGATGAAGAAAGGCAGATGATAAGAACAAGGAGGAGGAACTCAAGGCGAAACTAATAAACATGTTGACGGAAGCCTAAAGAGACACAAAAAAGAAAACAAACAAAGAATCTTTTTAAGCGAAGAAGGACAAGGAATGTAAGAGACCTAAAGAGACACAAAAAAAGAAAACAAACAAAGAATCTTTTTAAGCGAAGAAGGACAAGGAATGTAAGAGACCTAAAGAGACACAAAAAATGAAAACAAACAAAGAATCTTTTTAAGCGAAGAAGGACAAGGAATGTAAGAGACCTAAAGAGACACAAAAAATGAAAACAAACAAAGAATCTTTATAAGCGAAGAAGGACAAGGAGTGTAAGAGACCTAAAGAGGGGATTGCGCCGTAAATGAAGCAGTGGTACACGAGAGTGCAGGAGGCGCTTGCAGAGAGAAAAAGGGAGACGTGAAGAGTGGATGCAACCAATAGGAGGTACGTCTCGACTTGGAGCGGGGGGGGGGGAGGGGAGGATACTGTGGCCATTACTGCGAGGAACGACGGCACGGCTGCTGCAGAAAGGGGTTGTGGAATGAATAGTTACTGTGTGGGGTAAGTGGTGGAGGGATGTTTAGAGGGAATGTTGCGGTTTGGAGGTTTGGGTTTATCGGGGTGCAAGGGTGCTCCTGCGCCGGCCCAGTCTTGGCTTGTGCAGCACAGTCCAAACAAAGGTGGTCGGGCACGACGGGTCGGAAATGGGACGAGATGTGCCAAGACAGGGTTAGATGGGACGAAACGGACGGGCATTAGGGAGTTGGGGAAGGAGGAGGAGGGGTGGGTCGGGAGCAGCGAACAGCAGAAGCTACTGTGTCTGGACACGGGCGGGACTGAGGCCAAGAAGCGTTGGAAGAGGTTAGACGCAACCAAAAGGCACACGTGGATGTGGACGTAAGGCCTTAGAGAGAACACAAGTTGAACTATGAAAATGGGAACATGGGAAGAATACCAAAATGAGGTGTGGAAGCGAGAATGTAGCCGAAGAAAGAATGCTACCGAAATGAAGAGAGAAGAGAACAGAGGAGGAAGGGGAGTGAAGGATAGTGGAAAGAGTTGAGTAGGATAGTTGAGAAGGATAGTTGAGTAGGATAGTTGAGAAGGATAGCGGAAAGAGTTGAGTAGAAGGCAAAATTGGGAAGGGAGGTAGAAAGGCGAACAAGCAGGGGAAGAGGGTAAGAATATATGAGACGAGGAGGCCACTGGAGGCTATTGGCAACTGGAGAATATTCACGAAAGGTTTCAGATGTGGAAGTCGAGACAGTTGGGAGACGGGCTTGCTGGATAAGACGGGACAAAGCAGTGTACAGCAGGAGAGCAGTGAAGTAAGAAAGTGCACCAAGCGGAACAATATGAGAAAGGAGAATTAGAAAGCGGAGAGGAGACCAAACAATGTAAAGGGGACATTTAAGAAGGAGAAAAAAAGGGGAGGGGGAGGAACGGAGCAGTAGTGAGTGATGGAGCCGAAGACATGGTAGGAAATAAGTGGATAAAGATAAGGATGATGGAGGAAAAGGTAGAATACTGGATGTATGAAGGAAAGAAAGAAGTAAGAGAGGAGGAGGAGGAGGAGGAGGAGGAGGAAGTAAAACAGGAGAGGATAAGAAGAGAAGCGTTATAATAAAGAGGAAGAGTAAGATGAAAAGAGTTATAAGATGAGGAGGAGAAAAGAAAAAAAAAAGAGGCAAGCAGCGCGAGAAACGGAAGGAAGATGAACTGGAGGATGTAATTGAGGATAATGAAGTGGAGAGGAAAAAGTCGGAGAGGGATGAGAAGGGGAGGAGGAAGAAAAGGGGAAGATGAGGAAGAAGATAAAAAAGGTAGAGGTATTGTAAGACACGTTATGGTACTAAGAAAGAGAAAAGGGGGGAAGAGGAGGAAAAGAAGATGAAAAAGGTGAAGAGATTGTAAGAGGTGTTAAGGCATTAAGGGAAAGGGGGACAGAAGAGAAAATTTTAGGGGACAGGAGGACAAGAAAAATTAACCCAGCTTATTATCATGTGCATGAAACTCAAAAGCCGAGAAAAAACAACAACAACAAAGGACATAAAGATATAAAGATGTTTGTGAGGAAATGATAAGTCGGAAGTCAGAAAAGAGATAAAATGGAAGGCATCTACTGTATCATGGACCAAAGGAAGGACAAATTGATGGACAGGCAGATAAGATAAAAGATGGGCAGAGGTGAAAAACGCGATGTAGAAAATAAAAAGAAGGTCAAAAGGAAGGGGAAAGGTACCAGAAAGTAGGCAAAAAGAAAAGTGTATCAAACTCTATAGCCTTGGATTTCATTTGCAAGAAATTCACGCCCCCAAGGTATTATGACCACAGCCACTGGATTAGGTCATGGGTCACTCAAAGAATAAATCTAATGTTGTTGGCTGAATTGAGTGAGTGCTGGCCAGTGTAAAATAACATATTCAGCGTCTTCTGTGTGGTGGCATTATCTGTCGCATGTGATGTCTTTTTGTAGGTCTATTCTGTGTTGTTATTGCTTTAGTGTGGAGGGAGGCAAGAGTGGTCCTGGTGTTTCTTAGGGGTGTTTTCTTTACTAGGTTCTTATCTGGGAGCACCTGACTCGATACGAAATTAATTAATTTGTCCGGATTGAGTCTATGGGTGAGTTCTTTTGCTTGTTTCTTTGTTTTATTGAGTAAAGAGATGTCATTAATTTTGTAAGAAGAAAAATAATGTATTAGCATTGAGCAAAACTAAATTGAAATGGAAAAATAAGTTTAAGTTTGGGAGTATGGTAGACGGGGTGTGGGAAGTGAATAGAAGTTGAAAGAGGTAAGAAATGGTTGTATTAGTGAGTGACGAGATGTGCAAGGATGCGGCTGAACGGGAGGAAATGTCATTCGTGATAATGTAAGTAAAACATGAGGTTAGAGGTATGTGTGTTTCTGAGTGAGTGTGGACCAAGTAATGAGAAGAATGAGGAGAAATAAGAATTTTAGAGTGACTTGCATGAGCATGAGAAAAGTTTTTGAACAAACGTTAATGTTAGGGAATCTAAATGCTAGTGTAGGAGGTATGTCATTGAATGGAATATTAGAAAAGTATGGTGTCCCAGGAAGGAACGAGAGAGAAATAGATATTATTAACTTGAATCATTACAGAGGAGAATGACAAAAATTATGCAAGGGCTTAGAAAATGACCATACGAAGACAGGCTTGGACACCTTAACTTACACTCTCTGGAAAGACGAAGAGTGCTGGGTGATCTAATAAAAGTATTCAAGTGGGTCAAAATCTATAACAAAGGTAATGCATGCAAGGTGATGCTATTAAGACGTAGTAATGGATTTGAATTGGAAAACTTTTATATATATACATATGCATATGTATATATACATATATATATGTATATATACATA
>NC_134787.1:7169811-7182311 GCF_046742065.1 Oratosquilla oratoria
TTTTCACATCTTCATCCTATTTCTGTCATTATCTTTGGTGCCTTGATCCCTTAAGTATCATAACACCTTTTATACTGCTTCGATAAAAACTAAACGATTGTATTTCTACTTGTGTAATGGTTGGACCAAAACCAAGACGAGGATCCTTATCTCACACTTGAATCCGATGCTCGACTGAACAAAACACATTCACTGTATCATGGTTTTCTATGGTTATGCTTTCGATCAAATACATTTAGGCACTCCGTTACGGAATTTTGCGACAGAGTTGATTAAAAGCCACGAGGCAATTGCACTTATTAAAGTTGCTGTTCATGTCTGAGTGTTGCTGTTTCATGATCTCGTATACTGTAACTCCTTCTACAAGCCAGCGAGGGGAGATTTTTCACTTTGGGTAAAGAAAACTAGAAAAAACAACTCTGCTTATGGAAGAACGATAGGTCCACACTTCCTGCGTAGTCAGTTTGACATGCTAAATCACGAAAGGAAAAGAGTATGTATATTTGTGGCAAAGAATACTACATACATACATACATACATATACCAAGGCTTTTTCCCCCTTACTAGGGAGGTAGCCAAAAAGGAAAAGGCATAAAATCATTCCCACCCATTCCATCCCTGAAAACACTCCACACCCCTCCACCCTCCCTCCCATCTTAGCACCTCCTAGATGACGGCACCTTGTCCACTGCCCTGGGTCAGAAGCAGTGTCGCAAGACACAGCACATCCACAGCAAGGCCGCTTCATTAAATCGGCGACCCCCCCTCTCCGTCCTCCCACATAAAGGAGAGGACGGGGAGAAATCCCTTCGGGCTGCGTCAAAATTTTGCTCACACACACTACCTCACCCCCCATCCCCCCGTCCATTCCACCTCATGCATCACAACATCTTCCATATACAACCATTCTCCATTCACCCCTGTCTTCTGTCCTCTCCCGTCCTTCCTCAACCGACATTCCCCTCTTCCCCAAAGCCCCCTTCACCCCATCCATCCACCTCATCCTAGGACGTCCCCTCATTTTCACTCCCTCCGCATCTGCCTTTCATACCTCCTTTACTAGTCTTTCTTCACTCATTCTTTCCATGTGTCCAAAACATCCTAATACTCTTTCATCAACCCTATCTCCCAACTCCCTTTCCACCCCTGTTCTCCTCCTCACCTCCTCATTTCTCACTCTATCTAGCCTAGTAACCCCCATCATACTTCTCAGACACTTCATCTCAAACACCTTCAAGCTCCTTCTCTCTTCCTCTCTTATGTTCCATGCATGTTTCTGCTCCATACAGTGCTGTTGGCACAATCACTTCTTCGTACAGTCTCCTCTTAGCATCCATTCCCAAATGTCTATTCCTCATTACACTTTTTAATCCACCAAGGCATTTACTCGCTTCTCTCAATCTACATTCTACCTCCACCTTTACTCCACCTTTTCCTGCCGCATTTGCACCCAAGTATCTAAAACTATCCACTTCCTCCAGTTGCTCTCCCTTAATGCTCACTTCCAGATTACTGTCACTTTCACCCCTTGTACATCTCATCACCTTACTTTTACCCACATTTATCATCAGCTTTCTTCTATCACACACTCTCCCAAACTCTGTCACCAACTTCCTCAATCCCTCCTCCGATCCTGCCACAAGCGCAGTGTCGTCAGCAAACAACAGCTGGCTCACCTCCCACTTTTCTCCATTTTCTTTAACCATCTCCAATCCCTGACCCACTACCCTTGCATTTACCTCTCGCACTACCCCATCCATGTACAAGTTGAACAGCCAGGGTGACATAACGCATCCTTGACGAAGTCCCACCTTTACCTCAAACCACTCACTCTCTCCATTTCTAATCCTGACACAAGCTCTACTACTCTCATAAAAACTCTTGACAGCTCCTAGAAGCTTTCCTCCTATCCCGTATATCCGCATAACCTCCCACAGTGCCTTTCTGTCTACCCTGTCGTAAGCCTTTTCCAGATCCATAAAGGCCCAAAAATCATCCTTCCCAAAAAACAAAAATACTAACGTATACTAATTTATCCTCAAATCAGTGTCGAGAGGTTATGTTTTCTAATAAATCATCAACAGGTTCTTACAAAATTTATATAATAATTTTCTTATTGCTGACGACCGATATATTTCACCAAGCAGTAAGCTCCTTTGCGAACATTGTTTAAACTATCAATGGCGTAATACGCTGTAAAGATTTTCTTGTAGTAAATGCCAGCCAATCTGAATAAATTGAGCCTAATTCGATTAATCATCATCGCCTTCAGGATGAGGTCCATCCCTCACCTGCGTAATCAAATAGGTAGGTTTTAAAGAAGTTAAGGTTAAATATATTAAGTATGTGCTTATAAACAATCTGTAGGGAGTAGATAATTCATATCGATTTTGTATCTAAAAGAGCTAAAAATCTATAGTCCACTCAATTTACGCGAAAATGGTTGAACGTGAAACAAAGCATAATGGTCATGTTTATTATATGCAACAGCATCATACAAAAGATTACTATTATGTAATAAGGTCGTTTACTGTTTCAAAAAGCAATCATATTTCAGGTCATATTTGTGCATCGCAATGTACAAATTGAATGAGTTCATATTTCTGTTATGTATAAATCAGATATCTATAGTGTTAATTAATTTGTGCAAATGTATATCTTTTGAAGGTAAATAATTATTTACATTAATTTAATCTAAATAAGAACATGAAACATAAGAAAGGAGGAGAGTGCAAGAGACCCTAAGGCCTACACTAGGCAGTTCAATGCCCTTTATTACATGTCATCTTTATCCATAAAGTTATCTAATCAATCTTCTCTTAAAACAACCTATTGTTTCAGTACTCACTTCATGGTTACTAAGTATTTCAATTCGTTAACCACTCTTTTCCTAAATCAGTTCATGCCTATTTCCTTCTTAAACTTAAACAATCTCCCAGATGTCTAAAATCTCATCTGACCTTTACTTAGCTAGTATTAAGCTGTACTCAATCACATGAACTCAGAAATTTGCCTAATGAAAAGAGGCTTAGGCACCTTAACTTACACTCTCTGGAAAGACGCAGAGTGCGGGGTGATCTAATAGAGGTGTTCAATTGGATCAAAGGCTTTAACAAGGGTAATGCAAACAAGGTCATCATATTAAAACAACAGGGCAGGACTCGCAGTAATGGTTATAAACTGGACAAATTTAGATTTAAAAAGGAAATAGGCAAGAATTGGTTTACTAATAGGGTGGTCGACGAATGGAATAAACTTAGTAACCATGTAGTAAGCGCTGAAACTATCAGTTGTTTTAAGAAACGATTAGACAACTTTAGGGATGGGGATGACAGGTGGTGATGGATACGGAGCTGCCTAGTGTAGGCCTTATGGTCTCTTGCAGTCTCCTTCATTCTTATGTTGATCCTTCTGTCTGATAACAACGGAGGAATTTCTATGAATGAAATTACTTGACGGCAATCTGAACAATGTCATGATTCTTCATTACAATGGAACGGGATAATTAAGATTTTTAAACATTCAATTCAATTCAATTCAATAAGTTTATTGTTGATGTACAACAAAGGAGAGAGTTGGGTCTTGCCAACTAACCCCTATACATTTTATGTTTAATTTGTTTGTTACAGTTTTATCAAAAATAAATGTTTATATTATAATATCACAGTTGTATTTAACATTTGAAAGCAAACATTGGATGTTTTTTTAACAATTTTAGTTAAGATATCATTATTTATGTAATAGCATATGAGCTCATTGAGGTTCCATTGTCCCTGTGGTCTAAATTCATCGATTTTTGGGCAATACTGTACATAATGTTGTAGTGAATGTCCTCCCGGCCTTGCACATAAAGTGCAGGGCTCAGGTTCAGCTTCCCTGTACACCTCCCAGTAATATTTATATCCAAGTCTGAGTCTCATAGTGACTAAATCCATTTGGGAACTATGTCTACCATATGGATATTCCTCTGTATTATTTAATACTGCCTTATAATGCCTGCTACTTACACTACCCTTCTCGCAACATTTATCTAGGTCTATATCCATGTTAGCAATAACATTTGTTCTTATTATTGACCTTATATGTTTATATGTGTATTCATTACCAGGAATATTGTTTACATCTCTAATTGCATTTCGTGCAAGACTATCTGCTTTTTCATTATAATACAATCCTATATGGGATGGTACCCATACAAAATAAATATGTGTATTGTTTCTCTCCAGGTTATATATAATATTTAAACATTTGTTAACAACATCACAATCAGCTGGAGAGGGAGATACAAGTTCATATAATGCACTCTGACTATCGACAAAAAAGTATACATTTTTACCCATACTCGCAATAATATGTAAGCCTTCTAAGATAGCATATAGTTCAGTTCTGGTTGATGACAAATTATTTGGTAGTCTTTTTGAAATTTCATAATCTTGAAATTCTTCAGAGGAAGAATATTCCCTTATAAACACCCCACATCCTGTCTTGGTACCCTCAACTGACCCATCACAGTACACATGTACCACCTGTTTCCGTGGGTATTGTGACAATTTGTCAAGAAAATGTGCTTTTAATTCGTATTTATACCATTGTTCCTTTGGTTTACTTAGCTTTTCAATGTCAATTTTTACATTGTATGGATTCCAGGTGGTATAGTAGTTATTTTTTTTTAGGGCATTATATTCGTTCATAATATCAAACTTTCTTAGAACCTTACATAATTTGCGAAGATATGGGTTGTTAGTTACATGATTATCATTATATAATGCTAATATATCTCTTTGGAGAGAGTTTGTACCATTACACACTATACGATTTTTAAACATTTTCTCTGCATACGATTTTTTCTTGGTTGAATGAAATCACTTGGGGACAGAACAAATACACAACTAAATAACTAAGAGTAGGGAAATTGTCTACTTGCATGACCAATGTCTTTCAATTCATCTTGTCTTTGCAATGTTATACATTATATAAATGTAGTGAATTCGATAGTTACCTTTTTTCAAAAATACTTTTCAAATAGAATGTTCATACTTATGTAAATTGTATGATTTTAGTCGATTTTATTATGTTTTATTCAATTCCAGTTTATTTTAAGACATCTGATCCATATTAAATTCCATAACTTAATGAAACATTTGAAAAATGTACACAGGACGGCGTTATGACGTCAAAACGGCGAAACAGTTTGTAATCCTTTTGTCGTTGTCTTGTGAACCAGAAGTGTCGTTGGAAAAAACTAGAATTATTTTGTGCTGCTGCTATCGGTTGTTCTATTTCATAGTGACGAAAAAAATGCTTCCTTGTCTTGTGAACCTGAAGTGTTGCTGGAAATAAATACTGAATATAGTTTGTGCTGGTGCTATGTGTTGTGCTATTTCGTAGTGACTGAATTAAAAGAAGAATAGTTGAAGATCAGAACCATATCAACAGACAAGAGCTTCGTGTGTGGCAGATCAGGGTAAGTGTTAAGTCAGGTCTTCGGTTCAGGTCGGCAACGTCTTTGCCAGAGTATGTACAACCATGGATGAAAATTCGTGATTTTTTTTCTTTTTTTTCGAAGTTCGACTGAATCAAGACTGGGCACAACGCACGAACAAGTGCTTCCACGCCCCTCTGAGCTTGGTCGCCCATCAGTGTGTTATTGATGATTTGGTATGTAAATCTTGGACTCGCAAGTAACGTATCACCAATTTTTTGTCCACTCTTTTTAATACTATAAATACAAGAAATGCTCTAACAATGGTATATCCAAGATATCTAATAAGTGAGAGTTTAATGAATAATTTATAATATTGCGGCATCTGATTGCTCCCGTGGTCGCTCTCTGTGAATGAATTAATGGGTTGCTATTAGTTATATATACTATGTTCGGTATAGGATTCATATGTTTTATATTTGAAGATGAAACTGAGGTCAACACTCATGTGGGTTGGGTACAGAATATGAATACACGGTTATCTAAAACTGAATGACTTTATCGATAAATAGCGTCATTACCAACACGAAAGGTGTAAATCAGACTTAAAAAATTAAACAAACTTTACCGAAACTATTAGTAAGCATTAAAAGCTCCAAATACGAGGCAGTTGTTTTGATTCTGTTTTGATGTATGTTATCGTAACAAACCAGTTCCCGAAGTTATGACGTTCCTCAGAATTCACTTTCGTGGATGATAACAAACAATATTTTTTTTTATACATTTATCATCATTATTATTACTTTTTAGTTGTGCACTCCTACGCGATATAACAATTTGAAATTTATTATTAATTTTGTAAATTATAATACATCAACGTAATATGCGATTTTCTTGGCGGAAATCAATAACAAAAAAGTTGCTAAAACCAATTTACTAACGAACGAAGTCGCGGCGGTTGAATGATATGCCATGTTTGTTTTGATAGATGCCGAGGTCAAAGAAATGAAAGGATGATAAATTTGTCTATTCTAACCTAACCTAACCTACCTAACCTAACCTAACCTACCTAACCTAACCTACCTAACCTACCTAACCTACCTAACCTAACCTAACCTAACCTAACCTAACCTAACCTAACCTAACCTAACCTAACAACCTACGTAACCTAACTAACCTACGTAACCTAAACTATATTTGATAATTCGTCACTTCAAATTCTAAAGATCATCCGGGTCGTCGTTGTCACGAATACTGACGGTCTGATATTTATTGTACCTCGAGCAATTAACAGACGATAGCAGAGATCTGTGTTCTCTCATAAAGTCCAAGGAAGCCCTATTGTCTTTGTAACAGTGCTTATTAACGTCACCTGTAGTTGGAGAATACCCGGTCCACAACGTGAAAGCCATCGTCTAATTGACAGTGACTGGACTGGACAGACGACAGCATGGCGTCCGTACCGTATCCTAGCGGCTTCGTTCGTTAGTAGATATGCTTGTAGCAAGGTTTTTTGTTATTTATTTCCGCCAAGAAAATCTTATACTACGTTCATGTATTTTAATTTACAAAATTAATTTTTAATTTTCTAATTCTATATCGTGTAGGTGTGCACAACTAAAATAAACCACTATTATCAGTATAATCTACTATAATGAAGTAGTAGCCTCTGTCTGTCTGCCTGTCTGTTTGTTCACAAACTCCTAAGGTTTTGGAGATAGACCCCCATAATCATATATATTCTGATACCCTATCACTCCAGGTACTTGGATAACTATATTTCATTAAAAAGAATGGTTAGGGTTAAGGGTTAAAGTTAGGTGGGGCATGGTTAGGTTAGGGATTATTCACGAACTCCTAGGTTTTCGCAGATAGACCCATATAACCATATATTTTCTGAAACCTTATAACCCAAGGTACTTGGATAACTATCTTTCATTTGTATCTACTATAATAAAATAGCAGCTTCTGTCTGTCTGTTTGTCTGTTTGTTCCCGAACTCCCCCAAAACCATATTCACCATAACCCAGGCTACTTGGATAAGTATATCTTATTTTCAAAGGGCGTCTCCCTCCTCAATTTTTTTTTCTTACTTTCTTAACATTTTATTTTTGTTACCTATTCCAGTGAATTATGTTGATTCGTGTAACTTTTCTTCACAAATTTTATCAAAGTTAAAAAGATCATCATTTGTCCGTAGCAACGCGCGGGTATTTTGGCTAGTACACACACACACACACACACACACACACACACACACACACACACACACACACACACACACACACTGCCGTAGGGTGGTGTCTCGCTGTCTCGAAAAGAGGCTGCAGCAGATCCGAGGTGAATACACACACACACACACACACACACACACACACATCTACATCTACTGTGATAAAGTAGTAGCCTCTGTCTGTTTGTTCACGAACTCCTAGGGTTTTGGAGATGGACCCCCATAACCATATATATTCTGATACCCTATCACTCCAGGTACTTGGATAACTATATTTCATTTCCCTCCCCCCAAAAAATATATTTTAGCTAGGATTAAGGGTAAAAGAGGTATAGTGTTGTAAGACGCCACTACTGTAGTGTCCCCTCAACATGCATAGTATTTTTGTGACAAAAATTACTATGGTTAAACAAACCATTGTATGTGTTCATAAATATTTATATTTGTGAAATTAATGTTGCCACAAACTATGATAGACTTTATAAGGAGAAAGCATGTAAATGTAAAATGATTGTATACTTTTACCAAATGTTGAAATATTGGTTATTTCTGTTTTACTTTTTCGCGGGCGGTAATATATTCGAATTCAAAGATAATTGAAGGTTGGTTCAATTCTTCTATTACGGCCGAGTATATTTTATTTCCTAAGGGCGTCTCCCTCCTCAAATTGATTTTTTCTTACTTGCTTAACATTTCATTTGTGTTACTTTTTCCATTGAGTTATATTGATACGTGTAACTTTTCTCCACAAATTCTATCAAAATTAAAATGATAATTTGCCCGCAGCAACGCGCGGGTAATTTGGCTAGTATATATATATGTATATATATATATATATATTTATATATATATGTATATATGTATAAATATGTATATATTATATAACATGTATATGTATATATATATGTATATATATATATATATATATACTCACGCACACACATACACATACATTCTCTCTTACACACACACACACACACACACACACACACACACACACACACACACACACACACACACACACACACACACACATGGATTAAATGGGGGACTTCTTGAAATGTCAGAAAATAAGATTATCATTTCGAAGATAAAATTAAAAACTCCAGAAAGAGTTAAAAAGTTCCAGAACGATGGGCACTCACCCTAGTGACCAGTCCTATTTCCGGAACCTATTAATGAAGGGACAGATTGTTGTATAAGCATATGAGAAATAGAGTGAGGAGCATCCATAACCTTGTAACTAGGCTTAATTATGGGATAAATAGAAAATGTAATTTAGTGACTACGTGACTTCAACGATAGCCTTCAGTCTGGAGAAGGGTAGTAAATTCCACAGTGATTGGTACTAACGAAATTCTTGTTTCTAATATAAATGTCATATGTTTGATATCGCAGATTATCTAAGAGACAGGACAGATGACTAAATAAGCTTAGGCATAGACAGTGTCAAGTTATAAGAAATGAATAGATAGAGTACAATCAGGTTTAAAAACGAAATAAATGGGAAATTAAACTTAGAGCTGCCTAGTGTAGGCACGGAGCTGCCTAGTGTAGGCCTTATGGTCTCTTGCAGTCTCCTTCATTCTTATGTTTTTATGTTATGTTAGAGGCGTAAATGTATGATGGGGAGACCTGGAGAAGCAAAATAGTTACATAATACCACTTGTATGGCACTAAATCAGAATAGTTAACCAGGATATTTGCTCACCAAGTTAAAATTTGTAGAAGAGTCGTATACGATGGTCATATATTGGCCACACCAGCTTACCTCACCCGTTGTCTCATATCTATTTTGTTAATTACACCACTTTTTCAATATTCAATATGGGGTGGATCATATACGGTTTTAATTCTCTTCATTATCTCCTCTTCCATGAAATGTTTATCTAGTGACAAATTAGCTCTGGCCAACAATGCTAGGTTCTCCCCATTCGATCGTGTAAGCGTTTAATTTCCCATCGAGTTAATCATTGATGGTCTCTTTGTACTTTTGTCAGTTTCCAGTAATGCATTTCGTAGCGTTTAAACCCATTTTCCACACTTGACTCCCCATGTAAATTCTGTCCAGATCTTTTTACAAAAGCTGCCATTATTTTCATCTTCTATTCTCCTCACGATCTTTGCCTTGCCAGTAAAAAGATTAGTTTGTTGTTCATTCTGTCATGTTGTCTACATAAATCAAGAACATCACGAGTGCCAGTGCTAACCTTTACTAGAACCAGCCATTTACTTCACACTACCATCACATTTTATCATTTACTTATGTATGTATATTTGTGAGTGTGTGTGTGCATGTGCGTGTGTGTGCATGTGTATGTGTGTGCGTGCATGTGTGTGTGTGTGTGTGTACTTACGTGAGAGAGAATGTGTGTGTGTGTGTGTGTGTGTGTTTGTGTGTGTACTTGTGTGAGAGAGAATGTGTGTGTGTGTGTGTGTGTGTTTGTGTGTGTGTGTGTTTATGCGTGTATGTGTGTGCATGTGTGTATGTATCTCCAATTACGCTACAAGCACACTGAGGGCAATATGGCGAGAGTGAAATTAGGATGGGAGATTTTTCTGAATACATTCTTGGTAGTAAGAAAAGAGAACGGAAGGAGGTTTTTTGGATGGTTTAAATGAAGGTCCAGAGAGTTTTGGAAGAAATGTAAATGAAGTGGTGTTGGAGGATCTCTATAATTTAGTGAGGGATAAACGGATATATAGAGTATTAGGGAGGTTTGAAGCGTAGGTTAAGAACCATAGTGGAGAAAAGTAATTTTATTTAAGAAGAGAGAAGAACATAAACATGTATAAGAAAGTATAGTGCGTGGGAGGATGGTTGGAGTATGTGGTGGTATTCTAGTGGAGGATTGGAAAAGTTCTGGATATTCATGTTTTTTGGGGGGAAGATCAAGGTAGAAAAAAAAAACTGAGGTTGTTGAGATTGATTAAGGATAAGAGAAATAGAAGTGGAAATAAGCTCCACCGCAAGGACTCGAACCTTTGCCTTAGCGACTGCTTATTATGAAGCAAAGACGATAGCCTTGAGCCAGACAGGCCTTTGCTTCATAATAAGCAATCGCTAAGACAAAGGTTCGAGTCCTTGCGGTTGAGCTTATTTCCATTTGTCAAAATCAAACACAGAGATAGAAATAGAGGAAGATTATTATGAGTCGGGAAGGAGGTGGTACAGTGCGCAAATATGATATATGGAATAAGGAAGATCGTAGGAAACAGAAGAGGTGGCAGGGAATGGTGAAATAGAGAGAGAAAGGCTGTGGTGGAAGAGAAGAAGCGAGCTTAAGAAAACTGATTGCAGAGTAGAACTAGGGAAGGATATGAGAGGTAAAGGAAGAAAGGAGAAGGCAAATGCAAGGTAAGGGAAGGAAAGAGCAGATGTAATGTGGCGTTGAAGTTTGACGAAGAATTTGGTAAACGATAAAAAGATGATTTAGAAGAAAGTAAAAAGAGTGTGTGGAGGAAGCCGGGTAGAGGGTAGAGCGCTGACAGATGTTAGTGGAATCAAAGGCGGAAACGGAAGATGGGCAGAGGCTTTCAGGGACATGGTGAATATCAAGAAGGCTATCGATTGATTGACTGGTTGACTTTGGCAGTTGAGGATGCCGGGAAAATGAATGTAATGGAGAAAGAAAATGATAGGGCTAAGAAAAAGATGAGATGGAGTGTCTGACAAAGGGAAAAACAGTTATAGAGGATTGGTTAGTAAAGTTATTTAATGTGTCTTAAATGGAAGGGAATGTGTCTGAGGACTAGAAGAGTGTATGTATAGTGCATCTAGGGAATGGAGTGTGTGAATGATTTTAGTGACCATGTAGTAAGCGCTGAAACTATCAGTTGTTTTAAGAAACGATTAGGCAACTTTAGGGATGGGGATAACAGGTGGTGATGGATACGGAGCTGCCTAGTGTAGGCCTTATGGTCTCTTGCAGTCTCCTTCATTCTTATGTTCTTATGAGGATGGGGGTGTACCAGGGTTGTATAAAGTCACCATGTTTGTTCAAAGTATATATGGATAATGTGGTTAGGAAGGTAACGAGGTGATGAGAAGTTTGAAGCTAGTAATTGAGAGTGGAAAAAAGTAGGAAGTGAGCCAGTTGTTTCCTGATGACGCCCCTTGTGGCTGGATCAGAGGAGGCTCCGAGGTGGAGCAGCAGAAGAGGATTAACTTTGGTAACGCAATAGGAGAGGTTCCAATATAATTTTATATATTTCCTAAGTCAACTGTATATTCTGCATCTCTGCCAGATTGCATATATTATATTTCCCTCCCCCAACCTACTTCACGTTCAGCTCCTTTCTTGACTCTCATTCGAAGAGTAAGGCCTGGATGGCTTAGATGGCCTAGACATCCACTTCAAACACTTCTGACTTGCAGTCTTGGTCGTTTGACAGTTTATATTCTTCTTTGTCTCTGGAGACGCACTGCGCTCCGAATGCCATTACAGACCCCTTGCACTACTTCAGTCGCCCGTTGACCTCACTCACTCACGCAGCCCAATAACTGCAAAAGGAGGGAGAGAAGAAAGCGTGGAAAGAGAAGGACTTGATGGAAGAGAGGAGGAGGAAAAAGACGAGGGGGGGGGAGAAGAAAGAATGTAAAATAGCAGGAAAAAGAAGAAATGAGAAGGAAGATAATAAAGGAAAGGAGAAAGGGAGTGGATAACGAAGATGAAAAAGAGCAGGAGTAAGAAGAAGAGAAGAATGAAAGAGAGAGGAGAAACATGAGTAGAGAGAGAAGGCAAGAAGGAGTAAACAGCAGATGTGAAGGTCCAAACAAAGAAATTGAATTGGTAAAGCGTGTCACATTTCGAGCTCATTGATTTTGTTTGTTTTGGTTTAAAA
>NC_134787.1:7189811-7209811 GCF_046742065.1 Oratosquilla oratoria
ATATATGTATATCTATAAGTTATATATGTATGTATATATATGTGCATATATATGTATATCATATAATAAGCCAAAAATCTTCCTAAGGACTTTATTTTCAAAGACAGATAAAAAGTGTTCCATTCTCTTTGTGAGACTCCATGTTTCATATCCATACAGCAAAACTGATTTGATAATGGATAATATATGTATATACATATTTACATATATTTACATATACACGTATATGTGTATGTGTGTATATACATATGTGTATGTACATATATATATATATATACATATATGTATATATATAAATGTGTATATAAATATATACGTATACATATATATATAATACATATATATATATATATATATATATATTCATATATATATGCTAATAAGAACACGGGTACGTGTGTTCACTTGTGCAAAGTAGATTACTTGGAAAAAGAAACTAACGAAGCATAGTTTCTTTTTCCAAGTGGTCTACTCTGCTTATATATATATATATATATATATATATATATATATATATATTCATATATCTATATGTTGAGGCATTGTGACAGGTTGGTGAAGGTGGGTGAGGAAGACATAAATCAGAATCAAAGTTTATTTCTGACTAGTTTCGCACAAATAGGCTTCTTCAGAGAAATAATGTATTAAGGAGAAAACAAGGCAAACATATATATATACGGGGCACTGTGAAGAGCTTCGGAGAGCTCACCCAGGGTCGTCTCTGTATATTGGGGATTTTATCCTATTGGTCGTTACTAAGGGGTCTTTGTTCCGGTGGCGTAATGTCCTAGTTGCTGTTGCCATAGCTGCGGTGGTTTTTGTCCATTTAATGTCACCCGTTCTTTGGTTTGTATTCTCATTGGTAGCAATATACAGTGCTTCAAGTATTTTCCTTTTCTGTCTGGTTAAGTTTTCTTCTAGTATTTCTGCTGCCTCCCATTTCGGTAAATGACTCTTTTCTTTATTGTGATTGAAACACCAGACAGAAAAGTAAAGTACTTGAAGCACTGTATATTGCTACCAATGAAAAGTGGGTTGTTTTTGCATTTAAGGGATTTTAATCATTGCATTGATTGGGATAACACAAAGAAAATTGTCTTAAGTAAGGACATTAAGGAGAGGAATATTATAGAATCATGTTATATAAAAGCTTCATTTGAGAACAACAAGAATATGAGTATGGGAATGTATAAATTAGATAACTTTATAACATACAAAATTGTTGACAGTAGCCGGCTCAAACGTCCGGCAGTGCTGAGAGAGTCAGGTCACAATGGACCTGTCCCAATTCCCCCCTAGTGTGATTCTTTTGTATATATATATATTGTCACTGTTTCCTTACTCTGTACCTTTGAAAATGTCTTAAATAGACGTAAACGTTTGGTCACCTTTCATATATGTATACACACACACACATATATATATACATGTATTTATATATGTTTAATATATGTATATATTTATAAACATATATATATGTATATGTATATGTATATATGTATATGTATATATGTATATGTACATATATATATGTATATATATATATATGTATATATATATGTATATATATATGTTTAGGTATATATATATGTTTATATATGTATATGTATATGTATATATGTATATATATATATATATATATGTATATATATACATATAAATTTTATATATATGTATATATATATATGATATAAATTATATATATATGTATATATATATATATGCATATATATATATATATATATATATATATATATAATATATATATATAATATATACATATATATATATATATATATATTTATATATATATATATATATATATATATATATATATATATATACCTATTTGTTTTTGTGCGTTTGAAGTAAAAAGCTAACTCTGTATCTGTTTTTAGTGTGTGCTTGTTAGTGTGCCTTTTTTGTGTTTGGGTGTGTGCGTGTGTGTTTCTGTGTGTGTATGTGTGTGTGTGTGTGTGTTTGCGTGTGTGTGTGTGTGTGTATGTGTGTGTATGTGTTGCCAAGTATTTATCCTGACATTGCCATTATATTCTAAGTCAAAATGCCAACCAATGTTATATTTACACATTTAAGACGTCAAAATTTGTTGCATTAACTGTTTTGAAGTACGATAACGTTGCTTTGCTGTAACAAAGAACATGTTGAAGTTAATGTATAACTGACAATAGAGTTGGCATATATACAAGAATTAGTATAATTCGAATTTATAACATACAAAATTGTTGACAGTAGCCGGCTCAAACGTCCGGCAGTGCTGAGAGAGTGAGGTCACAATAGACCTGTCCCAATTCCCCCCTAGTGTGACTCTTTTGTATATATATTATCACTGTTTCCTTACTCTGTACAAAGAACATGTTGAAGTTAATGTATAACTGACAATAGAGTTGGCATATATACAAGAATTAGTACAATTGGAATTTATGCTGTACAGCATTAAAAGTCCGTGCATAACTATACCCTCAGCGTCAGTGCCTTCAGGAGCTCGTGGAATTCTACTGAGGGGTAGAGGCTGTAATCTCTCGGAATGAATGGGAGGAAGTCGTACGATCGTTTCCCGAGGTGGTAAGTCGGTGTAGATACAGTTCCTGACTGATTATTGATCTGTGAGGGTTGACTGGTTCAGGTGTTTTTGTATTCCGTGGCAGTATCCTTGGTGACGCCTGTCAGGAGTGGCAGTTTGGTTCCTCCATTTTTGGCGTTCAAAGAATTGATTATTTAATTGACTCGTAGTTTTTCACAAACACTTTCGTCTATCTTGAATTTACCCTCTGCAAGGTGTAAGATGAAGAAGGAGGGACTTTATTTTCTGTAAAGTTCTGTAACTTAGCAAGGCGACATCAATTTTGACCAATCCTCTTTCAGCAAATTTCAGTGATTTGATCAACAATATTATCGACATTATTTTCCCTCTGTAACAACTTTCGTTTTTTTATTATCTAATTGTTAAAAAAATCACAACCGTCTTCGTTCTTAACATTTAGACAACTACATTAATTACATTAACAACATATCTTGTCCTAATTCAATTATCCTTCCAATAGTAATTTTTTCTTCTTTCAAAGATCAACACAGACCAAAACTCTTTCAATACTTCCCCTTCTCCAAGCCATTTTTCTTTCTTCCTCTAATCCAAGAAAATCGACGCAGCCATTGCACGATCAAGTCTCGAGTAATGGTCCTTTTCTTTATTTCATTTCCTATGAAAAGGTGTTTGGTCACATTTTAGTTTTGTATTGACTGAACAACTGATTCAAGTTGTGATGCACATGATTTTGGGAACCATTTCACCAACTAGTGTATTATGTAGACTAATTTCTTCCAAGTTTTCTTTGCCTTAGAAATACAAAAGGCCTACGACACAACACAACATTAAGGCATGCGATTAAGAAATGGATAGTAGGGTAAAAAGCTTGATTTGTGACCTCGTCTTTTGGCTTAAATCTTGAAGGTTTAGATACCTCAGTTGGAACCTCTAAAGACTGTTTTCGCTAGTGCCAGACTGATTGATTTAATTTAGTTAAAAGGCTTGAAAACTATTTTGAGTTAACCTTCCCCACTATTGTTCTTCTTCCTCTTCTTCCTCCTCTTCCTCTTCCTCTTCTTCTTCTTCTTCTTTTTACTTTTTCTTTCTCTTTTTTCTTCCTCTTTTTCTTTCTCTTCCTTTTCTTCCTCTTCTTTCTATTCTTCCTCTTTTTATTCTTTCTCTTCTTCTTCTTCTTTTTCTTCTTCTTCTTCCTCTTCCTCTTCTTCCTCTTCTTCCTCCTCTTCCTCTTCTTCCTCTTCTTCTTCCTCCAATTCTCTTTTTTCTTATACTTTGAAACTTATTTCTTAACCTAAACGATGTGTTGATATATGAAAAAACTGCATACACAATACATGTTTGTAGAAAAATTGTTAATTTGTCATAGTTTTCTATGTTGATAAGTTTTTCAAATATTTATTTGTTCGCTTATTTATCAGTTTATCTATTTATTTATTTATCCATATGAAAAAACTGCATACACAATACAACATGTTTGTAGAATTTTTTTTTTAATTTGTCATACTTTTCTATGTTGATAAGTTTATTTTCAAATATTTATTTGTTCGTTTATTTATCAGTTTATCTATTTATTTACTTATCTATTTTGTCTTATTTATCTCTTTCTTTAATCTACTTATCTTCTTATTTATTTGACTTGTATATTTATCTCGGGAAGCATATGAAATGTACAAGAAAAAGAGAAGTAAAGCAAAAGATAATGAAAGCAAAGAGAAGAGCAGATGTAAAATGGGTAAAAATATGTAGATTTTTTTTTTAAAAGAATAAATTTATGTTTTGGAAGGAAGTTAAGAGAGTGAGAGGGGTGAGTCAGTAAGAGAGGAAAAGGTATAGGGTGCAGATGGACATATGTTAATGGAAGTGAAGGAAGTATGGGGAAGATGGTAGACTATCTTAAAAGGGCTGTTGAATGTTGTGGAGGATAGAGATTGATTGATTGTGGCAGTTAGAAGCATTAAGAAAATGTATGTGATGGGAAAGAAAAACGGAAGAGATATAAGAAACAACAAGATACAAGGAGATTTGAAAGTCATGAAAGCTGGTAAGGCACCTGGGTTAGATGGGTATCATGCGGAACGTATAACAAAGGGAGATACAGTTATAGTGGACTGGCTAGTGAGGTTGTTTAATTTGTGTCTGTGGATTTATGGAGTTGGGGGAGGCTTATGTCTGGGAAGACAGGAAGTCACTGTGGGAGGTATTGCATATATATGGGATTGGGGAAAAGTTGTTTAGGGCAGTCAAGATTTTTTTAACGAAAGTAGTAGAACTTGTGTTAGGATTGGAAGTGGAGAGAGCAAATTGTTTGAAGGAAAGGTGGGATTCACCAGGGATACATCATATTGCCATGGCTGTTCAATGTGTACACGGATGAGGTGGTACGGGAGGTAATTGAGAGGTTGAAGGGCAGGGGATTGAAGATGATTAAAGATAGTGGAGAGAAAGGGGAGGTGTGCCAGTTGTTGTTTGCTGACGACACTGCGCTTGTGGCAGGATCTAAGGAGGGATTTAAGACAGTTAGTGACGGAGTTTGGGGAGGTATGTGATAAGAGAAAGTTGATGGTAAACGTGGGTAAAAGATAATGGGATGCAAAAGGGGAGAGGATGGCAGTAAGTTGGAAATAAGTCTTAAAGTAGAGAGGATGGAGGAAGTTGATAGTTTTAGATATTTAGGGTCGCATGTGGGAGGAAATTGAGGAGTGGAGGTAGATTGTAGATTGAGAGAAGTAAGTAAATGTCTTGGGAATTAGAAATGTGTCATAAAAACAATCATCTAGGAATGGCTGCAAAGAGGAGATTATATGAAGGGGTGACTATACCTACTACACTGTATGGGGCAGACACTTGGAATGAAAGGCGGAAAGGAGATGTTTAATTGTGTTTGAAATGAAGTGTCTGAAAAGTATGGTAGGTGTTACTAGGTTGGATAGAGTGATCAGCGAAGTGAGGAGAGAGGAGGTTGGTAGGGAGCTAGCAGATAGAACTGATCAAAAGTTATTGGGATATTTTGGGTCCATGGAAAGAATGAGTGAAGAAAGATTAGCAAAAGAGGTGTGGAAAGCAGAGCTGGATGGAATGAACTTCAAGGGACGACAGAGGATGAGGTAGGTGGATGGGATGAAAGGGGCTTTGAGAAAGAAGGGAATGTCTGTTGACTAGCGAACGGAAAGGCAGGTAATAGGGGTGACTGGTGGAGAATGGTTGCGTATAGATGATATTTTGACGCAGCCTCAAGGTATTTCTTCCCGCCTTCTCCATTTTCCGTATGAAAGGACGAGAAGGGGGGTGGGGTCGCCATGTAATTGAATCGGTCCTGTTGTGAATGTACTGTGCCTTGCTGCATTGATTCTCACCCGGGCAGTGGGTAGGAGACAAGGATGACCCTTAATCCACGAGGGGCTAACATGAGAGTGAGACAGGGGTGGTGGATAGGAGCGGAATGAGTGGGAGTGGGAGTGGGTGCGTGCCTTGACTAGGTACCTCCCTCATGGGGTTGATGGAGCCTTTGGTATATAGTTAGATAGTTCTATTTATATATACATTTATTCATTCATCTATTTGTTTATTCATTTATTTATGTCTTTGTTGATATATATATATTTATTTTGTTATTTTCTTGTTTGATGTTTGTTTACTTGTTTGCTTATTGGCTTGTTTGTTTATTTGTGTGTATGTTCACTTTAGAATTTAAAAAGAGACTTTGACGGCAAAAAGCCTTTAGAGTTCTGCTAGAGCTAACGGGTGATATTATTAAAAGCCTACGGTCTTACAACTCCGAGCTCGGCCAAATGTATCAGTATCTAGTCACTTCGTACTGTAGAAAGGATAACGGTTGCATAAAAATATATACATGAATTTTTTTGGTCCATCATTTTCTTTCTGTTATTTCTTCGGGGCTTGACACAGAATAAAACAGTTAATCTTTTTCCAATGCAACCTTGACAAGATTGATCGCATCCTTAAAAGTCTCATGTTGCCGGCTGGCGTTGTTGATAAATTAAGCCACATATTCACATTATACAAGTAGTCTAATGCAGATCTGTGGGCCACAGCACTATTGATTAAGACAACTACATACAATGATCATCCCTTTACTAAGGAAAGGAGTTCCAAGGACAAGTCAAACATCGAACTGAATGACCTAGAGTCCGACGTCTTGGTCACGTCTGGTTACCCTAAAGTGGTTAGACAGTGCAGCTGGTGTGGACTTGATATGAATGGATGCTCCCAGGAATGTTAATAACTGTATACCAAACAGTCTTTTGTTTATATAGATACTGAATGACATACCAGTCAGCATGTGTACCAAAGAACGTTTGTTTGCTCTCCATTACCGGCGCAAAGTTCTAAGTTTTCACACGTTTCACAGTATCAAGGTCATCAAGTTTTAATCTTTGAGTAACGTGTAGCACAAAGAAATCCGATTTGTTGGAGTCCAGTAGCTCTCTTTATCTTTTAGCAGTCTTGCTTTTCAGTTTGGACCAGTGAGGCTGAAATTGAGATTCTAATTACACATTTTCGTAATACAGGTTTATTTTTAAATATTAATAGAGGAAATTAATTGAGACAGATTTATTATTTTGTTACTATGGAAAACCCATTTTGTTGAGCTAATCCATGTATATTAATGACGTACTGTAATTATATTCGTGTATTAACTTTTACCCAATATGAATTGATAACTATTTCAACTAAAAAAAAAAAAAAAATTCTTTGAAGTTTTCTCAGTGACGATTCCAAATACAAGAACCAAGACTGATAAACCTGCAGAACCATAATAAAACGTACAAATATTACTGTAGCATTCCTTAGGAAAAATTTCAGGTAGCTGAAAGACAGTACTTGTCTGAATGGGATCTCTAGAAATCAAGATTTATTCAGGTAGGACTCCATCCTCACAGATAAATCGTAAGGTCATCCGACCATTAGAATAACAGAATCTATATCGTGCACTGTCGCTCTTCAGGACCTGTAATTGGCATCTTCCTCCACCAGTGGCTCAACCTATTTCATCATCCCTCTGCAACCCTCTTCACCATATATCAGAATGTCACCCTCCTTTGTCTTAAAAAGTGAAATATTTATCTATATATTAATTCAGTCTAAGGCGTTTCAAAAAGTGTAATTTTCTGTGACTATGTATATTATAACATCTGTTCAATTGTAATGTGTTGTAATATCAATATTCTAATAGTTTAAGTCTGAAAATGTGTGGTCCCATCCTCAACCCCACCTTCCCGAGAGGAACTTCACCATAGTTGAGAGCCCCTGATCTACACCATCTCGGGTATCGTGGTCAGCAGGAGTGGGGGCTTGGGTCGGATCATGTTTCAACTATAAAAAGTATATATATATATATATATATATATATATATATATATATATATATATATATATGTGTGTGTGTGTGTGTGCATGTATATATATGTATATATGATGAAGGAAGAAAAAGAAGTCACGGGTCTAGTTACGAGTGTCTGAGTTTATTCCTGACCGGTTTCGCTCTATGCTTCCTCTGAAGAAGCACAGAGCGAAACTGGTCAGAAATAAACTCAGAAACTCGGAACTAGACCCGTGACTTCTTTTTCCACCTTCATCAACTTATCACAATGTCCCAGCATATGTATATATATGTATATATATATATATATATATATATATATATATATATGTATACACACACACACACACACACACACACACACACACACACACACACACACACTGGTGAAAGCAGTCAACTATAGATTAACTTGTTTACCCCTTCAACCTTGTCCAGCTTTTGCTACCGTTAACGCGTTACGGTTTTTTGTATCAGTGGATAAACTTCTTCACTCAGATGACGCCATTTTTTAGGATTATGTTCCGACCAATAGCATTAGCGTCTTATGCACGATAACTCCTTTTATGAGCTTCATTGCGACTAATAAACTTTTCAAGTCTTGAGACGCCCTCAGCGTATTTGACTCTAAATAATAGGATGTTAAACTCTTAAACTTCAGAAAAGGAAGGATGGTAAGGACAAGCGAGGGAAAAAAAATTGTGGTAAAACCATTTGGCGTGCCACGAAGCGAAGAATTAGCTATTTGTCCTGTACACAAACCCCAGAGGAAAACACGAAAAAAAAAAAGATGGTTGAAAAATCGTGACCTAAGTAGCAAACATCTAATATATAAGCAATAGACTCACCATGATAAAATATATGAGAACCAAAATAAAGAATAAAGAGGTGGATACAGACTAACAAATAGGAGAAAGAAAAATAGATAAGGAGGCAAAGGACTGAATAATACAGAAAGAAATAGAAACGGATATTGTTCCCTCTCTGGTCACGTTACCATAACCCTCTACCCGAACACATTTCAGATACTAACTAATAATTTATAAATAAGATTGAATAATTCCTAAATGAATGATAAATAAATTAATGAATAATGAATAGATAGACAAGTAAGTAAATAGATAAATAAATAGAAAGTTAAATATGTAAGTGAAAAGGTGAATGAATAAATATAATCAACAAATGAACAAATAGCAAATAGATTAGTAAATGAATACATGAATGAATAATCAAATAAATGAATTAACAAATAAATAAATGAGGAAATAGATAATCAAATTGATAAATAAATGGAGATAATAAAACATAGTAAATAGATACATAACTAAATATATATACAAATGAAGGAATAAATAGATAGATAGTAAATAATTAATAAACAAAAACTAAATAAATGGGTAAACAAACTGTTTAATTAGTTTATAAACAAATAAAAGCATCAATAGATAAATGAATAAGAAAATGAATAAATATATAAATAAATAAGTAAATAAATGTGTGTATGTGTGTGTGTGTGTGTGTGTGATTCACCATGGTCTTGGATCACGTGTTGGACTCATGATCTACAGCTATTTCCTTCCCGGAAGAGAGCTCAGAGCTCATATATGACCGATCTATGAGTAATGCTGTGACCTCACACACCCCAACTCCCCACCCACGAGAGTTGGAGTAACGACCCGCAGCGCAGTGATACTGAAATTGTTTCAGCCCTGGGTGGGATTCAAACCCGGACCGCCGTAGTGGCAGGCGGGAATTCTAACCACTGCACCACGAGTCATGTGTGTGAGTGTGTGCGTGTGTGTGTGTGTATGTCTGTCTGCACGCGCCCGCGCGTGTATATATATATATATATATATATATATATATATATATATATATATATATGTGTGTGTGTGTGTGTGTGTATGCGAGTGTGTGTGTGTATGGGTAATCATGCAATATTATATACAGCTCAACAAGTTGCCCACCAGAGTCGGAGTGCCGGCTCGTAGTCTACTGATTCTGAGTCCTGTATTGATCCAGGTTCCCCAGCCATTCTGGCAGCACGGCCCAAATCTATACTCACCAGTGTCTCCCGCGACGCCACCCCATTCCTCGACCTTGGGCGCTCTCCAACGCACTACTCGGCAGCTTTCAGAATTTTACTGTTAAAAGTGTCCCGCAGTTCGCCAGGGGCCTTATGAATGTCAAGAATTTCGAAAACATTTGGAGATTGTTGCCGTATACTCCTGAACATACGCATCATCACCGAGTTTCTCTCGATGAAACCCAGTGGGTTTCAGTTCGGGATTTTCGTGGATTTGAGTCACAGTCTGAGTGGTGCAACCATAAGTCAATGATCAGTTACAAAGAATTCAGCACTCCAGTAAAAACCTGGAGTTTTGTAGGATCCTCCAACGAGTACTAACAAGTATATGATCGACCTCTTTAGCCAGTTTTCCGGCATTACTATACCATATCCATTGGCGTACCTCTTGTCATTGGTACTAGGAACCACCAATCCTCAGTCTTCTGGACCTTGCAAAGTTCAGGAGAGAACCTTTAATATTTCTTGTTCCAGAACCATGGGGGCCAATACATATTTCATAGCCAGCTCTGTCGGTGCCAGTAACCGCATTGAAGTCACCCAAAACAATAAGTGTCTCTCGTTGTGGGCACTGATCAACTATAGATTTAAGCTTGGCATAAAACATCTTCTATTCAAAGTCATCTCCCTTAGTAGGAACATATACTGCAATAAGAGAGATGAATCCCAAGGTGTTCCTAACATAGTTTTCCAGTATGGTTACCATGTACATATACCTATGACTCGTATTCCCACGGCCCCACACACCATCGAGCCCAAAGAGGAAATACTAGGATTTAGGTATATATATTAACCCAAAAGTTCCACTATTTAAACTAGGGGGAGACAGCCGCAGACTGTGTGGTGTCGGCACAAACGGTAGCTGCTTGACTTAGGGCATGCCTAAGCCAAAGATGCCTTTCAAGTAGTCCAGCTGATTTACTTCTTCGAGTGAAAAGGATTCACCCGTCCTGGCCTCAACAGAAGATCAAAGAGGTGTATTGCTAATCATAGTGTGACATCGCAAGGCAACCACAACACTAGGACATCACTCAGACTCTAGGGTTTGCGTCTCCAATCCCTACAGGGATGCCACACACATTAAACACGTGGGTTGTTGACCCATAACGAGTTTAGATAACTAGTGGCTTAAAGAGTTTATCTGCCTTTTTGATGGCTTTCTTCTTCCTATATCTGGGTGTCCAACACGCCAACCTCACTAGTGAATGACTAGTGGGGGAGTTGGTTTAGTTGCCGACAATCCAACCATGCAGCAGGTATTACTGGGTTACACAGTAACGGTAGAAGGACAGCCGCCTTACCTGATACCTCTAGATACGCGTATACTTAAGTCTGTGTATGTGTCTTTGTGCACTTGTTTGTGTGTATAATTGTATAGGTGTGTACATGTAATGCCACGTCCACATGGTCGAGCTGTGCCCAGCAGGCTGTGCCCTAACCGGGCAAAGCCTCCAGACTATGCCCGAGAAGGTGTCCACATTGCTGACTATGGTGGTTGTTTGTTAGTCGGCCGTAAGCATGGGTAGTGAGCGAGTGATATAGTGCGGTACGATCATTATGTTGTCACAACTTACATTCCATAAGTATTCGTGTGCTCTTTACAAGTCAATTAATGTTACTGTGTCTTGTGGAGGCCAGTATGTACGTGGTGTGGACATCATGTCCTACTAACTCGGTACTTAGTGGGTCTGCCTGCACCTTATCTTGTGTGTTTGGAAGTGACGTCAAATTTTCGCCCACTGCCTCCCAATAGCGCCAGGAACGGGCAGTTTGATGATTTGCCCGCTGAAGGTGCTCGTAGATGGGCAAACCCCTCGTGCCTGACGGACAGTGCTCGACCGTGTGGAGGTGGCCTAAGACTATATTTGTGTATATGTATATGTATATGTTGTATATGTATATGTACATGTACATGTACATATATATGTATATATATATGTATATGTGTAAATATATATACATATATATATGTATGTTTTATTAAAAGTGATGGCTAGTTGTGCATTGATAATTTTCTTAATGGTATTTTCCATATACCTTATTAAGGATTTGTTTTCCTTAGGAAGGAAATTTATGACTTGGCTGAATACACTTGCCTAAATACACTGACAATATATATGTATATATATATGTATATATATATATATATATGTATATATACATATATATATATAACAAATTATCAAGAAAAATATCAAACTAGTCAACCCAGGGAAAATACTTAATTTAGTAATTTATTATAAGACCAACAAAACAAGCCACCTTCTACTTAAGAACAGCTCCTACCAAGAAACTTCAGTAGTCACACCCCTTCACTTATATTGGCATGGCAACAATGAAGTTATCTCGTCGCCTTTTATACCATTTTATATAAGGAGCCCCTATAAACCACTTAAGAGATGAACATGGCAGAGCCATGACAAGAAACATGCTAGAAGAAAACACATATTTTGAATATATGTACAGACGACAAGCACTTCCTTGTCTTAGAGTTATTGTATATCAAAGAGAGAGCCTAAATCTAAACATACAAGCAGAGGACTTCATGGGCCTCCCAAACATACGACAAACCAGCACAAACCCAAGCATGCAACAAACCAGCACAAACCCATATATGAAACAAAACACCACAGACCCAAATATGGGACAAAACGCCACAAAACCAAGCATGCGACATTTCGTCACAAAGCCAGATGCTCTCCCAAGCATACGACAACGTAATAAAGTTGAGATGAAAACACACTCAAGAGGTATAACATCCCACCAGCTGATCTCGAAACTACAGCTTTCGATCGTGTATTATGGTGTGAAAAGTGCTCACAAAGGGTGAAACATCTTTAGTCTGCTCGCAACCAAGTATTGGACGACCGGAGGGAAAAAAGACAGTAGCTCAACAACAGCGTTTATCCGCCTGATCCAGAGCTGACTAGCTTGCAATGAGAAAGGATATAAGGGTCATTAATTGGACTCCACAGTCATCTCTGCTAGCATCAGCGCCAAAAATCACAGCGTCACCACTCAGCCTCATACATCTCATCACACTTCACCAGAGTTCTGTTGTTGTCGATCACCGACAGACTGCCATAAGCAGATTGTGTGTATTTACCTAGTTGTATTTACCTAGTTGTATTTTACGGGAAGGGGAGCTATTCTCGTGGGGTCCCGTCTTCATATCTCATTTTATCTAAACTATTTTTAAATTCATGTATTGTTTTTGCACACACCACTTTCTCATCTAACTTGTTCCAACTGTCTATTACTCTGTGAGGAAAGTTGTTCTTTTTCAAATCTCTTCTATAGCTGTCTTTTTTTATTTTCTTTCCATGTCCTCTTGTATTTCTGTCATCCCATTTTATCAGATTCTCTCTATCAGTAATTTCTATGCCTTTCATGATTCTGTAAATAGCTATCAAATCTCCTCTCTCTCTTCTTTGCTCTAGTGTCTGTAGTTTAAGTTTTTGTAGTCTCTCTTCATATGATAGTTTTGAGAGTGTTGGTGCCAGTTTTGTGATTGCTCTTTGTATTCTTTCAAGTTTTTTTATACATTTTTTTGTACTTGGTGACCATATCGTTGCTGCATATTCCAATCTTGGTCTTATCAGGGTGATTAGGATTTTCCTCACCATTTCTTCATCCAGGTATGTAAATGCCACTTTGATTGTTCTTATTAAATTATAAGTTTCTCCAAAAATCTTATTTATATGTTTCTCAGGTGACATATTATTCATAACAATGACTCCCAGGTCCTTCTCATTTTCTACTTTTTTTATTCCTTCTTCTCCCAAATTATATGATCCTGTTATTCTGTTTTTGCTTTTTCCAAATTCCATTATACTACACTTTTTTGTATTGAACTCCATCTCCCACTTCCTACTCCATTCCTGTACTTTATTTAGATCTCTCTGTAGTGATTCACAATCTTCTTCAGTTTTCACTCTTTTCAGTAGTTTTGCATCATCTGCAAAGAAGCTCATATAGCTTTCAATTCCTTCATCCATATCATTAATATATATAGCAAACATTATTGGGGCCAGAACTGTTCCCTGCGGGACACCGCTTATTACTTCATTCCATTTTGAGTGCTGATCTCTTATCACTACTCTCATTTTTCTTTCTTGCAAAAAGTCTTCCATCCAATTTAGCAATTTACCTTGTATTCCTCCTTCATATTCTAATTTCTTAAGCAACTTCTTATGTGGTACTTTGTCAAAAGCTTTTTTTAGGTCTAGAAATGCACAATCAGCCCATCCATCTCTTTCTTGTATTATATCTATTAGCCTTGAATAGAAACATATTAAATTGGTGACGCATGATCGTCCTTGTCTGAATCCAAATTGCCTTGGATTTAGTACGTTGTTTTTTTCCAAGTATTTTACCCATCTACTTTTGATAATTCTTTCACAAATTTTTGCTATTGTACTTGTTAGAGAGACTGGTCTATAGTTGGTAGGTTCTTCTTTATTTCCTCCTTTATATATAGGTACTATATTTGCTTTTTTCCAATCTTCTGGAACTTTTCCTTCTTTTAAGGAACTGCTTATTATGCTATGTATTTTGTCTGCCAGTTCATTCCTGCATTCTTTCAGAATCCAGTTTGCTATTTCATCTGGCCCATGCGATTTTCTGACATCAAAATTACCCAAGTGTGTCAATATTTCATTCTTTGTTACTTCTATTTCTTCCATAGGGGGGACTTTTTCTTTCCACTCAATCTCTTCAGGTTGTATATTTTCCCTTGTAAACACTGATTTAAAATGTTTGTTCATAATTTCTGCCATTTCCATTTCCTCAGTGTATTCAACTCCTCCTTGTCTTAATTTCTCCAAGTCTTGTTTGTTTTTCAGTTTATTGTTTACCAATCTGTAGAATAGTTTTGGTTGATCTTTACACTTTTCTATAACATCTTTTTCATATTTTCTTTTTTCCTCTCTGCACTTTTGTACATATTCATTTCTATAACCAGTATATATTTTCCATTTTTCAGGTCTTCTGTCTTTTTTCCATCTGGTCCAGGCTTTGTCTCTTTTGTCTTTTAACTCCCTACAACTTTTGTTGTACCAGCATTTTACATATTCTTTTTCTTCTTTTTGTCTTGGGACATACTTTTCCACTCCTTTTTTGTAAATTTTTGTCAAAATATTCCATTTCTCTTCCACTGATGTTTCTTCTTTGTATATTTCTTCCCAGTTTTCTTGTTGGAAGAATTCTCTTATTTTATCAAAGTTTGTTTTTTCATACATCATTCTTCCTTTTCTATATTGTTCATTTCTTTTCATATATTTTTCTTCATTAAGTTCCAGTTCAATCAATATGTGGTCACTTTTACCTATTGGTGTTTTATATTCAATCTTGTCCACTATTCTAGGTTCAGATGTAATTATTAAGTCTAGCCTCGATGGTTCTTCTTCATTTCTATACCTAGTGTTCTCTTGTATCCATTGTGTCATTGAATGGTCAGTAATCATCTCAAGTAGAGCATTTCCCCATGAGTCATCACCACTCTTTACTGTCATTTCTTCCCAGCAGATTTCTTTGCAATTAAAGTCGCCCATCATAACTATTCTTCCTCCGTCTTCCATTATTTTAGTTAATGCTATCTTTGTGTCCTCTAACATACTTTTATATTCACTCTCCTCCCATGAGGCTGTTTTCGGAGGCACATAATTGATCACAAATTTTCTGCTCTTCTTATCTCTGTCTTCCACTTCTATCATAATCATCTCTACTGTATTCTTTCCATATATGACACCTTTCACGTTTATATCCTTCTTAGTCAGGAACATAACTCCACCCCCTTGCTTTTTCTCTCTGTTTCTAATCCAATAATTGTATGCATCATGTCCTACACTGTTGGGTGGTAGTGGGCCTTTTAATTTTGTTTCTACAATTCCCATTATGTCCGGTTCTTTTTCTTTCAAATAATCATTCAGCTCATTCAATCCTGTTATTAATCCATCTATATTTGTGTAAGACACTCTTAGTTTTCTGCCACTTCCATTGTGTTCTCTGTTTCCCTTATGTTTTTCTTTTGTATGTCGAACTTCCTTAGTTTCATGTTCACTACTTTCCAATAGAATCTCTCTTTCTCTGACTCCGTTCTGTTCTCGTTTTTTGCCTTAGCTTCCAGTCTTTTCTGCTTTTCTTCCTCTCTTTCCTCTTTATTCATTTCTCTTTTTATCCATATCTTTTTGTATTGTTCACTTGTTGCTAGTTTCCCTGTTTTGGATAAGATATTCTCTGCCGTTGTTTGTGACTTGAATTTAATCTTAATTGGTCTGGTCTTGTCTGTGCTATACTTTCCGAGTCTAAATTTCTCTTCGATTTGTTTCATAATTTCTGGTTCATCTTCCTGAACTGATTCTAGTAATTGTCTTACTTTTTCATTTTCCTCTTTGATTCTTGTGGTTCTATCTGTGTTGTGTTTCTCTTCCATTCCTAATATAATTATACATTTCTTCTTGTCTGCTAAATCCCTTACTATATTCTCCTTTTGTCTCATCACTTTAATAACTGAGTCTTCAGTATGTTCTTTCAATTGCTGTTTGACTATGTCAGTGAATGAAATCTTATTTCCTTCTTGGGTTTTCTTCCAATTTTTACTTTCTTTAGCTATCGTTTCTCTGTTTTCTTTACTATTCTTCTTCAATTCCTCATTCTCCACCTTTACCTCTCTTAACTGTCTTTTTAGGTCTTCTATTTCATCAGTTAAGTTTTTATTCGCCTTTTCCAGTTCTTCCAATCTTTCAACCCTTTGTAAAATGGTGTTCATATGACCTAACCTACTCTCCAAGTCCTCGATCACCTTATCAACCTTCTTCTCTAGTCTTGTCAGTCGGGGGGGGGGGGGGGGTTTGTGTCCCCCCCACTCTCTTTAAATCCCTTGAAAATATTCTCATCACTTTCTGCTATATTGCTCCTATCTATACCTCTAATCTTCACATTCCTATTAGACATGTCGTCATCATCCAACTCGTCTTGGGGTCGTTTGTCTACCTTTCGGCGGCCCGTCAGGGCCATTTCCTCCACCTCCTCATTACCTTCCATTTCCCCAGCAATCCCTCCCCCTCTCCTCTTTCCTTACTTTCCCACTACCCCACGAGCAATTTCCCCCCACCCTGCAAATACAAAAAGGCACTTCTCTTTGCGTTGGGATCCACAATCTTCACTTTTCTTCGGAACGTTCTTCAAGCCGTCCGTTCGTTGAAAGTGTGTGTGTGTGTGTGTGTGTGTGTGTGTGTGTGTGTGTGTGCGTTTATCTAATTGTATTTACCTACAGGATAGGAGCGATCCTCATGGGGTTTTATTGTTTATTCTCCAATTTATCATACCTAGCTTCAAATTCATGTATAGCTCTAATTTTGGTTATATTCTTATTTTCCAATTGCCATACTTAGATTTGATTTCATGCATTGTTCCAGATTGGGCTGTATTAGATTTTAATCTATCCCAGGTATTTGTGATTTTTCACATTTTTTGAACCTTTAGTCTTTCTCAATTTGTTTTCATGACCTCTTAAAACCTTAAAGCCAATACGGTGTCATTTTTATTGCAACAGCATGCAGTCTTCATTTGTCACTACTAATTTTCTTGCCTTTTCTACAAGCATAATGTAATAAGAGAAATTACGGTTGGTAGCACTAAACCTCGTGGATCTCCGTTGGTCACTGCTCTCCATCCTGACATCTTGTCTTTTACTTTAAAAATTATTTCAGACAAATGAGAGAGAAATGGGTGAAGGACAACACATCTTCGTTTGCCCTTCCCCATCCATTTCTCTCTCACTTATCTTTTACTACTGTTCTCATGCACCTTATCTTATTTTTATCCATACATTCGAGTAATTTGCCTTTTAGTTTTCTTTTAGGCCTCCTTTCCCACCTCAAACGATTGTGAGGTACTTTATAAAAAATCTTCCCTAGGTCCAGGTAAACATAGTCCACCCAGACCTCCTACTCTTAAAGCACATCGATTACTCTCGAGTAAAAGCTTAAAAAGTTTGACTCACATGACCTTCCACTGCTAAAGCTAAGCAGATTGTTTGCGAAAATGTTCAATTCTTCAAACTATCTTACCCATCGATCAATCATTCATATTCGTTTCATGTAACTTCACAAGTGAGCTGGTCAATAATACGGACCTATAGTTTAGAAGTAACTCTCATTTTCATCTTTGTGTGTTGGTACCACATTTGCCCTTTTCCAATCATTTGGCACTATATCTTCTTTTAATGAACGTGCAATAAGATTGTGAATATTGCCTGCCAGTCGTTCCCTACATTTTTTAAGTATCCAGTTTGAGATCCCGTCAGGTCATGAAGCTTCTCTCACATCCAATGATCCCAAAAGGTTGAGCACATCCTTCATTGCTTACTTCGCTTTCCTAAAAAAAAAAAAAAAAAAAAAAAAAAAAAAAACCCTTGTGAAGACTGGAAACTTCAATTCATTACTTCTTCCTGAGCTGAAACTTCCTTAAAGACCTCGCCACCCACTATCTGTGTGATTATTACTTCCCTGTCTCAATTTACCACTGAAAAACCTGTAGAACAGCTCCGGCTCATTTTTGCATTTATTTACAACACTCCTTTTAAAATTCCATTTCTCCTACCAACAGGTTTTTGAATCCACCTCTAGCTCGTTTGCGCGCTTCCTTTGTGTTATTGGTTTCTCTCTTCCTCCATTTTTCTCCAAGTCACGTCTTTTTCTTTTTCGTATCTCGCACCTTTTGTTGAACCAGTCTTATTTCCGATTCTACCTTCCACGAATCTTCGGCACATGTTTGTTCAATCCCAAGTTGTAAACGTAAGGAAGTCTTATTTCATGGCAGTTCCAGTAGTATTCATGAATTCCTCCCAGTCTGCTTCTTCAAAGAATTTATTCAACTTTGAGAAGTCTGCCCTTTAAGAATTGAGTCCGCTTTGCCTGTGATTTATTCCTTTCTGTTTCCTCATCCCTCCCGGCTGGTATTAGTTACATAGTCATTTTTTATTATGGGGCAAAGGCATTTCAGAGCTAATGATGCCTGGCTCTTGGGTAAGCAGCAGATCTAATCTATTAGAAATGTCATCTTCTGCTATCCGAGTGCCTCCCTTTGCTCATTGTATGTGTCCGACAACATTTATTGGTATTCAGCTTTATTCCAAGCTCTCGTCATGGGGGGTGGGGGTGGGGTGGTGTGGGTGGGGGTGGTGGGGACATTCCACCATGAAGTCTCTTCTAGTCACCCTTTTAGTTCTCATTTTCAGGTGGATTATTTCAGCCTTGTTGTCACTCAGATGTGCTTCTTCCTTATATAATTTCTTCCAACAACCATGACTCCATCGCGCGTGAGTGTGCGCGCGGGTGTATGTGCACGTGTGTGTGTGTGTGTGTGTGTGTGTGTGTGTGTATTCACCATGGTCTTTGGATCACATGTTGGACTCGTGACCGACAGCTATTTCCCTCCCGGAAGAGAGCTCAGAGCTCGTATGACCGATCTATGGGTAATGCTGTGACCTTACACGCACACACACCCAACTCCCCGCCCACGAGAGTTGGAGTAACGACTTGAAGCGCAGCGATACTGAAGTTATTTCAGCCCTGGGCAGGATTCGAACCCGGATCGCCGTAGTGACAGTCGGAGACTCTACCAACTGCGCCAACGAGTTCGTATTGTGTGTATTTACCTAGTTGTATATTACGGACAAGAGCTATGCTCGTAGTGACCCGTTTTCGTATCTTTCCGCATCCAGTTTATTCTTAAAATCGTGTATAGTCTTGGCATTCACTGTTTCTCCGTTCAGTTTGTTCCAGACATCAATCACTCTATGTGGGAAGCTATTCTTTTTCAGGTCTCTTCTATAAGTGTCCTTTAGTTTCTTTTCGTATCCTCTTGTTTCTCTTCTGTCCCACTTTAATAAGTCATCTCTATCGAGGATTTCCATCCCTTTCATAATTCTGTTAATGGTCAGTAAATCGCCTCTTTCTCTTCTCTGTTCCAGTGTTGATAAATGTAGTTTCTCCAATCTTTGTTCA
>NC_134787.1:7214811-7254811 GCF_046742065.1 Oratosquilla oratoria
AAATGCAAAACTCTGAAAGCTACCGAGTAGTGCGTTTGGAGAGCGCTCGAGGTCGGGAGTGGTGTGGGTTCGCGAGAGACACTAAAGAGTACAGAGTTGGGCCATGCTGCCAGAATGGTTAGGGACCTGGACTAATAAAGGACTCAGAAACGGCGGACTGGGGCTCTCATGAGTAGGGATAAGAAGATGTATGTCAGGGGGATCGTTGAGGATGACGAGGGCCATTTTATAGGTACTCTTCGACTAACAATGGGGTTCAGTTTCGAGAAACCCGTCGTAAGTCGAAAATGGGGGTGGGACAAAGACCGGGGTGACAGCGGTAGTGATGGCGGTGGCGACCGTACAGGGATGACAACACGCAATACAGCAATTATCATAAATGAGCCTAACTCTTTCATATATCTATGTGCGCTACCCCGGAAAAAAATAGGGTATTTTTACCCGCCATAACCCACCGTAACTTCGAAAAATCGTAAATAAAATTATCTTCAGTGCAGAAATGGCTGTAGTGCAAACGACCTCAGTCCTGTTTATTGAGTCTTGAAGAAACTCCGCTCCAAAACTGTGACCCAGAGGAACACAGTGACAACAGGTGATGGCGCGTTTGTGTCAGGCATAGAGGAGTGTAACCCCTTTGCCAAATACTTTGAGCAGTTCCTCATGGGTCACCCTCCAAGCAGACAGCTTGCCCTCGATGGTGTTCAGGTGGTGGTTGTCTGTCCATCGATAGACGAGTCTCCGCCCTCTCTGACAGAGGCCAAAGAGGCTATAAGTTCAAGGGTGGGAAGGAATCTAGCATCTACAATGTCACAGCGGAGTTGTTGAAAGCTGTAGGTAAGACTGTGACCCGCAGGTTGCATGTGATGTTTGCTGTCTGGCAATTAGGTACCATTTTCTCTGACTGGTAAAAGGGTCTAGTTATCCCTATCTGGAAGGGGGAAAGAGACCATCAGGACTGCAACAACTACCGCGGTATTATTCTGCTTAGTGTGCCAGGCAAAAAAATATTATTGAATCTTGTTACATGAAAATATATTTGGAAATAATATAAACTTGAGTTTGGGTTTATTTACACTGGACAATTTCATTATCAACAAGATTGTGTGTGATCATTTGTAATATGGGACCTTTCCGAATATCCTCTGTCTTCTCATGTATATATTGTTTCTTTCTGTATTGCTTTTCTGTACCTTTGAAAATGTCTTAATAGACGAAAACGTTCGGTATCTGTTTTTTCAATTTCCCGGTGGTTTCTGCAAAAATAGTTTATCACGTGTGTTTTGTGATTTCTTTGCATATATATATATATATGTATATGTACATATACATATGTATATGTACATATATATATGTATATGTACATATATATATGTACATATATATATGTATATGTACATATATATATGTATATTTTTGCTTGTAACCACGAGGAAATTAAAGATCGGAATACTGAACGTTTTCGTCTATTAAGACATTTTCAAAGTACATAGGTTCACAACAAAGTATAACTTAAATACAATAGAACAGAAAACAGGAGAGGTCACTCAACGTAAATACGTAAGGATTATCTTACAAAGAAACAAAAATAAAATGGGTGAAAAATTGAAACAGGTGATAAAATGTCACTCAACATAAGTACATAAGGATGACAAATGACAAGGTGATAAAAGGACATTCAACATAAATACATAAGACATATCCTACAAAGAAACAAAATATAAATGATAATAACAAGAAATAAGAATAGACACAACCCGCCGAATTATCCGGTGAAGATGAAGAAAGAATAAAGATTCATGAAATAGCATCAAACTTGAGATACCCAAATCATGTGATAGTTAGATCACAACATAAGGCCAGGAAGTCCTATGTTGATTCTTCCCCAAAAGATCCTTTTAATAAAAAGAATCTTTTGGTTCTTCCCTTTCATCCTAATTTGGTAAATCTCCCTCGTGTCCTTAAGATTTTTAATGTTAATGTTGTGTTTAAGAGCCATACAATCAAAGAACTTCTTATCAAGAATTCACCGGATAATTCGGCGGGTTGTGTCTACTCTATCCCTTGCAAGAATTGCAATTCATGTTATATTGGTCAAACTGGCAAGGAATTAAAACTTAGATCGAACCAGCATAAGTATAGTGTCCGTACTGGCCAATCTTCAAGTGGGATTTTTGCTCACATTAGAGACTACAATCACTGTATTGATTGGGACAATTCCCAAGAAATTGTTTCAAGTAATTCTTATTTGATAAGGAATATAATTGAATCGTGTCTCATTAAAAAAACTTTTAATGAAAATCTCATTTTAAGCACTGGTCTTTTTAAACTAGATAATTTTGTTATTAACCAAATTGTAGGACAATGTCCCAAAGCTCCGCCTTAGCCATCTTGTGTGACCTTTTTTCACCTGTGTCAACTGTCACCCATTTTTATTTATTTATTCTTGTTATTATTATTTTCTATTATATATATGTATGCGTGTGCATGCGTGCACATATATATGTATGTATATATATGTATTTATTATTATTATTTCTATTTTTGTTTCTTTGTAAGACAATCCTTATGTATTTATGTTGAATCACATGTGTCAATTGTCACCATTCTTATTTCTTGTTATTATCATTTATATTTTGTTTCTTTGTAGGATATTTCTTATGTATTTATGTTGAATGTCCTTTTATCACCTTGTCATTTGTCATCCTTATGTATTTATGTTGAGTGACATTTTATCACCTGTTTCAAATTTTCACCCATTTTATTTTTGTTTCTTTGTAAGATAATCCTTACGTATTTACGTTGAGTGACCTCTCCTGTTTTCTGTTCTATTGTATTTAAGTTATACTTTGTTGTGAACCTATGTACTTTGAAAATGTCTTAATAGACGAAAACGTTCAGTATTCCGATCTTTAATTTCCTCGTGGTTACAAGCAAAAATCTTTATTCACGTGTTTTTTGTGATTACTGTTGCATATATGTATATGTACATATATATATATGTATATGTACATATATATATATGTATATATGTATATGTATATATATGTATGTATATATATATGTATATATATATATATATACGTATATACATATGTGTGTGTATATACATATATGTATATATATATATGTATATATGTATATATACATTTATATGTGTATACATATATATATGTATATATATGTATATATACGTATGTACATATATATGTATATATATATATATATATATATATGTGTGTACATATATATGTATATATATATATGTATGTACATATATATGTATATATATATATGTACATATATATGTATATGTATATGTATATATATATATATATGTATATGTATATATATATATATGTATATATATATGTATATATATATGTATATGTATATATATATGTATATATATATGTATATATATATGTATATGTATATATGTATGTATATATATATGTATATATATATATATATGTATATATATATATGTATATGTATATATATATGTATATGTATATGTATATATATATGTATATGTATATGTATATGTATATATATATGTATATGTATATATATATGTATATGTATATATATATGTATATGTATATATATATATGTATATGTATATATATATATGTATATATATGTATATGTATATATATATATGTATATGTATATATATATGTATATGTATATATATATATATATGTATATGTATATATATATATGTATATGTATATATATATATGTATATGTATATATATATATGTATATATATATATATATATATATATATATGTATATATATATATATATATGTATATATATGTAATCATAAACTTTTTCTTATAAATATAATATTAATAATAGTAATGATAATGATAAGAAAAATAAGAAGAAAAACGTCAGCGTCGGAAGATAATGAAAGGTGAAAAACGAAAGCACCGGGTGAAATACGCAAGATAAATAATGGAGGAGATAAGTAATAATGTGAGTAAGACAAGGAAGCAAGAGGGAAGACAAAGGAGAAGAAATAAAAGAGGAGGAAGGTAGAAAGGAAGAAAGAAGAAGTGAAGGAAGAGGAGAAGGAAGAGTTTAGAAATCGAAAGAAAAGAAGTAAGGAGGAGGAGGAGAGGTAGCAGTGAAACAAGGAAGTGGAAGAAACCAGGAGTAGTGGGACGAAACAGAGAAGGAAGAAAAAGAAGAAAAGGTGGAGGAGGAGGAGGAGAGGTAGCAGTGAAACAAGGAAGAATATAAGGAGGAAGTGGAAGAAACCAGGAGTAGTGGGACGAAACAGAGAAGGAAGAAAAAGAAGAAAAGGTGGAGGAGGAGAAGGAGAAGTAGCAGTGAAACAAGGAAGAATATAAGGAGGAAATGGAAGAAACCAGGAGTAGTGGAACGAAACAGAGAAGGAAGAAATAGAAGAAGACAAGGAGGAGGAGAGAGGAAAAGACAAGGGAAATGCGAAGACCTAGCGGATTAAGAGGAGGTTTAAAGAAAAGATTAGTCTTTTAACTTTGCAAAAATGTAGCAGAATGTAAAGTTGTAATACAAGGGGAAACAAAAGAGGTGAAGCGGCATCGTAGTCAGGAAGACAAACGATAGCCAGGGGAGTGAGGAGGTAATCAGAAAGAGGTAAACTACGTCGGGGGGGGGGGTGAAGAAGGATAAGGAGAAGGACGTGCAGAGGCAGGAGAGAGGGAATAAAAGAACAAGTCCAAGGAAGACAGAGAGAAGCAGGGATGAACAAAAATAGTAATTAGAGATAAATATAATTCAGGATATGAAGCTGGGAGGGGAAAAGAAATTGGAAGTGAAGAAAATTATGAAATGGAACATACTTAAATTTAGGATAAGTTTGTACTCGTCTCCAGGAAAAAAAAGGACAGCTTCCTCAAGGAGCCGTGTTTCTTATCTTTTCTTCTCCTCTTTTTAGTCCCTCTTTTTTCTGTACCCTCCCGCCTTCCACACCCTTGATTATTTACCCTGTCTTTCTCCTTCTCTTTAAACTCTTTTCACCCAAATTCTTTTCATAATTGGACGGTCACCATAGGCGTTTTCTCGAATATACAATCAAATCAATTAGCCATACTGAGTCCACTGCTGAACAAAGGCCTCTTTCGTAGCATTCCTTGACTCATACGACTGTTCCAGCTTCTACCACGTCACTCATGCAAACTTTTCTATCTCGTCTCTCCACCTTCTGTTTGGTCTCCCTTGTCCACGCTTCCCGTCTCGAGGCGTCCATTCAGTAACACACTTGCTCCATCGCTCATTAGTCGTTCACGCTAACTTACTTCCCCAATTCCACTTCCTCTCTTTTAATGCCTCCACAATATTTTTCACTCTAGTCTGCTCTCTCACCCAACTTGCTCTCTTTTGGTTTCTTAGCGTTATTCCCATCATTGATCTCTTCATTCTCCTCTGAACATACCTTAGCTTTATCTCTGTCGCCTTCGTCAGTTTCCTAGTCTAACACCCGGAGGTTGTTGCCGACAGAATGGAATACTTATAAACTTGTGCTTCAGACATAAAAGTAGAGAGCCTCTCAGGATTCTATTATACTTTACCACTTTCCAGCCAAATGTAATACTCCTTTTTATTCCATTATAATGATCTTTGGTCACTTTCACCATCTTGTCTAAATAGTTATACTCTTCAACTTCACGCTATAAATAATAATCTCTTTACTTTGAACTTTCGCGTTGCACATTACATTGGTTTTACTCTTATTCATTTTAAAGTCTACTTTGAGATTTTCCTTGTTTAGTTCACTCAGCATATCTTGCAATTCTTCTGCTCTTTCTGAAATAGGAATAATGTCATTCGCAAATCTTAGGTGGTTTAAATATTTGCCATTAATCTTCAAACCTTTCTTTTCCCAGCTCAACCTTCTGAAAATCTCTTCCAAGCAAGCTGTAAATAATTTGGGTGGAATTGTATTGCCTTGCCGTACTACTTTCTCGATCTTGATCTTTTCTGTATCTTTATGTAGTTGAATTACAGTGGTACCTTTCGCATAAATATTTTCTAGAATCCTTACGATCTGTTTGTTTGCACCCTGTTTGCGTAGTGAGTTTAGTAATGTTATTTGTTGTACAGTCAAAGGCCTTGTCATAATCTACAAAAGCTAAACAAAGAAGTATATTGTATTCTGTCATTTTCTCGATTAGTCGAATATCCACTCCTAAAGCCTGCCTGTCTTCTCGGTTGGTTTCCATCTAAAACTTTATTTAGTCCATTTGTAAAGATCTTGGAGAATACTTTATATACAATTGGTAGGTAATCGATCGGTAGTTACTAATTATCCTTCTGGTCTCCGCTTTTATGAATCAAAATCACTACAGCAGTGCAGCATAACTCAGGAATGCTTTCTTGACGTAGGCAACTAACCTATCATGAACTTCATTCCCTGAGCTTTCAAAAAGATTAATAAATTTACCATTTTTCTGAGGTGCTTTTCCTCGTTTCATATTTTTAGGGTAAAGTCTACTTCTTCCATTGTAATTTCTGGTACACTACCAAGGTCTACAGATGAATTTACTGACTCAACTACAGTCTTCGACGAGTAAAGCTCTTGGTAAAATTCGTATATTCTTTTTACCATTCTGCCTCTGCGTTTAATGATCTCTCAGTTTCTCTCTTTCAAACATATCATTTGCTGTCTTCCTAAAGCATGTCTGTGTTCGGTCCAATCAATACTTTTACCTTTCCGAATAGTTTCCTTTATTCATTCCATGTTTCTCTTTCTTTACTCTGATCTCTGCCTTTTATTGATACGCTTGTTTAGTTCTCTCTCCTGCTTTTAATCTGCATAGTCCATCATCTTTTGATTAGGTCATTTGTAGCTTTGGAGTATTTGTTTTCTCTGATAATTTTTGCACTTCTTACTTTCTCTGCCGATTCCCTAACGATATTCACTAAATTGACATTCATACCTTCGAAATTCTGCCGTGCAACATACCATTCTATGATCACAACTTATGTTTACTTTATCTATGACCTAATTTGAAATCTACTTCATTCTTTGTTATTCCATTTGGATTTCTCCAGGTCCAATTATGACCTACACGCGTTTGGAAGAATGTTCATTATTCTCATATACATATATATATATGTATATATATATTTATATATATATGTATATATATATATATACACGTTTTTATATGTATATGCATGTGTGTATATATATGTATACTGGTATATATATATGTATATGTATTTATATATACACATATGTATGTATATTTATATATATATGTATATATATATATATATATATGTATATATACTGCACGTATATATATGTATATATTATATATATATATATATTATATATATATATATATATATGTATTTATGTATATGTATATATATTTATATATATTTATATTTATCTATATATATATTTATATATATATATATATGTTTATATATATGTATATACATATATCTATATATGTTATATATATGTATACATGTATACATATACATACATATATGTATATATATACATATATGTATATATATATATATACATATGTATATATATATACATACATGTATACATATACATGTATACATATACATGTTTACATATACATGTTTACATATGTATATTTATATATATATATATATATATATACGTATATATACGTATATATGTATGTAAATGTTAGATGACACTTCTCCACTCCTCTGAAAACATGTACATGCCAAAGTTTTACCAATTGTCTTTTAATGTCATGTCAACCATCATTTCATCCACCACACATTTTAGAAACTAACTGGATGCCAAGTTTTTTATGTATTCTAGGAAGACCGACTAAATTCTCATGGTAAGGAATTCTTAACATTTCCCATAAACTGAAACTTCGCCTCAAATTCTTGAAGAATTTTTTGGACGCAAATGTTATGCCCAAATCCATTCTCAACAATCGATTGTTGAGACTACACTAGAAGCCGGTTGAAGAACTTGAAAGGATTGTTTTGCAAAAACACATAGACATCATGAAAATTGAAGTGAAGGAGTCTTTTAGCATCAAGGAAAAGAAAGGTATTTCTTATAATGTATTTACAGAAAAGTGGAAAGTGAAATTATCATATCTTATTTATGCTAAATTAAGGAGCGTTTACCAGAAAGTGGATCTTATTCTTAAAAAGAAATTGAAACAATTGATTAGTAATAGTGGTTGGAATAAGGATGCTAAACCTAAATTTGTGCTTAATCTTTCGGACAAACCATTGAGTCATGACGCGAAATGTGCCTTAGGATATGGGTTGAAATTCTTCGCCAACAATCAACAGGTGAAGTAAATGGAAATTGCTAAGAGTTTTTGCAATTTGGAAAAATATAGTGATGTTCCAACACAAAACATTAATATTTGCAAAGATTTTGTGTACAATGCTTCATCTACTTCATGCCCGCATGCCTAAACATTTTTGCAATACTTATCATTATCTTAAAAAGGATAAAGACATACACATCACGAAGGCGGATAAAAACAGTTGCATAGTCATTATGAACAAAATTGATTGCTTAGAAAAAATAGAAACACTCTTAACCCTCTAGAAAGTGTTAATAGTGAATTTAACAAGAATCTTAAGACATTTCTAAAAGGAAACACTGATTTGATAAAAAGAAAATGACTGTGTCTCCTTCACTTCCGTACATATATGGTCTAATTAAAACCCACAAAGTTAACAATCCAGTCAGACCCATAACTGGGCCTTGCATAAGTAAGTTATCAAAATGGCTATTGTCTCTTCTAAATCCTCTTGTTGGGACAATTTTCCAGTCACACATCAAGGATAATGTTAATCTAACCGAAAAGTTGCTTGGACAAAATATCAACTTCGGTTTTAAACTGAGTAGTTTTGATATTACAAGTTTATTTACCCGAGTCCCAGTCTTAGATTTGTTAGGATTTCTGGAAGAAGAATTAAAGAAACATGACTTAACACTCCCTGCCCATATTATTATTAGTTTAATCAAATTATGTGTAATAGACTCTAAGTTTGAATTTAATGGGAATTTCTACACTCAAAAATTTGGAATGGCCATGGGAAATTGTTGTCTTCAAAGTTGAGCAATTTGTACATGAAGTTTTTTGAAAGAGAGTTATTACCAAACATTCTTCATTCTAATGCAGTTTGGTATAGATATGTTGACGACGTATTATGTATTTGTCATATTGATCAACCATTGGATACTTTTATGTTAGAATTTAATGATTTGGTGCCTTCCATCAAATTTCCAGTTGAGTTGGAGAAAAGCAATATATTCTCACTTTTAGATGTAAATATTCACCGATGTGAAACATATTTTAAATTTGAAGTTTATAGGAAGCCAACCAATGTCCTTTCTTACATTAATTTTTACTCTTATCACCATCAAAACACCAAGTTGTCCGTTTTTTCTTCAATGTTTTTGAGAGCTTTTAGAATCTGTTCCCCTGATTTTTTGAATAAAGAAATTAAATTTATTTATGACATTGGAGAAAACTTAAAATATCCAAAATATCTGACTGACAAGGCACAAAACAGAGCTAAGAAATATTTTCTTAATACTTCTCATGTAAAACAATTTAATCATAAGAACATGTTAACAATTCCTTACCATGAGAATTTAGCGGGTCTTCCTAGAATACTGAAAAAATTTGGTATCCAGGTGTTTTTTTTAAACAATGATAATGTTGATAGCTTGTTGATTAAAAATTCACCAAGAGTAAAGGAAGGTTGTGTATACAGTATACCATATAAAAAAGTAATTTTATTTAGATAGGCCAAACAGGTAAAGGTTTAAACAAAAGAACAAGTCAACACAAATACAGTCTTAGAACGGGACAATTGTCAAGTGGACTGTTTGTTCACCAAAAGGACTATGGACATAACATTAACTGGAAAAACTCAAAAGTAATAACATCCTGTAACAATATTGTAGAAAGAAACGTGATTGAATTCTGTTATATTAAAGGTTGTTTTGAAAATGATATGAATTTGAATTTGGGTGTATACAAACTGGATTATTTTTTTATTAACAAGATTGCTTGTGATAATCTTTAATTTAGTTTGTACTGAGCTTGTTCACTCGGTACCTTTCAGAATCCCCTCTTCCTTCTTGATGTCTTAAATAAAAGAAAACGCTCTGTAACCGCATTTTTCATTTCCCAGTGGTTTTTGCAAATAAGTACATATGTACACACACACACACACACACATACACACTCACACACACACACACACACACACACACACACACACACACACACACACACACACACACACACACACACACACACACACACACACACACACACACACACACACACACACATATATATATATATATATACATATATATATACATATATATATACTTTATATGCATATATATATTTATATGTATAATATATATATATATACATATATATATATATGCTTAATTGTATATGTATGCATCTATGTGTGAATACATATATATATATATATATATATATATATACATATATATGTATATATATATATATATGTATATGTATATATATATATGCATATATATATATGTATATATATATATATATATATAAATATATATAAATACATACATATACCTACGGATTTTTTTTTCTTTACAAGGGAGGTAGCCAAAAGCAAAGGCATAAAATCCACTCCCGCCTATTACATCCACCCATACTCGTGAGTTCTTTTGTGTCTTAATCTTGGTTGTGAGGTTTCGACCAGTTTGTTCCCAGTGCACAAGTTCACAACCTTTGCAAGGTAATTTGTAAACACTTGATTTTTATTCACCTGAATTCTTCTATGGACATTCACTACTTTTGACAATAGGCTATCGGGATAATTGAAAGTAGATATAATTTCATCAGAAGTAAGTTGTCTTTATAACTGGCTTTTGTTTTGGTAAACAAAAAGCAGTTATCATAAAGACAATTCAAACTCTAATAACAAACATAATTTGGACAATTATCGGCAGTGTCTCTAAATTACTTATCTCTGATTTAATTAAATTTACTTTCAATTATCCCAATAGCTTATTGTCAAAAGTAGTGAATATCCATAGAAGAATTCAGGTGAATAACGATCCAGGTGTTTACAAATTACCTAGAAAAAATTGTGAACAAGTGCACTGGGCACAACTGGTCGAAACCTCACAACCAGGATCAAGGAACACAAGAACTCTGTCAAATACACACAAGAAAACTATGCAGTGTTTCTTCAGTCCTACAATAAAGATTACCGTATAGACTGGGAAAATGCTAATATCCTTTATAAATAAGATTTCAGTTTCAGAGGAAAATAATAGAATCCGCCTTCATAAAAGGTTTCCTAAATTACAACATCTCAAAAGGTCAATGGTTCACCTGACTGCATAACATCATCAGCAGTCAACAAATTGTTTCCAAATGTCACTGGATTAAATAACCAACGTACATCCCACCAAGGACACGTTACCTTCGTCTCTTCGCCTCTTCCCCTGTTCTGTATCTCATCTTTATGTATATATTCTTGCACTTCACCTTTTGTAATCTATCTGCGGAAGAGGACCACAGAGGGTGGTCGAAATATATAGAAAAGATCTTTCATTTCAAATCTTATTTTCCGATAGTGGGTTGTAAGTTAATTTACTATTGTGTTACGACACTAGCTTACCCTGATATCTATCATATATATATATTTATATATATATATATATATATATATATATATATATGTATGTATATGTGTTAATATATATGTATATATATATATGTATATATGTATATGTGTTAATATATATGTATATATGTTGAGATATTCTGACAGGTTGATGTAAGCGGAATAGGAAACACAGGAGTCTTGGTCTTGAGTTTATTCCCGACTAGTTTCGCAGGTATGCTTTGAAAAAGCATACCTGCGAAACTAGTCAGGAATAAACTCAAGACCAAGACTCCTGTGTTTCCTATTCCGCTTACATCATATATATATATATATATATGTATGTATATATGTGTATATATTTGTATATATGTGTATATATATGTATATGTATCTGTATATATATATATATATATATATCTGTGTATATATATATATGTATATATATATATATATATATATATATATATATATATATATATATATATATGTGTGTGATTTGGATGATGGAGAACATAAGCACAGGGGAAGGCACGAAACCCTAAACACTCTACGCGAACGAAACGGAGTGTTTTGGGTTCCGTGCCTTCCCCTGTGTTTATGTTCTCCATCATCCAAATCATTTGTCTAAAATACTTATCAATACACACACACACACACACACACACACACACACACACACACACACACACACACACACACACACATATATATATATATATATATGTATATATATATATATATATATATGTTTGATTGAATACGACAGCATTCTGGAATATATATATATATATATATATATATATATGTACATATATACATACACATATGTAGATTTCAATCGATGCCCTCTTCCCAACATATATTCTCAGGACCAGCTGTGTGCTTTTTGCGTTTGGTTCCCGACAGCCCTAGCCAGGCGGAGAGACGACCCAAACATTGGCTTAAAAACCCAGCGGTTTGCCGCAACGGACAGGGCTTGACCTACCAAGGGTTTTCTCGCTTCCCAACTCGTGGGAGTGGGATGGTGAATGATTTAAAAGGAAATTGAGAGTGGGAGTTAGAGAGATACTACGAGTTAGAAAATCAAATGAGAAAGAAAAGGAGAAAGAATACCAGAAGCGTAGAGAAATGTGGAATGAGGTGATAGAGGGTAGAAGAATGAGTATGTTTTAAAGAGAAAGTGGTAGAAAATATAAAGATGATCTATGGGACGAAGAGTATATAACTTTTATGAAACAAATCAATAGTTGGAGTAATGTCTTTCAAATAATAAAATCCAGCAATCGCGAAGCTTCGACCCCTGAAGGCGTTAGGAATTGTGTGAAATGGACATACGGGTTGTAGATTTTAATCGAGGCCCCTTCCCAGCATTGATTTAAAAAATTATTTAGATTCTTTTAGACGGTCGACGTGGCAAGATGGTAGGAGACGAAACTCGTGGCTACATATATATATATATATATATATATATATATATATACATGTATATATATGTTTAAGACAGATTGAACATTCTTAGAAGCTCTGCCAAATAATTCGAACCCTGCCCTGTGCGTGCATAATCACAAAGTCATGACGCTAGCGATTGAGCTGCGTGCGATGGTTCAAAAAGACTGTACAAGTCCCCGACCACACTTCACGTAACTGCATAAGATGTAGTCTCATTTTCATACACAACTTGTCGGAGGGCTCGCCTAATATATGGATTGGATGAAAATGAGACCACGTCTTCAGCAGGTCCGTGAAGTGTGGTCGGGGATTTGTACAGTTCTTTTGAATCATCGTACGTAGCTCAGTTGCTAGCGTCTTGACTTCGTGATTATGCACGCACATGTCAGGGTTCGAATCCCTTGGCAGAGCTTCTAAAATTTATATATATATATATATATATATATATATATATATTACATATACACATATATATATGTATATATACACATGTAAATATATATATATATAATATATATATATATACACACATACGTATATATATACATATGTATTTATATATATATACACATGTATATATATATATATATATATATATATATATATATATAATGTATTTATATATATACACATGTATATATATGAGGTGAGTGGAGAATGGTTGTATATGGATGATGTTGTGATTGCATGAGGAGGAATGGGCAGGGGGGTGGGGGGTGGGGTAGTATGTGTGAGTAAATTTTGACGCAGTCCGAAGGGATTTTCTCCCCGTCCTCTCCTTATATGCAAGGGGGGACGGAGAGGGGGGGTCGCCGATTAAATGAAGCGGCCTTGCTGTGGATGTGCTGTGTCTTGCGACACTGCTTCTGACCCAGGGCGGTGGGCAGGGTGCAGGGATGACCCGTCATCCAGGAGGTGCTCAGATGAGAGGGAGGGTGGGAGGGGTGTGGAGTGTATGTAGGGATGAAATGGGTGGGAGTGTTTTTATGCCTTTCCCTTTTTGGCTACCTCCCTTGTAAGGGGGAAAAAGCCTTGGTATATGTATGTATGTATATATTTTCATAACTTTCAACGGCTTTCTAGCATACACACACACACACACGCACACACACACACACACACACACACACACACACACACACACATATATATATATATATATATATATGTGTATATATATACATATGTGTATATATATATAAATACATTATATATATATATATATACATATGTATATAGATATAAATATATATATATATACGTATGTATATATATATATACATATATATATATGTATATATATATATTTACCTATGTGTATATATACATATATATATACATATATATATGTGTATATATATATAATATATATATATATATATATATATATATATATATATATATATATATATATATATACAGGACATGTATGTTTACATATATACACGCCTTCCTCAGAGAGAATCTCTGAAGCAAGATCGAGAGAATACAAGGTCAACTCACACGCATGTTGTGACGTCAGCAGAAGTGGAGCCCACAGAGAAAATGGTGAAAACGTAAGTGAAAATGTTAGGTAAAAGAGAAAACGTACAGGCACCACAGAGTTTCTGGGAGACTTACCTATTTCATGTTCTGCAACCGTTAAAATGGGGGTTCCATTTTGGAAAAATATTCTTGTATTTTATTTTTGACATATTTAATAAAGAAATTTAAAAGTTAATCTTTGTGTAGAGGGCAAACAAGTATCCAAGTCTATGAATCCATTTACCACAAACAATTATCTTTGTCTATGAAGAAAACGATTTGCCAAACTTAAAGGATATGGCATGAATTATCGATGATATGAGGATTACCTGCTGAAGAATAACATGCCACTGGCCAACTCTCATTGCTGTGAACACTTGTTACAGCTACTGAATACCCCTATATCATACTATATTACTAATTGAAGAATAAACATTGTAGATAACAAGAAAAAAACTTTAACACTAAAATTATTTTGGAATTTACATTGCATACCAAGGTTCGAATTGAATACAATGCAAAAGTCATTTCAGATTTTATTTCACTTCACCAATTTACATAATTTATTTTTTACTTTTCTCGGCGAGTTCGATAAGTTCCTGTTTAAAACTCGCAACCGAAAATACAGTCTGCATTTAACAAAAAACTTTATGACATCACTTGGTAGGTTCACATATTTGCATATTTCTGTGCACACTTTGGATGTGGAGTTTACCTCATCCTTTAAGGATTTGTCTCCGTGGTAACAATTAAACAATTTTTCCATATGCTGCAGTGCTTTGAAAAAATCTACTGATGGTGACTTTAATCCGTTCTCTATTTGACATATGAAATCTATCCAGGTCTCCTTTTCTATCATTTCACTGTGTCAAATAGGTTAGAACGGTAATACTCGGGAAAATTTGAGAAGGCGAGAGAAACACACGACACACCAACAAAATGTGTTTATTCGGAATAACACAGGCTAAAATTAAGCTACACAAAAGATTAAATTATAAAAACAAATTGTAACTTCCCTGGGTGGGGAGAAAGAGACTGAAGTGGCCTGCTCGGCAAGCAGACAGGTCTCTCTTGTCCTTCGACGACGACGAGCGTCGGAAAAGAAGTGCCTTCCAGGTTCTCCATGCCCTTCCTTTGCACGTCCGGGAGGGTGAGGGAGAGTGGAAGGGCATGGATCTGCGCATGCGCACAGCAGTAGTGACCTCGTATAGGGACAGTTGGCAGCACTGAAGCCAAGTCTGGACCTCACGATGACAGTCCTTCGGCCGGTCAGGTGCTCTGGTTCACTAGCACCAAGCTTCGTCTCGGCCGAATCACGTGGTCAGCGGGGGATGACCAAACGTCCGCGCCGACAGCCCTCCAAGTCTCGTCACGTGACCCACGTGACACACTGGCAAGAAAGTTGTATTGAGGGAACTTCTTAGCAATGAAACCCCCAACATACCTCAGTGCTTCAATCTCAATACAGTTCTCTAGAGTGTCTTTGGACTCTTCTAAGGTAATATCATCCCCTTCACCCTCTTCATCCACGTCTTCAAAGTCTAGCGTTGCAAAAAGCATAGAGGACACCATTAGTTCAGAGTTTAAATCTGAATTACCAGACGACTGCTTTTCTGGACTTTCATCAGAAAAGGATGATCCTGTTAAATTTATGTCATTATTTACACACTGAACATTATGGTGCTCTCCAAATAACTTGTTGATTCTGCCCACAAGGAAAGATCTTAATCTATGCTTAAAGTGCACAGGGGATGGATGTTGATGTGCAATGCCCATTTGTCTAATACAGCCAAAAAAGTGTTCAAGTCCATCTTGATTAAGCCTGTAAGTCATGATATATTTAACATTATATCGCTGACTTATCATTGCAAATAAGCAGCTTAAAGAGGTACATGATAAAATGATGCCCTTTTGAAATGGATAGAGGCTATCCTTTTCTCCAACCCGCATGTTTTTGGCTGTAGTCAGCATTTCTGAAAGAATTTGATTTTGGTACTCCAAATGAATGCCATATGCAGCTCTTGCTTTTTTGATGTCATTTGGTGTTCTAGAATTGAATAGATCAAACCAAGAATCAACTAATGAAATAAAACTGCTCGTGTCCTGCCAATCTTTGCTCTTAAGAAGATTTTGTTGACCAAAATACTGCAAAGATTTTGCAACGGTGTTTGACATAAGCTGAGCAGCTAATTTTACATTCATTCTGCTTACTCCTTTAACATCTAAGTGCTTGTATGATATTTTATGGGCTGTCTTTAGATCTGATTCACTTCTCATCACAAGCTCTCGAACACTGCCGCTAGTGATGTTCCTGAAGGGACTGTTGAGAGTGAAACCATGGTCGAAAAAGTTGTTTCTTAAGAGCTTAAGTAAATGAGGAGCATCAGCAAACACATAAATTTGCCTATCTGGATGAGCTGGATTTTGGAAGCTAGTATTATTTATATCAATGCCTAAATTGTTCCACAGTTTAACATTGGTGGGGCCAAGATCATTAACCATTGCTACTATTATCATTCCAGCGTCTTCTAATTTAACTATAAGATCAAATAATACAGCTTTTGACATGTCGGTATCGAAGTTATAGTAGACAAGCCGTTTCCAGTTGCTGGTTATACCCCTGATCATAACACACTGAACTTTGTGTTTTGGAGCATACACAGTATCTGTAGCTTTATCATAAGACCACTCTTGAGATACACTTGTCTCATCAAAGGACAAAACACAAAGCCTCTCAAACTCTGACATAGTATCAGCTTTATGTCTTAAAACGTGCACTATTGATGTTAATGGACCAGGTTCAACATTAAGTTTACCTACCCACCGATTAATAGTGGCTATTGATGGCAAAGGGATTATGTTTTTGTTTCTTAGATAACAATAAGCATTAGTGCTCAAACTTCTTAAATTGACAGCTTGACTTAGATCTTCATCGCTCCACTTTGCTACATTGCGTTTGCCTTCAAGTAGTAATTTAATTTGAGTATCTGAAAAGTGAGCTCTTAATTTCTCTTTTATATCAGATGTAACAGTGGCAATATCACTTTTAATGTTACCTTGAAGAATAGTAATAAGCTCCTGATATTTTCTGTTTTCAATAACAAGTTTATCCCTTTCCATACGAACAACAGCAAGCTGCTGCTTTAATGCATGTATGGTGTCATGCAAGAAAGCAGTATGTGTCATCTCACATGTATCAAAAAACTTCCTTTTTCTCAGGATGATGCCTTCCTCTTCAAGTGTAGGATCTCTTCTACTACTATCTTCTGGGTGTTCTGAAAAGATTTTAACAGTTAATTTCCTATTGTAAGCCTTTATTGGGAATGAAGAAAAGGGGGGAAGGGTGCGATGAGAGAGAAAAGTGGGAAGGGAAAGATTTTAGGTGGGGCATGAGGAGTTGCAGGTAAGTAGGTATAGGACATTTCTTAGAATCTGCAGAAGCTTCAAGAAAAAAATGAGGACATTTGTTTGCAAAGTATAACTAACTATATTAAGGGAAAATTATTCTAATAACACTTGTACAAATGTGGTGAATTGTACTGCTTACCTTTAGCATAAAAAATGTTGTGTATTGGTAGCCATGGCTCAGAGATCACAATCTGCTCTCCACCTGCAGTCGAGACGTGGGATGCTGCAAAAAAATAACTGCTTACAATTTTGCAATAGTATGTATAGGGAAAGCCCCTAGCATTACGAGATTGCTTTTCGTCACTGACTTTGAATCACATATTTTTTCATTGCACAGATAAATCTTGCATACTAACCTCTGCTATTGGAAGACCTGGTGTGAGTTGGCTGACTTGCATCAGAGATCACAATCTGCTCTCCACCTGCAGTCGAGACGTGGGATGCTGCAAAAAAAAAAAAAAAAAAAAAAATATTGCTTACAATTTTGCAATAGTATATATAGGGAAAGCCCCTAGCATTACGAGGTTGCTCTACGTCACTGACTTTGAATCACATATTTTTTCATTGCACAGATAAATCTTGCATACTAACCTCTGCTATTGGAAGACCTGGTGTGAGTTGGCTGACTTGCATCAGAGATCACAATCAGCTCTTCACCTGCAGTCGAGACGTGGAATGCTGGAAAAAGAAACTGCTTACAATTTTGCAATAGTATATATAGGGAAAGCCCTTAGCATTACGAGGTTGCTTTACATCACTGACTTTAAATCACATATTTTTTCATTGCACAGGTAAATCTTGCATACTAACCTCTGCTATTGGAAGACCTGGTGTGAGTTGGCTGACTTGCATCAGAGATCACAATCTGCTCCCCACCTGCAGTCGAGACGTGGGATGCTGAAAAAAAAAAACTGCTTACAATTTTGCAATAGTATATATAGGGAAAGCCCCTAGCATTACGAGATTACTTTTCGTCACTGACTTTGAATTACATATTTTTTCATTGCACTGATAAATCTTGCATACTAACCTCTGCAATTGGAAGACCTGGTGAGAGTTGGCTGACTTGCATCAGAGATCACATTCTGCTCTCCACCTGCAGTCGAGACGTGTGATGCTGCAAAATATAGATTTCTTACTATACCGACATCGCATTTCCTTATTTCAATTATATAAGTTAATGTGCCACCTGTGGTAATACAAAATGCACGAAAGGTATGGCATAATAAAACAATATACAGCTAATAACAAGGAAAATCGTGACCTAATGGCAATGGTTTGCGAGATGTACTCACCATAGTCGAGTGTTGGCACTGCTCCAGGTTTAAATTTCTTTTGGGATGTAGGAATGGGAATGCCAAGTAACTCGTACTTCAAATGTCGCTGGAATGCATTTGCTTCAAAGTGCCGGCTGCATATGTAAGAATTGGCCGGATTAAATCTTTCTGCTCGTTTGCAAAACGTAATCCACTTATTTCTCACATATTCATCCTTTGGAAATCTATGGTAAGTTATTTCAGACCCTTTCACATGTGTTTTTCTGCACCCGGAAACTGCACAATGGGACGGCATAGTTATTTTAGTTCCGCATAAATATCATAAAAGAAAACGGAGGTACGTTCACGACTCCAGCCACACCTGGACTGAGGCCGGAATTTCTACGAACCCTCGGCCAGGTACTTCTAGTGATGTCACTGCGCAAACGACCTAATTATTGGTCAGTTGTTGAGTAGACCTTGTATTCTCTCGATCTTGCTCTGAAGAAGGCGTGTAGCCGAAACGTAAGATATTAAAGTACCTGTCTTCATTCTGATTTTTTCTACTGCATATATACTCAAAATATTAACTTTACTTTCAATGTATATATGTATATACTGTGTATACATACATATATGCATATATATATATATATATATATATGTGTGTGTGTGTGTATGTGTGTGTGTACGATTCAGCATGGTCTTGGATCACGTGTTGGATTTGTGATCGACAACTATTTCCCTCCCGGAAGAGAGCTCAAAGTTCATATATGACCGATCTATGGGTAATGCTGTGACCTTACACACATACACCCAACTCCCCACCCACGAGAGTTGGAGTAACGACTCGCAGTATAGCGAAACTGAAATTTTGTGTGTGTGTATGTGTGTGTGTGTGGGCGCGTGCCTACCTGTGTGTGTGTGTGTGTGTGTGTGTGTGTGTGTGTGTGTGTGTGTTTGTGTGTGTGTGTGTGTGTGTGTGTGTGTGTGTAGGCGCCTATGTGTTTGTGTATAAATTTTTGTATGTATATATACATATTACGAAAGTTCAACTGTTGTCACCAACTGTCTATGCCATTAGATCGGTCACATTAGGAACATGCTGCGTCCTTGTGACCTATGAACATCAAGAGAGTGATGGATGAGAAAGGAAGCGGTGGTGAATCAATAGATTAACCAAAAGGTAATGTAAAAATCGTTTGAAGTATATGAATAATGTTTCCATTAGACAGTGGAGACTAAATGAAAGACCGCGAGAAGACTTTGGAGGTTTTTCAATGAGTTGACACCATCGATATTGAAAGTATTTTCAAAATAAGAATAGCCAAGACGACGAAAACCAGTAGGCTTAAGCTATCAGGTTGTTAATTGAATTGAGAAGCAGATACAAGCAACTTTGCTAAGATCAGCGGTCATTGATTGATACAAACTTCTCGAAGATGTGACCGCTTCTAATAAAGCTGAAAGTGATTTGATTAAAAAAAAACAAAAAAACATTAGATCGATATGATGTCTTCCTTTTTATACACCAGTTGGTTTATCTATATTTTGTGCACATTCATTGCTTTATTTGTTTCTTCGTTTACTTCTCATTTATCATTATTCTGACCAAGGGCGGTGGGCAGGGTGCAGGGATGACCCGTCATCCAGGAGGTGCTCAGATGAGAGGAAGGGTGGGAGGGGTGTGGAGTGTATTTAGGGATGAAATGGGTGGGAGTGTTTTTATGCCTTTCTCTTTTTGGCTACCTCCCTTGGAAGGGGGAAAAAGCCTTGGTATATGTATGTATGTATCATTATTCTTTTATTCATTCATACTTTAATCTGTTTATTCCTTTACTCACCTTGTTTATTTGTCTGTTCACTTTTTCCACGCATTCGTTTGTTGGTGGTGTTTATCCACTCATAAGCTTATTCATTATTCATTGACTTGTGCATATATACACTTACTCATTCCTCCTATTATTCATTCATTTAATAACTAGTCATTCACTTATACTTTTATCCGCATATCAATTCATTCCCATTCCCATTCACCCTTTCATTTATTTATTAATTGTTATTTATGCTTTCATAAGCTCATTCCCTCTCTCATTCATTCATTTATTTAATGATTAATCATTCATATGTCCTTTTATCCACGTATCAGTTTGTTCACTCATCCATTCACTCAATGATTCACTTTTCATTCATTCATTCTTTCATTTATTTATTTATTCATTAATTTATCCAACCATTAAATCATTCGTTCTTTCATTCATTCGTTCATTCATATATTCATAATGAGTTACGATGAATTAAAATGAGGTCGACAGAAGGCCTTTAGGTTCATAATAAGATCGGATATAAAAGTAAAGTACTTCAGTGTTTATCCAAGTAAATTCTAAAACTTCGGAATGTATTACATTTTTGAATGGAAGCTTATTCTATTCAATGGCGACGTTCTGATAGCTTGCGGTAATTTCTCGTCCTGGCCGTATTTAACGTGAAAATATTTTCAATTTTGATTTGAACAATTTCATTTAAAATCTTAAAGTCTGCTAAAATCTTCAATTTTTTTTTCTTCCTGAATTTCTCTCTCTTCTTTTTTCTTTCTTTCTTTGTTTTCTTTTTTCTTTTAGAAAATAGGATCAAATGTTTAAGCGATCTTCACATGTTTTTTTTTTCTTGTATTCGATATTAGCTTTGTGGCTCACCCGCTGTACTCTTTTCGATCTATCAACCTCTTAAATGAAGTCTGGGGACTTAACAGAAAGAGCATATTTCAAATGTGGCCAAAAGAGCGATCCACGTAACTGGTCAATGATAGCTGGACTATCGAAGCAGAAAAATCATGCGACCAATCCTTGTATCCTAATGTCTCTCATTTCTTTATTCATTAATTCACTTTTTTATTTATTGATTCTGCGATATAGACGTCGGAGAAAAGGATTCCCAACGTCCATCTTCAAAACCTGTTAATCATTTCCCCCACATGAAAGTGTAAACTTGAGAGGTTGGCATTTAATCTCTAAATCTCTCCTATAACACACTTTCTTACATATAAAAAGTTGATGGGAGATTGGAGGGGTGGGGAGGGTGGTGGAAGGGAGTGGAATGGGTGGGAATAGGTATGTGCCTTTGATTTAGCTACCCCCCCCTTATACATACATACATATACCAAGGCTTTTTCCCCCTTCCAAGGGAGGTAGCCAAAAAGGGAAAGGCATAAAAACACTCCCACCCATTTCATCCCTAAATACACTCCACACCCCTCCCACCCTTCCTCTCATCTGAGCACCTCCTGGATGACGGGTCATCCCTGCACCCTGCCCACCGCCCTGGGTCAGAAGCAGTGTCGCAAGACACAGTACATCCACAGCGAGGCCGCTTCATTTAATCGGCGACCCCCCCTCTCCGTCCCCCTTTGCATATAAGGCGAGGACGGGGAGAAATCCCTTCGGGCTGCGTCAAAATTTACTCACACATACTACCCCACCCCCCACTTCCCCGCCCATTCCTCCTCATGCAGTCACAACATCATCCATATACAACCATTCTCCACTCACCTCTGTCTTCCGTCCTCTCCCTTCCTTCCTCAACAGACATTCCCCTCTTCCCCAAAGCCCCCTTCACCCCATCCATCCACCTCATCCTAGGACGTCCCCTCATGTTCACTCCTTCCACATCTGCCTTCCATACCTCTTTTACTAGTCTTTCTTCACTCATTCTTTCCATGTGTCCAAACCATCCTAATATTCTTTCATCAACCCTATCTCCCAAATCCTTTTTCACCCCTGTTCTCCTCCTCACCTCCTCATTTCTCAATCTATCTAGCCTAGTAACCCCCACCATACTTCTCAGACACCTCATCTCAAACACATTCAAACTCCTTCTCTCTTCTTCTCTTATGTTCCACGTTTCTGCCCCATACAGTGCTGTTGGCACAATCACTCCTTCATACAGTCTCCTCTTCGCATCCATTCCCAAATGTCTATTCCTCATTACACTCTTTAATCCACCAAGGCATTTACTCGCTTCTCTCAATCTACATTCTACCTCCATCTTCACTCCACCTTTTCCTGCTACACTTGCACCCAAGTATCTAAAACTATCCACTTCCTCCAGTCGCTCTCCCTTAATGTTCACTTCCAGTCTACTGCCACTTTCACCCCTTGTACATCTCATCACCTTACTTTTACCCACATTTATCTTTAGCTTTCTTCTATCACATACTCTCCCAAACTCTGCCACCAGCTTCCTCAATCCCTCCTCTGACCCTGCCACAAGCGCAGTGTCGTCCGCAAACAACAGCTGTCTCACCTCCCACTTTTCTCCATTTTCTTTAACCATCTCCAATCCCTGACTCACTACCCTAGCATTCACCTCTCGCACCACCCCATCCATGTATAAGTTGAACAGCCAGGGCGACATAACGCATCCTTGACGAAGTCCCACCTTTACTTCAAACCACTCACTCTCTCCATTTCTAATCCTAACACATGCTCTACTACTCTCATAAAAACTCTTGACAGCTCCCAAAAGCTTTCCTCCTATCCCATAAATCTGCATAACCTCCCACAGTGCCTTTCTGTCTACCCTATCATAAGCCTTTTCCAGATCCATGAAAGCCCAAAAAACATCCTTCCCCTTTCCTATAGCTTTCTCACATATCTGTCTCACCACAAAGATCTGATCTACACAACCTCTACCCGTCCTAAATCCACACTGTTCCTCACCAATTACTCCCTCTGTTCCTCTCCTAATCCTCTCAATTAAGATCCTCCCATAAGCCTTCCCTACTACACTCAACAGGCTAATCCCTCTGAAATTACTACATTCACACTTGTCCCCTTTTCCCTTGTAAAGAGGAACTATACAGGCACTACTCCAGTCCTCCGGTACTCTACCCTCTCTCCAGCAAACATTAAATAACCTCACCAACCAGTCCACCATCACTGCACCTCCCTTTTTCAGACATTCTGCATGACATCCATCCAGACCAGGTGCCTTACCTGCTTTCATCATCTTTACAGCTGCCTTCACCTCATCCTTCCTTATTTCTCCTCCATTCTCCTCACTCCTCACTCTCATTTTCTTCGCATTTCCCACTGCAGCTATCTTTCCTTCCCTATCCTCCTTCACATTCAGCAACTCCCTAAAATATTCTGCCCATCTTCCCCTCACTGCCATCTCTTCCATTATCAACTCTCCATCTGTACCTTTTACCTTTTCTTCCCTACTTGATTCGCCTCCTCTTCCTCTCTTAATTTCTTTCCAAAACATCTTTTTATTACTTTCAAAATTTTCTGTCATACTCCTACCCCATTTCACATCTGCTCTCCTCTTTGCCTCCTTTACCTTTTGCTTTACTTCTCTTTTCTTTTCTTTGTACGTCTCATATGACTCCCCTGTCCTCTTTTGTAACCAATCTGTGAATGCTCGCTTCTTCTCTTCTACAACCTTCTTTGTTTCCTCATCCCACCATTCACTACCCTTTCTTCTATTTCCCCCTGTCCTTCTTGTTCCACACACCATCCTTGCACACTTTAAGACTCCCTCCTTGAACCATCCCCATTCCTCCTCCACACCCATCTCTGGTCTATCCTTTACTCCCTCCCACTCCTCCTTCAGCTTCTTTTCGTACTCCTTCTCCTTTTCCTTTTCATTCAAGGAGTTCACTCTAAGAACCTCCCTACCTTTTGTCCCTTTCCTCCTTCTCCATCTATCCTCCACTCTCAGCTTACCTTCCACCAAAAAATGATCTGATATTCCCCCACCCTCTCCCCTTAGCACATGTACATCCTTAACTCTTCCTATCATAATCCTATTTACCACTACATAATCCATTAGCGCTCTATCTACCACCCTTCCCTCCACCACCCTCTCCCATGTGTACTTATGCTTGACTTTCTTCCAAAACACTGTATTTGCTATCATCAACTCTCTTTCTAGACACATTTCCACCATCAACTCTCCACTACGATTCTTTCCTGGAACTCCACACTTCCCAACCACTCCATCGATTGGACCATTTCCCACCCTAGCATTAAGGTCTCCCAGTACTATTACATTGACATTTCTTCCTAAACCCTCTATGCACTCATAAGGGGGAAAAAGATCTTGGTATATAGAGAGAAAGATGACAACCATCACTCCTCTCCTCGTTCTACTTCTCAGTGACGAAGAAACAGGCCCACAGAAACACAAAACAGACCTCAGTCTAAATGTTCTTCTTATAATCTATGGAAGATCCCGATGGCCGTCTCTGGCTGCTATGGGAATGTGTATTTCCAGTCAAGGAAATTTGAGGTAATAATTATTACTACACTTTTCATCCATGCGCCCGTTCCTTAGCTTATCCGATTACTTCTTGATTTAGATAAATATTTGTAAACTTATACTTATTAGTACGTTTATTCACTTATTCATTTATCTATATATATATTTTTTCATTTATCTATTTACTCGTTTGTTTATGCATTTATCAATCTACAGTGCTTATTCATGTACACGTGAGTTCATTGTTACATGTGATTCATTCACTCATACTACTTCTTACTTATTACATATTTATTCACTGAAGAGGGCGACTTGAAATAAGAAGGTTATGGAAAGAAAAACCAAAGAGACGGAAGAGGGACTAAGGATAAAAGAAGAAAAAGAAGAGTGAGAAGAAGAAGAAGAAGAAGAGAGGAAAAAAGAGTAATGAAGAAAAAGTGGTGAAAAAAAGTGGTGAAGAGTAGAGAAACAGTATGGTGGACCTACTTCCCATAGTGGAGAAAGGCGATGACATCAGAAGAAAAAAGAATTAACTTTTAGAGGGTAGTAGAAGACGAAAAAGTGGTTAGAAATGAGACAAGAAAAAGAAACTAGAAGACGAAATGAGACGAGAAAACGAAGAAACTAGAAGACTAAAAAGTGGTTAGAAATGCGACGAGAAAACGAAGAAACTAGAAGACGAAAAAGTGGTTAGAAATGCGACGAGAAAACGAAGAAAATAGAAGACGAAAAAGTGGTTAGAAATGCAACGAGAAAACGAAGAAACTAGAAGACGAAAAAGTGGTCAGAAATAAAACGAGAAAACGAAGAAACTAGAAGACGAAAAAGTGGTTAGAAATGCGACGAGAAAACGAAGAAACTAGAAGACGAAAAAGTGGTTAGAAATGCGACGAGAAAACGAAGAAACTAGAAGACGAAAAAGTGGTTAGAAATGCGACGAGAAAACGAAGAAACTAGAAGACGAAAAAGTGGTTAGAAATGCGACGAGAAAACGAAGAAACTAGAAGACGAAAAAGTGGTTAGAAATGCGACGAGAAAACGAAGAAACTAGAAGACGAAAAAGTGGTTAGAAATGCGACGAGAAAACGAAGAAACTGAGACGAGTGGGGCGGCGCAGAAGAGGAAGGAGCTCTGAAGCACGGAAGTCCGAGGCACTTGATGAGTAGAAGCGAGGTGCGGCTGAAGAAGGCGGCGAAGTTATCTAAAAATGAAGAGAGCGGTGCCAAGAAAGGCGATATGAAACGTATGGGTTCCGTTCTTTGAGGGGAAATAAGAATATAGATTTCGGGTGGAGAAAACGAAGAATGAAAAGGAGTGGGAGATAAAGGAGGAGTACGAGAAGGAGGTAGATGAGAAGGAGGGACAGGAAGAGTGGAAGGAGAAAGAGGAGGAAGGAAGTGCACAGAGAAAGATAAGACAGAACAAGAAAGGAGAGGAGAGGGAGGAGGAAAATGCAAAAGAAGAGAGAGAAGAGGGGGTGGAGGACGAGGAAGAACAGGAGAGGAGGAGGATGGAGGAAGATGCAAGATTACAGAGAAGAGTCTGGGGATGAGGAGAGTGAAGAGGCAGGGTAGAGGTGGCAAGAGATGAAAGTGCATAACGAGGAGGGCGTGAGAAGTTTGCGTACAATGGGCGACAGGCGGAGATGAGCCATCACTCGGGCTAACATGTCATTAGTAGCGCGAAGATCAACTCTGGTGAGCCGGGAGAGAGGAATAGATTAGGGGACAGGATAAGAAGAAACAGCCGAAGTCATTAAAGAGAGAGAGAGAGAGAGAGAGAGAGAGAGAGAGAGAGAGAGAGAGAGAGAGAGAGAGAGAGAGAGAGAGAGAGAGAGAAAAGGATGTTGAAAGGAAGTAGACCTAGAAAAATAAAAGGCGGGGCAAGTTCTTGAGGTAAACGAAAATGCAATCAAGAGGACAGAAAAAAAAAAAGCGCAAAGCGCGGTGTCCAACACTCTTGTGGATGAAATGGACTCCGGGTGGTCAAGAGGACTTGGAAAAATGGTTTGGAAATCTTAAGAGAATTGGAGATCACTTATAGTTAGAGGATACGGAGAGGTTAATTAAGGAACCAAGTGGAAATAGAGAAGGCTATGGATATTTTGATATAAATGAGACAGAGAGAAAGGGACCCTTTTATTGTCGCATCATGGTCTATAAACTGCCTGCTGGTGAGTAGCCGGTGGGCCAGGAGAGAGAATTTAGACTGGAGGAAGAAGAGGACGGGAGAGAAGATGAAGAGCATTTAGAAGCGAACAAGGAAAAGAACATCACAATCCACTCACTTCAAGCAAGGGGGAAACTAGGTCAGACAAGAATGCCGGCATTGAGCGGCTCGGTTAAGTCGAAGTAAGGGAGAGAATTCTTGCTGCATGAAGGAGTATGGTAATAGAAGGAGAGAAGTCTTGCTCGTTAAAAGCGAAAACATGCTAACATGCGAAAGCCCGAAAAATCAATTAGAAAATCAACTGTCTATGTCAAGAAGATGAGGAGAGAATGCATTAGTGTAAGGTGAAGACAATGGAGGATTAAAGATGTATCACTTTCCGACTTAGAAGGCGAGTAAAGAAAAAGGAAAAGACATCTGGATTTGAGCACAGAATTACAATGAACAGAGTACACCAAAGACTGGGGAACTGTTATACACGAGGATAAACGTGTGTTATTGGAACAAAAGACAGGTTTAATTTATTGGCTGGAGGATAAAAAGGGGAGGAAAATGTTCATGAAACACGGACGGAGAATTCTGTAGGCAGAGAGTGAGAGAAGCTGCAAGGATATATATTAAAAGGTGAGGGCTTTGGCAGCTGGGTGTAAAAGATATGTATCAGATAGTGATCGAAGGTGTACGAGCCTAGACTGAAAGGACCAGCGGTATAAAGGAAGCTAGGTATATTCAAGGGGATATACTCTTCTTTCATATCCCACTGATTTTTGTTATGAATAGAATAGGCAAAAACCAGTGGAATATGAAAAAAAAAATGAGTATCCTCTTCAATATACGTGGCCTTCTTTATGAATTCTGTTTTGCATACCACTAGGTGTAGTGAATTGAAAAGCGCACCCCGGATGGAAGGGGATATTAATTAATGGAAAACTGACCTACTATAGGGCATGTGGCAACATTCATAAGGCATGCCACTGCGGTGGAGAAACCAGTATAGTCACACATGGTTAAGAAATAGAGAAGCAAGAGACTGGGGTATTTTCCGACAGAGTGAGACAAGAGTGAAATAGATTATGAAGGAGAGGGAGATATCAGCAAGGAAGGGTAGGGAGAAAAGAGGGAGAAAGGCAGTAGGGAGACGAAGGAAAGGTAAAAGCACAATTGAATATTTAGAAGATAGAAGTAAGGAAGAAGAGCAATTAGACATAGGAAAGATAGAAGCACAATTGAATATTAGAAGATAGACGTAAGGAAGGAGGGCAATTAGAAGCTGCGCTGAAGAAACGAGGAAAGACTTTAGAAATGGGGTAGTAGCGATGATAAAATGTAGAGACAAAATGATAAGAAAGAGACGCGAGAAGATGGAGGTATGGAATAGGGAGAGAAAGGGAAGAAGTAAAGGAAAAAAGCAGGAGTGAATATGGAGAGAATTGTTTGACTTTGGCTTACAAATGAAAAGGTAGTGGAGTATAAATGTCAGAAACGTTGAAAGACAAGAGAGATCTCAAGAGAATAGCTGACTTCTGCAGATGTCTGAAAAGGAAGTGATGCATTGCTGATCAGAAGAAAAATTCTGATAAAGACGGGTAATAAAAACAAATGAAGATCACGAGAATGGAAATCAAACATAGGAAGTGACAGAGGTAACTAGTATCGCTACCAGGTTCAACGATTAAAAACAAAGTTAAAGTAATTTCGGAGAGACAGCGGTGGACGGGAAGAGAAATTTTTTGTTGTAAGTATAGTCGGGTTGTATAAAGTCAGAAAGAACATCCTCCATAATAAAGAAAAAGAGGGTAATAAAGAGACTTCAGAGAAACGGCGGAGAGACGTACGAAGTAAAATAAATCAGAAGAGAAAGATTTAGGTTCGACTGCAGTAGGTCAGAAAGAAATGGGAGAAAAAATGTGATAAGAAAATAAATCATATAGTGAACAAATAAGAAAGATATCGAATTGGAAGGCTACATACCCCCTCTCCTTGGTGAGTGTGTGTGTGTGTGTGTGTGTGTGTGTGTGTGTGTGTGTGTGTGTGTGTGTGTGTGTGTGTGTGTGTGTGTGTGTGTGTGTGTGTGCGCGTGTGTGTGTGTTTAAATATTACGAAATAGGTAAACTGCCTTTTTGATATATACAGAACATAATAGAAAACTACACTGGCCTAAATAAGTTAGATTCCATGCTCATAGCTGTAATATATTGGGCGTCTGCGTCGGAGACCACCCAAAACTCATTTCCCCTCACTCGTGCCGAGAACCAAGGGGAACATGAGTTCTGCAGCCCAAATATATCTTCCAAATGCTCTTTTTGGACAGGCCAACCAGCGCCACAAGCGAGGCCAACCCTTGAGCTTGAGGCTGATCCGTTCAATACATACCATGCTGTCACCCTAAATATGTATCAAACGCCACAATGTTTTATTCAAGCAAAAACTAGATCCCGGACTGATTGGGTTCATATATAACCAATGAAAACACCTCAGATTGAGGTCGTCCACCTCTCGTGTAAAGAATGAAATCGCGTGCCGTTTTCGTAACTTTTTTTAAAGTGCCGCGATATTGAAAGGGGCTAAACGCTTAATTGTTTATTCCGTGCGCGTGCCTCGTATCCCGTTCCCCTATGAATATCAATCAATCCATCAGTCATCAGCCATTTGCAGTCCACTGCTGAACAAAAGCCTCTTCGAACCTCTTCCATGAGTCGTTTGAGTATGCCAACTTCTGCTATGTCACTCCTGCAAACTTTTCTATCTCCTTTCCCCATTTTATTCCTGATCTCACTCTACTACGATTGGCATCTATCTTTGCCCAGTCAGAAACACACCTGTCTCTTCAGCCATCCTTCTTTCTTGCTACTTGCCCTGCCCAATTGACCATCCATAGACAGTGAATCAACTAATGAATAAGACCACATAATACAAACTTTACGTTTATCTTTTGTATATTACGAAAAGGCATTTGGCTTAGTAGAAGAAACGACAATGATAGACTACACAAATTGAGTGAAAACAAACACAAGGACATTTGAAAGTAACTAATAGTACATAACATTTATAACCTGTTTGTTTATGGATGCTGTATTACTGAATAAGATATAATAAGAAAACATAATACAAACTTTAAGTTTATTTTTTGCATATTACGAAAAAGCATTTGGCTTTGTAGAAGAAACGACAATAATAGACTACAAAAATCGAGTGAAAACAAACGCATGGTAAGGACATATGAAAATAAATAATAGTACATAACGTTTGTAACCTGTTTGTTCATGGGTGCCGTATTACTACTCACTGCGCCCAGAAGACCACACTAGGCTATACTTGTGAACTAAACCCTAAACTCTAATCTTAAATCACACAGATCCCTATAGTCATGAATTCCCAGGCGCCAATTGCATCTTTGCTGACGCTTGGTTGGGAAAACTTGTAGTTTACTGGTTGCTTAATGCTAGTTCATATCAGTAAACTGTACGTCGTCTATTTTCACTCTGTCTGCTGAACTACAACAGTACATTGCCTGGTTATTCAGTGATGGTATCCTGTGCTCATATTGAAGCTATACATCAGTTAAATCTAGTTATGAGTGTCGTTTTCCCATAATACTCACGGTGGCCACCGCAAGAAGATTCTATTTCCAAAAAGTAAAAACAATACAACAATACATTGCCTGGTTATTCAGTGATGGTGTTCCTGTCCCTTTACTAACATGTTTTCTGTGCTCATATTGAAGCTATATATCAGTTAAATCTGGTTATGAGTGTCGTTTTCCCGTAATACTCACGGTGGCCACCGCAAGAAGATTCTATTTCCAAAAAATAAAAACACTTATAGCTCGAAGTTATGAGCCAGTGTTTCTCAACCATTAGATCTTTAGAAGGCACGAGTTTCACAAGTGGGACCACAAAGCATAACTTAGTGACAGTTAGTGGATGCCTTGTGATTCAACGTTGAGGTGATCTCCAAGAGGCCACGAACAGCAATAAGCCAATCTGAAATCTTTCACTTAGTTTCACGAATGATATGGATCACCACGGCAGACGCTCTATTGCTCTAGAAGCTGTTGCATATGCACAGTTACGTACTCGCTGGGATCGATCCTAAGTCTATTAAGTTGCGAGGTGAGTTCGAAGTTAAACGCACTACCTCGATACACATATTATCTATAATAAAGCAAAATTCAACTGAATGTTGTCATATGGATCAAGTGCTTTATCGTTTTCTACGTGAACCTGACAACATTCTATATAGGACCCGAAAAATTTATCTTTCCAGACTAACCCTCATGGAGGCTATGTAAACATATGTCTCATTTTACTTAATAGTCACATCATGATTCCATTAATATGTGAAGCCGTCAATCTAAGCATCTGATATGATAGGCTTAAAAACAGAATTTCGGCATCCCCGAAATGTCATAGGCTCTTTTCCTTTACCCGCAGAGGGCACAGCCAAAATGATATACAAGAGGGGCATCCGTCAGATAAACCATGTCTGATTGAAGACGATGGGAGATAAATTTACCTGGGAGCTGGCTGGCCAAGGATATAGAAAAGACGACTGGGTTGGGCTATACGCCGTCGCTTCGTCCATCACCACTGACTGAGTGATTGATGGCTTATCTGTCCTATTGACTAGTTGATTGATTCACTAATTGACTGATAGATTATAACTCAATTTCTGCCCCATTTCGGAAATTTAAAAAAATTGGCAAAGTGACACCCTTTTTACATTTCATTATAGTTGGCATCAAGCAATTTTACTCATCTGAAGAGGCATCTCCGTAATGAAATTGGTTACGAATGTCTCGGTTGACATAGATTTTATTCAATCTGAACAACGTCAGACAAAAATCATCCTACTGTAGGGTTGGTACGATAGTGAAACGTGGTTATCAAAAATAAATAAATAAATGAAGAAATAATTATATATATATATATATATATATATATATATATGAATATATATGTATATATATGTATATATATGAATATATATGTATATATATGAATATATATGTATATATATGAATATATATGTATATATATGAATATATATGTATATATATGAATATATATGTATATATATGAATATATAATATATATGAATATATATGAATATATATGAATATATATTCATATATATTCATATATATGAATATATATGAATATATATGAATATATATGTATATATATGAATATATATGTATATATATGAATATATATGTATATATATATGAATATATATGTATATATATGTATATATATATGAATATATATGTATATATATGTATATATATATGTGTATATATATATGTATATATGTATATATATATTTGAATATATATGTATATAGTGTGTATATATATGTATATATATGTGTATATATATGTATATGTATATATGTATATATATGTGTATATTTATATATCATATATATATATATATATATATATGTAAAAGAGGGGAGCAGGCTCTCAGTAATACGCGTGGAGTTAAAAACCACAGCATTGTTGTAGTTATTCAGTTTTTTCCTCGTATTCTCGGTTTTCCTGATTAGAGATTTGCCAATGTTTCGTCTTAATGAAGACATTTTCAAGAGTAAACTGAAATAAAAGAAATTACATAATTACAGTAATGGTAACAAAATTACAAAAGTTACATAAATACAGTAATGGTGACAATTGTGTGCAAGAACAATACTAGTATAATATGAGGGATACAATATAAATGCAAATAAGTGCGATGACAATGTTACAAGAAGACTTCCATTTAAAGGGAGAGGAGAGAAAAATGACAAGTCGGGGATGACAGATATAAATAAGCCTATGGTCAGGTGATCTGACAATGGGATTTCAGAGGTCACGGGGTAAGGGGGTTGGGGGGTTAGGCGGGTGTGGTCACCGTGGGGGGGAGAGGAGGAGGAGGAAGGGGGGAGGCGGAAGGGGAGGAGGGGGAGACAAGGAAGAGAGGTGGGTGGAGGTGGAAGGGGAGGAGGGGGAGACAAGGAAGAGAGGTGGGTGGAGGGAGGGAGGAGTGGGAATTTTTGTCTTTATACAATGAGATAGTGGAGATCAAATTGCTTTGGATGTTAATGACTGGAGCTTTGTCTCTAATATGAAAGGCTTCGAGCAATTGTAGCCTCCTAGGGTCATAACTCGTTCCAATAATTTTGGTGGAATTAATCAATTGATTAATTCCACCAAAATTATTGGAACGAGTGATGACCCTAGGAGGCTACAATTGCTCGAAGCCGTTCATATTAGAGACAAAGCTCTAGTCATTAACATCAAAAGCAACCAATTTTGTGTTACTTGAGCAGTGTAACTAGGAGCTCCATCTTCCATAAACAGGAAGACATTTTTACTCATTCTATCACTGGAGAATATTGGAAATAGTCCTTTCTTTAATATAGAAACATATCTGCCTGAATTGATGTTTCCTTGACACTCCACAAGCTCTGATCGACCATCACTCTAAATTGCACCCCACACTATTTTTGAAATGTCCATATGTTTCACTGTTGGCTGCAGTCTTTTGAGGTCAAACTCTTGAATACAGAGTCTCCAGACCCACGCACTTCCACTGTCAGAAAATAATGCGAATCGTGACCCATCAGAAAAATGACAGTGCTCTAAAAGTCCACAGGTCTCTCAACCATCTCAACAGCCCAATCGTTTCTGCACTTAATATTGGCTGGACGAAGGAGTGGTTTTCTTCTTGCAGCTCTGCAATAGTAACCCAGCTTGTGGAAATACCTGAAAGCTGTTGTGGGAATGACATCAGCTTATGTTGCTATGTCAGAGGCCTTGCAACGTGGATCCTCTTCGACATTTCTTTTGACAATACGCAAGGTTCTTTCTGAGGGTCCGGGACGATTTAAATAAGGTTTTGTGCCCTTCTTGCCCTCTATGGTGAATTGTACGATCACCCTATTAACAGTAGAAAGGAATATTGACAGATTTTCAGATATTTTGCGTTGACTAAGTCCACCTTCATGTTGACCAACAATACGACCTCGCTGAAATTCAGATAGGTTTACTGCTCCTTTGGTTCGTGGCATGCTTGATTAATCTTGTATGCAATCTGAAACACACACACACACACACACACACACACACACACACACACACACACACACACACACACACACACACACATATATATATATATATATATATATATATATATATATATATATATTAGGTAAGTTTGAATTACATTGAGCATTAAATAAGAGTAGAAATTAATTCTTCTTGGTGTCTATTCAATTTTTTCATGTCTGTGTATATGTATGTATATAATAGATATATGTATATATATATGTAAAATATATTATATATATATATATATATATATACATATATATATATATATATATATATATATATATATATATATATATATATATATATGGGCGGTAAGTTCTCTTGTAGATATGTTCGATTGACGACCAGAGCTAATTCTATATCCACTATCTTCAAAGTGATTTTCTCAATTTTCCGAATGTTTTGTATCTTCAAGGGAGGTCAAACGCATTACACAAATTGAAAATAATTATTTTTGGTGGAATCATGCAACCACCTTCAGGTAAGTAACAATAAACTTATTGGGCAGTGTTTCAATATGAGTAAATCAAGGTACTAGGAGATGTAGGTTTTAGTTAAGCGTCAGGTACCAGGGGTGATCAGAAAGTAATGACAGTCGGACTCGTAGCTGAGAGACTATAAGTGTTGGGGGGGCGGGGAGCAAGTGTTGCCTGTTGTTACATGTTTGAGCTTGTCGCTGTTTGTCTAGCTTACATTTTATCGTTGCGCTGTGCGATTGCGTCATTGTTGGTTTGCCTCTCTAACCGGAAACATGGATTTTTCGAAAGAAGGCTGCAGATTCTACACCTTCACAAGGTGGAAACTCGGGAAAAAAGCAACGGAGATCAGAGAGGAATTGTTGCAAGTTTTTCCCGAGTCTACTCCATCACTGGAAACTGTTTTCCGCTGGATTCGAGCTTTCGCAGCCGGAAAATTGCAGCTAGAAGATGATCATCGTCCTGGCCGCCCTCGGACATCCGTGACCGAAGCAACGACGGTCCGTGCGCGGGCCATCATTGACGAAGATCCAACTGTTACTCTTCGATTCTTATCCTTGGAGCTCGGTGTCAGTTATGGGAGCGCACATGACATCGTGCATGAACACTTAGGGCTGAGGAAGAAGTGTGCTCGATGGATACCTCATTTGCTTACGGAAGAGCAGAAGAGCGAACGGGTGCGGATTTGTCGTCTATGGCTGGCTGAATTCGAGCCAAATGGTCCGAAACGGTTCTCAGATGTAGCTACCGGAGATGAGTGTTGGATTTCTTTCTTCACCACCAGAGACAAGCAGTCTAACATGGTGTGGTTGAGTGATGAAGAACCTCGACCTCAGATTCTGAAGGAAGGATTTCGCAGCAGGAAGCGCCTTTTCACCATCTTCAATTCACAAGGACCAATGTGTGTGGATGTAATGCCTCAACAGTGTACTATCACAGCCCAGTACTACACTGATCACGTCCTTCCTCGAGTCCTGGAATATCAGGCCAAGACTGCACCAACCCGTCGCCGATCGCGCCTTTTGCTGCACCATGACAATGCTGCCCCCCACAAAGCTCGCCTCACTGTGCAGTTCCTGGAGCAACAGGGGATCACACTTCTCCCCCACCCACCCTACTCGCCTGACCTTGCTCCCTGTGATTTTTGGTTGTTTCCAAAGATCAAGGGTGCGATCGCAGGGAAGCTGTTTCATCGCATCCAAGATCTGGCGCGAGCAGTCAATTCAGAGCTACGAGGTATATCGGGTTCTGAGTACCGTGAGTGCTTCATGAAGTGGCGAAAGAGGATGGAACGTTGCATAGAGGCAGGAGGGGAGTACTTTGAAGGAATGTAGGCCACTATTTGGATTTACCTCTGTACCGTGAAAATATATGGTATCACTGTCATTACTTTTTGATCACCCCTCGTACTGGACGAAGGTGAAGGCTTCGTATCAGCGGGATGTAGCTGGACATTAGTTTACTGTAGCCGGACGTTTGGTCGTTGTAGTCACGCAGCTTCGCTGTGTAGTTGCAAAGTACTAACTGTGTCAGTCTGTATATTAATGATAGGGGTCTATTGTGCAATGTAGACTTTTTCCGAGATATGTTATTTCTTGTTGTTGCATTGTTTAATATCTAAATATAAACACACACACACAAACACATATATACAGACACACACAGACACACACACACACACACACACACACACACACACACACACACACACACGCACACGCACACGCACACACATACACGCGCGCGCGCGCATACACACACATACACGCACACACACACACACACACACACACACACACACACACACACACACACACACACACACACACACACACACACACACACACACACACACACACACACACACACACACACACACACACACACACACACATATATATATATATATATGATATATATATATATGTATGTATGTATATATATGTGTGTATGTGTGTGTGTGTGTATGTGTGTGTGTGTGTGTCTGTGTATATGTGTTTGTGTGTGTGTGTTTATATTTAGATATTTAAACAATGCAACAACAACAAGAAACTACACATCTCGGAAAAAGTCTACATTGCACAATAGACCTCTATCATTAATATATATATATATCCTATCCGAGAGTTGATACCTTGACGTGGTGGATAGGCAGAGGAAATCTCTGCAGGGTCACCCATATCGAAAAGGTTTTGTAGGAAAGGTCAGACAAAGAGCAGCTCAAACACACAGTCGCAGGACCCACTGCTAACTGACACGTCCCTGATGGCAAACAGGGAAATTCCTCATAGATATATGGGGTACCGTCATAATGACGGCGTGGACCATTGGGCACCCTATAGATATAGGGCTTCACCGAATATGATAAATAAGGTGACACCAGAGAAATATTTCACCAGAAACCAGTTGGCAAGGAGGTGAGATTACTGCCAACCCCCCTTCATAGCCAACATGAATATGAATAGCACAATAAAAAAAAAAACCGGGCGTTCCTGTTGGATCATCGTCTCCTAAGGGTCTAACCGCATTGCCTAGTGTGCTTACGGGCAGTGTGCCACCGAATGTGAGTAAGCACTGTCCAAGCAGATCTAAGTCTTGGACATTAAACAACATGAAGAAAATGAAGATCTATACTTACAACGTAAGAAGTCTCTCAGAAGACCACAGACTGGAGAGTTGGAAGAGCTAGACAACATCAAGTGGGACATCGTAGGACTGAGCGAAGTCCGAAGAACGGAAGAAAAGCTGATACAATTACAAGATGGTCACCACCTGTTCTACTATAAAGGTAAGGACAAAGAAAGATCTAGTGGAGTAGGATTCTTGATCAACCGAGAGGTTGCTGGTAACGTAATCAAATTCAATAGTTTATCGGACAGGGTAGCTTGGATTGTGATTAGGCTGTGTAAAAGGTACACTCTAAAAATAGTTCAGGTTTATGCACCAACTTCGCAAAGTTCAGACGAGGAAATTGAGTCCTTCTATGATGATTTAAGTCAAGTAATGGATCAAGAAAAGAGTAAGTACACTTTGGTAATAGGAGACTTTAATGCTAAAGTAGGGAATAAGATGGGAGATGAGACGTACATTGGGAAGTTTGGAGTAGGTGAAAGAAATGACAGAGGTCATACAGTCATACAGTCTCCTCTTAGCATCCATTCCCAAATATCAATTTCTCATTACACCTTTTAATCCTCCAAGGAGTGTACTCGCTTCTCTTAATCTACATTCTACCTCCACCCTCTCTCCTCCCTTTCCTGCCACATTCGCACCCAAGTATCAAAAACTATCCACTTCCTCCAATCTCTCCCTTAATACTCACTTCCAGTTTGCTGCCACCCTCTTCCCTTGTGCATCTCATCACCTTACTTTTACCCACATTTATCTTCAATTTTCTTCATTAGCACACCTTCCCAAACACTGTTACTAACTTCCATAATCCCTCGTCTGATCCCGCCACAAGTGCAGTGTCGTCAGCAAACAACAACTGGCTTATCTCCCACTTTTCTCCATTTTCTTTAACCATCTCCAACTCCCACCCCATTACCTTTGCATGTATCTCTCGCACCATACCATCCATGTATAAATTGAACAGCCAGGGCGATATGACACATCCCTGACGAAGTCCCAACTTTACCTCAAACCATCCACTCTCTTCATTTCTAATCCTAACACAAGCTGTACCACTCTCATAAAAACTCTTGACTGCTCTTAACAGCTTTCCTCTTAGCCCATATATCTACAATACCTCCCACAGTGCCTTCCTGTCTACCCTGTCATAAGCCTTTTCCAGTTCCATAAAAGCCCAAAATACATCCTTACCTTTTCCCATAGCTTTCTCACATATCTGTTTTACCACAAATATCTGATCTACACAAACCCTACCTGTCCTAAACCGACACTGTTCCTCACCAATTACTTCCTCTGTTCCTCTCATAATCCTCTCAGTTCAGACCCTCCCATAAGCCTTCCCAATTACACTTAACAAGCTTATCCCTCTGAAACAACTGCACTCACAATTGACCCTCTTTCCATGGCTAAGCCTCTAATTTGTTTGAATTCTTGGTTTTCAAATGTGAAAGCACCAAAGTTGACACATAATGACACTAACTTTAGGTAATCATGTTTGTTAACTGGAAACTCGTCAAATTAGAGGCTTGGCTATGGGGTTTCCTTTATCAGCGGTTATGGCGTCACTAGTTATGGAATGCTTGGAAGCAGATCACTTCAAGCGAATTATGGGAAGAGGAAGTTCCTGGTTCTGGTATGTGGATAACATACTGATCGTCATACCAGATAACCTAACCTAACCTTACCTAACCTAACCTAACTTAACCTAACCTAACCTTACCTAACCTAACCGATAGATGACAGACTCCGAAGACTCAACAGTGTAGACAGCAGCATAGAATTGACAGTAAAATGGAGACTGACAAGAAATTACCTTTTCTGGACACAGTAATTCGCCGAATGGACGACACTATCAAATTTTCTGTATACAGCAAACCGACCAACAAGGATGACTTTATGGACTGTCAGTATGCATATATATATACATATATATATATGTATATATATATAATTTTTTTTGCTAGTAACCACGAGGAAATTAATGATCGGAATACTGAACGTTTTCGTCTATTAAGACATTTTCAAGGTACTTTGAAAATGTCTTAATAGACGAAAACGTTCAGTATTCC
>NC_134787.1:7272311-7274811 GCF_046742065.1 Oratosquilla oratoria
GAGAGAGGTTCCATCAAGATATAGCGTCAATGGAAAACAGGTACAAGGGAAAATGGAGCCCTGCTATGCTGGCTGATTTCTGTTGGAACCTGAAGCGTGACACGCCTGAGACGTCTTATAAAAGAAGAAGTAAATAATAGATTGTAGGTTAATACATCATATAAAGCTAACAAACATGCCGATTCATTATATATTAATTAAATAAATACAATGAATACATTTAATCTGACTTTGGGAGCAAAATACATTTATGGAATCTTGGAAATCTCTATTAATTGCATAATTATTAAAACAGCGATTTACAAAAAATTGTGACGTGGCATGAAATTTTTATCAAATTTGAATTCAGCACACTGAACTTCATAATAAAACGCACATGAGAACTATGTTTTCTTCTTAATCCTGAAATTTGTTGTACAGTGTTATTTCTTCCTGTTTCAAATACTGTTGTTTCAAATACTATAATTACCGTTGGATTAGATTTATTCTCTATCTGCTATACCTGCTATCTGCTATATCTCTATCTGTTGCCTCTGTTTGCCTGCGCTGAATGCTGCTTCGCATAGTTTCTTGTTGGCAGTTTTTTTTTTTTTTCTTTTCTTAGAACTTCACATATCAAAGATAGGGGAGGGTTATTACTTCCATTGCTTATAACTTATTTAACTGTTTTTCTCTCATTGTCCGTTTGAAGCGAGTGCCGCTATTTTTCCTGTCTGCTGTCGTTGTTACTACCTTATTTTGGTTATATAAGAATATCTACTTTAACCGTGTATACGTTGCTATTGCGCCTTCTTCGATTACATATTGGTTGTGCTTCTTAAGGGCCATTTACACGGTCAAACGGTTTGCCAAACCTGGTTTGTCAAACAAGTGTTTGAAGTGACGCTTGACCGTATGAACGGGGTATTTGGTTGTCAGACAGGTTTGTCAAACGTGTTTGACAAACCAAATACCCTATTCACACGATCAAATATCACTTCAGACACTTGTTTGACAAACCGGGTTTGACAAACAGTTTGACCGTGTGAATGCCCCTTTGGTCTGTACTGATTTTGTCATTCGTGGCGTGTGTCTCATCTGTTTAGTTGAGTTGTCGGGTCTCCAAAATTTAAGTTGAACTTTTTTTCTGTTCCTGTTTTACATTCTTCATTCTCTATTCTACAGTTCGTTATTCCACATGAAATATTTCATTTTGTGTCTGATAGAATTTTGACTCTCTGAACTCTGTAATCCTGATTGTTTGCTTTAATTTGGTCTAAATATGCAATGAAATTGCCAGATACAGCACTAGACTGTATAAAGCATTCAACCAGAATTTCTTCAATAGAAAAATATCTTGGGTAATCAATTATCTCTTCCTCTTCTATGTGTTAGCCACTATCTTATTTGTATCTGACGTACTGTACTGGGAAATTAACACAGTAATATCTGGTTTTTGATATAGACAGGGTCTCGACCGGTCAATATCTTGTTTGGGTTGAGAAACCATATTCAACTGCCCAGTATCAATGCTTGATCTAGTGTTTGTGTTTGCCAGAACACAATCTCTACTGTGAGCTATGAAAGTGGTGAGGTTAAGAATCAGTTATTGACTATATTTGCAAAATTTCCTCTGCAACGTTTGTGTTGCAATCCGGTGATGACACATGATGACAATATCATAAAAGCCTAAACACCACGGCACATCACTTCAGTTAATTTATGTTAAAACAATTACTCTTACTAATGGAACATAAATCATATTATATCATTAATTATTCGCAGAATAATTTTCACCTTGCAAAACTATGTCTGCATCATCTAAACATTGGAAACACTTTCATTTTTCTTACTAATGTTGAGCACACCGAGATTGAGCACGATTCGTTTCTTAAGAGTTGATAAGGAAAATCAAACAATGAGTTGTGAACATTCTGAAGAAACTGGATGTTAGGGTAGCTTTCAAATACAACAATATTAAGATGACCCTCATCCACCTACCCAACAAGGGGGTTGCATTCAAAATTCCCTGTTATGGCTGTGACAAATTATATTATGTCTAAACGATTAGACAACTTTATGGATGGGGGAGACAGGTGGTGATGGATCCGGAGCTGCCTAGTGTAGGCCTTATGGTCTCTTGCAGTCTCCTTCATTCTTATGTTCTTAGGGTAAACTGGGAAACCTTGGAAATAAGGATTTTCCAGCATACATATTGTGTGAGATCTGCCCAAGAAGATAATGCTTTGTTTCAACACAAAACATTAAACAATCACCACATCGATTGGTCTAACTAGGGTTAAGATCATAACAAGGTCCAGGAGGCATGAGAGAAAAGTGAATGAATCAGGCTTAATTTCAGGCACATATACAAAGAGAATCAACATGGCTTGTAGACATTTCAAACGTGGTAAAATTCTAAATTATTTAATTAAGACGTCCCCGCTAGGCTGACTTAGCGATGTCAGGTAGAAGGAGGATTGTAAGTTAATACATTTCTCCTCATTCTTGTGAAGTAGTG
>NC_134787.1:7279811-7287311 GCF_046742065.1 Oratosquilla oratoria
GAAATTTTACGCCAAGCTAGTATTATTTTGAAGAAAAAAAAAGAAAAATCACAATCATTCAAAAGTTCCGAAACAAAGTAGCCACGATAGTGTTTGTACCTTACATATCATCCCTTGTTGCTGTCCTCCTTATATGCAATAGCTTATCTCTGTACGAAAGGAAAGATTAAATATAGTTAAGACGCGAGTATTATAGCACTGCTTTGGATCAGAGAAAAAATATCTGATATGTTGTTCTTTCTATTTGATAAAATCAAATCAGAAAAGTGATAAAATGATCAGGATACATATTTATTCTATTGCAAACGTCAGGTAAAGCAATATTTTTTTTCTTCAAAATACTACAGAATTTTACTTACGTTAAGTATGCAGGATATATCATATAACTATGTTTTCACTTTGAAATTAAATAAAAACAATAACACCGAATAAAATCAGCAGATATAACATTACAAAAATGATTAGGATCCTTTTGTCAAGCATTATAGACGATAATGTAATTTACAAAAAAAAGAAAAGAAAAAAAACACCGTGATCACAGTAAATTAATAAGTAACAAAATTTTGGGACAGAAATATTTTCTTTACAATAATGTACACCAATATTATTACTATCATCCATAGTTACATTATGTTGATAATAAATAGTTCACATAATTTCTTATATGCAGAGGGCGATGAATGGTGCATCGGTCACTGTTCATGTCAGGGCCGGCAATAGGTGTCTCCCAAATCAGAAAGATTGGCAATATTGCTTAAACAGATTAGGGACATCAACCTTCCCACTATGATGGTAAACTGCATGTTCTAGATAACGCCAAACCATTTCATTCAACTGAAGGAAGGGAATCCGTTGGTCTGATTGAGTTTTGTCTCACTGGGACCATATGTCCCAGTTAGACATGACACTTCGAATTCCAAAATAAAATCATCTGGTGGTTACTACAATATCTATCGTGTGTTTTAGTAATAAATTGGTTATAATATGTAAATAGAAAGGAACGACATCACTGAGGTTATCAATATCACCATACATACATACATACATACATATACCAAGGCTTTTTCCCCCTTACAAGGGGGGTAGCCGAAAAGAAAAAGGCATAAAATCATTCCCACCCATTCCATCCCTGAATACACTCCACACCCCTCCACCCTCCCTCTTATCTTAGCACCAATATCACCAACCATGGCTAAAATCTAGCGACTAGATACTTCTTTGGTATGTAGTACAAAAAAAAAAAAAAAAAATCCCATCAAGTAGACAACTTTAACCTTTCACCCTGATTGCGTACTCTCGAAATTTATATTCTGCTTAACGCTAGACAGTTTGATCCCGCTGAGGTGCAGACATGGAAACATATTGCAGTCCCGATTGATAGACTCCATAATTACTCTGAGCCCTCTCCTCAGCTTAATGAAACCGTGATCGTGAAGATAAGATGATCTTGTCTACGCGACAAGAATGAAATATGCAAAGGACGTCACCATATCTTACAAAGGTAATATTACGCAATATTAACAAAAAAGTTAGACAATAAGTGCCAGGTATATCTTGGCAAGCAACAGTTTCGCTAAAAAGATTAGAGGAGAGTAAAGTTATTCCTCACGTAAACGTCACCAGCATCACTGGAAAAAAACAAAAAAAAAAATTGTTTAGGAAGAGTCGTTGAAATCAAGAGCAAGTACCTATGGTATTTATGTGTAAAAATGTCAAAGAAGATGTTATTACAGTGACAGGAGCCATGGAAGAAAACGCGTGGTGGATGCGGGAATACGGAAGAGCAGGATCATGAGTAATAAGTGTTAGATTGTACATCAATGAAGAAAGACTGTCAGCGCTAGGGATATATATCTTGACAAGGGACAAATAAACGTGAAGAGAGAGAGAGAGAGAGAGAGAGAGAGAGAGAGAGAGAGAGAGAGAGAGAGAGAGAGAGAGAGAGAGAGAGAGAGAGAGAGAGAGAGAGAGAGAGAGAGAGAGAGAGAGAGAGAGAGAGAGAGAGAGAGAGAGAGAGAGAGAGAGAGAGAGAGAGAGAGAGAGAGAGAGAAAGACACAGAGAGAGACAGAGAGAGAGAGACAGACAGAAAGACACACAGAGAGACAGAAAGACAGAGAGACAGAGATTGAGACAGAGAGAGACTCACACACACACAGACACAGAGAGAAAGAGATAGAGACAGAGAGATAGAGACAGAGAGAGAGGCAGAGGGAGAGAGAAAGAGGGAGAGAGACACAGGAAGAGAGACAGAGACAGAAACAGGCAGACACAGAATCAGACAGACAGACAAACAGACAGACAGACAGACAGACAGACAGACAGACAGACAGACAGACAGACAGACAGACAGACAGACAGACAGACTCACACACAGACAGACTCACACACAGACAGACTCACACACACACACACACACACACACACACACACACACACACACACACACACACACACACACACACACACACACACACACACACACACACACACACACACACACACACAAAGAGAGAGAGAGAGAGAGAGAGAGAGAGAGAGAGAGAGAGAGAGAGAGAGAGAGAGAGAGAGAGAGAGAGAGACAGATAGAGAAAGACAGACAAACAGACAAAGATAGACAGACACATAAACAGAATGGCAGACAGAGAAACAGACAGATAGACAGAGAGAGAGAGCGAGACAGAGACAGAGGCAGAGAGAGAGAGAGAGAGAGAGAGAGAGAGAGAGAGAGAGAGAGAGAGAGAGAGAGAGAGAGAGAGAGAGGTAGAGAGGTAGAGAGAGAGAGGTAGAGAGCTAGAGAGAGAGAGGTAGAGAGCTAGAGAGATAGAGAGAGAAAGAGATCCCGGAGACTGGCATTGTAATGGCCTGACCAGTGCTAGGTACAATCGACGTTTGGTGTGTTAGTGTTGCAGCGCCGAAGCGTTTAAGCCCACCCAGCTCAACCTTAGCCCTCGCTCCCTGTTTGCAGAAACGTGGAGTCTAGGTAGAGCCACTGTCCAGTGTGCTATCCAGCACACAGGCATGGTCGTCGTCCATTGCAATTTTTATGTTGTTTATCTTAAGAGGATTGGTCGTGATTGTTCTGTTCGTTTTCCTGCTCCATTTCGACACCTTGTTCATGATACACTACTGTTACGCCTGTGCGCTTGCTCCGTGCAGCATGTTCTGTGTTATGTGTAAAGTTCCTTCAGAGTTTTCTGTCTGCTGATGTGATTAGTCTCATCCCCCATACGAAAGAGTAAGAGCGTGGTTGGGTTGGTAAGCCGGCTGTAGCAGACCATTCATATATAGATTGTGCAGAGTGGGGACAAGGACAGAGCCCTGAGGCACTCCAACCTTAGGTACAAGAGGCCCCGCGGGACAAGCAGGCCCGCCGCTTATTTTTTTTCTTATTGCCCTGTCATCCAGGTAGCTATAGAGCAACTGTGTAAATGGCAGGGCAAAGTCGAAGTAATGGTGTAATCTATATGCCTTCATGTCAGACAAAGTCAAATGCCTTCTCCACATCTTTACATTCAAAAATTGCCTCACCAGGCCGACCATCTGGCGATCTTTGGATCTGTTGAGCGATCATAGACATAACATCTTCAGCACCCCATTCCGGTCGACAACCGAACAAACAGTCTCTGAGCACACCTTCCATTTCTAAGTAGCCGGTAGGGCGACGGCAGAGGACACGGATAAACACTTTACCAAAGTACTCCATAAGGGAGGTGAGACGGTACGACAAGGGGCAGAGGTAGTTTTCTGAAGTTTGGGAATGAGGATGGTATAGGCGGCCTTGAAAAAAGTGTGGGAAGGAGCCAGATGCTAGTGATCTATTGTAAAATGTTGTCATATGTACAGTTATAGTGTTTGACATAGTGTCTGAAGGGTCTGGGACTTAAATTTTTGTGCGGATACGTCCTTGACCTTTTTCACTACGATGGGGGAGATAAGAGAATCATCATTTAGCTTAGAGAGATCAACAGTTTCATCGGGAATGAGGTCACTACAATTATTCATAAGAGTTAACTTTGTGCAAGGCGTTAAAGCAATGTGGTCGTTGCACAGGACGGGGCTTAAAGACCTCACTCCATGCTGACGCCAGTAGGTCAGGATGGTGTTGGGGGGAGTGTGTGCAGAGTGGTTGAGATGATTGCACAGCACTTCCTCGTAAGTCAGCATAACACACACACACACACACACACACACACACACACACACACACACACACACACACACACACACACACACACACACACACACACACACACACACACACACACACACACACACACACACACACACACACACACACACACACACACACACACACACACACACACACACACACACGCACACACACACACATGCACGCATCCACAAACACATATACATATGCACTATCATACAAACACACACACACAAATGCTCACCCGCATATTACTAGGTAAATACAATTAGGAAATGTGGGCAAAAGTAAGGGGATGAGATAGACGGGGTGAGTTGAACGCTGTTATGAAGGTAAGCAGAGAGAGGTTAGAAGAATTGCATATTTTTAAGTATTTAAGGTCACATGTAGCAGGTGATGGGGAATGATGATAGTAGTTTAAGGGAGGATCTTTAGGGTCTTAGTTGAACGAGAATGTAATCACGCCAAGATCAAACCCACAATTACGTAACATTTTTATTCACTTAACACCTCAATTTTCCACACAATGTTCCACAGCAATGAAAAGGTCAATATTTCCCCCCAAAACAGAACACACAACAGTACAGAAAGCAGCGTGGAAAATGTACACCAAACAGCTCAAGGGAAGACATGCAAGGAAAAACTCGACCTTCAACGGACAATGCCCAAATACTTCATGCCACGACCAGGCCGTGGGGACCTTAGAAGAGGCAACACGCGAAAGCTGCCTCTGTATTACTGGTTTTTAGAAGTTGAATGTTCCTGGTCTTTCTTCACACGGAATTCTTTCAGCAACCTCTTCATGTTGTTGTCTTTTCTCCATTCTACCTCTCTTCCTCATTCTCCTTCTCCTTCTCCCATCCCCCCATCCTCCCTATCCTCCTCCAACTCCTCCTCTTCCTCTTTCACCGCTTCTTTTTTCTTTTATCTCTTCCTCCTCGTAGTCCCTCTTTTATTCCTCATATCATTTTTTTCCTCCTCTTCCTTCTAATTCTTCTCCTGTTCCTCTTCTTCCTATGTGTCACCTCCTCAACTTTCACGTCCCTTCCTCCGCCGTCTCTATATCTTTCTTTTCCTTCTCTTCCTCTTCCTCCCTCCACATCTTCAATTTCAACCACTCTCCTCTTCTTCCTCCTCCTCCACTCTCTTCCTTCACCCTTTTCCTCCTCTGCACTTCCTTTTGCTTTTGCATATCCTCCTTTTACTTCCCTTCCTTCTCGGTCTCCTTAGCCCCCTTATTCCCGCCCCTTTGTCCCCCTTTTGTCCCCCCTTTGTCCCCCCTTTATTTGTTACACTTGTTCTTTCTTACAACCCGGTCTACGTTCTCTTGCGTTTCCCGTCTTCTCCTCTTTAACCACTTTATTTCCTTTCTTCTCATATTGCTCATATTGGTTCTACACACACACACACACACACACACACACACACATGCACACGCACACGCACACGCACACGCACACACACACACACACACACACACACACACACACACACACACACACACACACACACACACACACACAAAGGATTACAAAGGCGGAGCATGCCGACAGGAGACCTTTTGATCCATATCTAGGTCGGATGCGAAAAAAAAATCATATTAATAATAAAATAATAAATAAAAACTATGATAATGTAAATAACAAATAAAATACATAAATAAATGCATAGGTATAGTTAAATAATAAACAAACAGGTAAATAGTAAATAATAATAAATTGACATATAACTAATAATAAATGAAAATCAGACAGACAAATGATAACAAAACAAAAACAAATAATATAAGATAAATTGTAATCATTACAGCATCTTACTTAGGTATTTATCTAAATGATTCTTAAAGCTTTGAACTGAACTACATTGCACTACCTGTGCAGGAAGTTTATTCCATTCATTAACTACACGGTTGGCAAAGTTGTTTCTACCTACTTCCAAATTGAATCTATTTCCGGACAGTTTGAGACCATTGTTTCTTGTCTGATTCTCATTCAATGTGAAAATTTTGGTCACTTTTGATGTTGTCAATTCCCTTTAGAATTTTAAAGACCTGTATCAAGTCACCTCTGAGTCTACGCTTTTTTAGGGAAAACAGATTAATATGTTTTAGTCGATTTTCGTATGATTTATTTTTGATATTTGGAATCAGTTTTGTGGCTCGCCGTTGTACTCTTTCCAATCTGTCAATGTCTTTAATGAGATTCGGTGACCATACGGAAACAGCATATTCCAAATGTGGACGAACTAACGATTTATATAGCTTGTTAATGAGTGATGGACTTTTGAAATCAAAAGATCGCGCAATCAGTCCTAGAATCTTATTTGCTTTCTCAGAGGCTGAAATACACTGCTTGGATGATTTGAGGTTGTTACTGATAATTACGCCGAGATCTTTTTCACTATCCACTTTTGTTAACGAATTTCCAAATAACTTGTAATCGTACTTACTGTTATTTTTACCTATGTGCATTACCTTGCATTTACTTGTGTTGAATTTCATTAGCCACTTTTCAGACCATTGCTGTGATTTATCCAAATCTTCTTGAATATCTAATTGGTTTGAGTGATCATTTGCCACTCCGCACAGTTTTGTATCATCAGCAAATTTGGAAACAGTAGATTTTAGTCCATGGTCTATATAATTTATATATGCTATGAATAGAAGTGGCCCAAGAACGGAACCCTGAGGAACTCCACTTGCAACACTTTTCCATCCAGAAGTTTGTCCATTTAAAACAACTCTCTGTTTTCGATCATTCAACCAATTACTAGTCCAACCTAATAGGCTACCACTTATTCCATGCAAAGCTAATTTAGTAAGTAGTCTTTCGTGTGGGACGGTATCAAAAGCTTTTGCAAAGTCTAGATATACTAAATCTATATTGTTTCTTTTGTCATGATTCGAGATAACTGTGTTGTAGAACTCGAGTAAGTTAGTCACGCAAGAACGTTTCCGTCTGAAACCATGCTGGCTATCATTTATCAAACGGTTACTTTCTAAATGATGTTCGATAGCATCTCTGATGATAGTTTCCATTATTTTTCCTACGATTGAAGTCAAACTTATAGGCCTATAGTTATTTGGTTTCTTTTTGTCACCTTTTTTGAATATGGGAGTAACGTTAGCTAGCTTCCATTCTCTTGGGACATCTCTGGATATGATGGATTTCTTGAAAATAATTTCTAATGGAACAACAATCTCATTTTTCATTTCCTTTAAGATTCTTGGATGCCAACCGTCTGGCCCTGGTGTTTTATTAACTTTGAGTTTGTCTATACACCTTTTAATTTTTTCTTTTGTTATATTTACCGTACCGAGTAAGTTTAC
>NC_134787.1:7289811-7304811 GCF_046742065.1 Oratosquilla oratoria
CACACACACACACACACACACACACACACACACACACACACACACACACACACACACACACACACACACACACAATCACACACAAACACACACACAGGGGCACCAAAAACTTGTTTCAGCGTGCCACGTATGCTTATGTCCCCAAAGTTGGTAGCCCTGTGAAGAGGTGGAATCAGTGCCTGCGACTTCATGTGTATTGATGCTTCATATTAGCAGTCGCACTGACAGCAGTTTGCCACCCATAATACACGTGAAGTCGGAAGCCCGGCATCCGCTCCTTCACAGTGCTATCAACTTTGCGGACGTAAGTCCACGTGGAAACGAATTTTTGGTGCAGGTTGTACAGTTTATACATAATTCTGTTTTGTACACCAACTTTACAGAGTTCGAATGGTAAAACTGGATTTTTCTGTTATAATCTAAGTCATGTAATGGATCAAAGAAACACTAAATACACACTGGTAATCAGTGACTTCAATGTTAGTGCGGGAAAATACGTGGCAGGTCAATCATTCGTTGGGACTTTTGGGAGTAGATGAGAGAAGTGACACAGGCGAGGTTCTAGTTAATCTTGCAGAGAACTTCAACATGATAATAATTGAAATCTTCTAAAAATCTAAAGTCAAAAGAGGACTTGGAGAAAAAAATCTATCTGTATACTGAGAGCTTTTCCCCTCTTATAAGGGTAGCCAAGTCAGAGGCATGTTCCTATTCCCACCCATTTCACTCCCTCCCACCACCCCATCCACCCCTCCTATCTCAGCTCTTCATGGATGACGGGTCATCCCTGTATCTGCCAACTGCCCTGGGCCAAACGTAATGCAGCAAAACACAGTATATCTATACCCCATCCCTCCCTTCCTTCCATTACAGCATTATCCATAAACAGTAGTTTTCCACTTACCCCTATTCCCTGCCTTCTCCCTTCCTTTCCCGACAGACATTCCCCTCTTACTCAGCTCACCCTCCACCCCATCCATCCATTTCATCCTTGATCGTTCACTACACTTTTGCCTTCCACACCCTCTTTTACTAATCTTCTATCACTCATTCTTTCCATGTGTTCAAACCATCCCAATAATCTTTCATCAACTCTATCTGCCATCTCCTTTTCCACTTCCGCTCTCCTCCTCACCTCCTCGTTCCTCACTCTATCCAACCTAGTAACCCCTACCATACTTCTCAGACATTTCATCTCAAACACATTTGAATTCTTCCTCTCTTCCTCTCTTTAATTCCAAGCCTCTGCTCTATACAAAGCTGCCGGCACAATCACCCCTTCATACATCTCTTCTTTGCATCCATTACCAAATGCCTATTTCTCATAACACTTTTTAACAATTGATAAATTTCGTATCACGAGATGAGAACAAAAGTGTTAACAGTGTTACGGTCATTAATGAAATGAATATACTGTAGGTAGTGACCATAGAATGGTAAGTTGCACCAATAAATTAAATTTCAGAACCAAGAGAAGCAAATTAGTCTCGAAAAAGAAAATAAGCCATGGAAGAATAAAATGTTACAAGATAGAATTTCAGATGGACATTTAATACAGAGTTGAAGCTTTAAGAAATAACGAAGGCACCGTCGAGGGTATAAATTTTAGTTTACTGAATATCAATAAGGAACCAACAGAGAAAGTAATAAATATAAACAAGAAAAATAAATAACAAATAGATAGTAAATAAAGAAATAAATAAGTAACTAAATAAATAAATGAATAGATTGATAAGTAAATAAATAAATGATTGAATATATAAACATTCAGATAAATAAATAGATACATATATGAATAAAAACTAGGTAAGTAAATAAATAAATGAACAAATAAATTGATTAATTAATAGAATAAATAGGTAAATAAATGAATAAATAGATTAATATATAGACATAAAAAGACAAATAGATAATTGAATAGCCAAATAAATGAATAAACAGATAAATAGATTGATAAACATATAAGTAAATAAAAATATAAATAGAATAATAGGTAAATGAATAAATAAATAGATTAATGTATATACATAAAAAGACAAATAAATAATAAAATAAATGAATAAGCAGATAAATAGATAAACATATAAGTAGATAAAATATAAATGAAATAATAGGCAAATCAATGAATAGATTAGTAAATAAGTAAATAACTAAATTAATATAAAGAAATATTGGTCATATAGAAAAAACTATTAGTAAATGTAAAATATGAAAAAAGCCAAGCTCAGACTAGCTTTAAAGATGCAGCAAATAGCTTGGAATTGAAATGAAAGATTATTAATTGCAGCAACAAAATTATAAAAAAGAAGAATTTCAATAAGAGGTTTATTCATCAAATTTCGTGGTTGAGTTAGATACTTTATTTGAGGACGTTATCAGTGTACCAGAAGTTACAAATGTAGAAGTAGCGTTTCCTCTGGAAAGTATAAAAAGGGGTAATTCGCCTGGAAAAAATGACATACAAATAGATCTTTTAAATGGAGCAAGGAAAGTTCATTATTGATTAGCTCAACTGTGTTCCCATTATATATGCCAGAAAAGCGTTTCTTGATCATGTTGTAATGCAATGACCATTTTTGAAATGTATGATTTGAAAAAATAAGAAACTATCGACCGATTAGTTTATCAAGCGTTACAAAGTATTTTCCAAGATTTTTACAAATAGAATACGTAAATTTTACGATAACTAGCCAAAAGGACAGACAGGAACTATAAGTGGATACTCGAATACAGATCATTTACAGACAATTTCAAACTAATTGAGAAAGTGACAGAGAAAATATAAATCTGCGTTTAGCTTTTGTAGACTGGTAACACCTTTGACTGCATAACAAATGTCAATACTAATTCTGTTTCCGAACAAGGTGTAAATGAAACATTGCAATGGCTTTACAGAATATCTCTGCTTAAGGAACAACTGTATTTTGAGTAAATACAGATAAAGATCAAGAAAGTAAATTTTTGGACATTCTGAATAAATGGTATTGAAGAAGCCTACTCACTCAGATGGTTATATTTTTCAGCCACCACTCAGACAACGTCAAGAGAAGTGTGGCCGCAGGTCTTTTTCTGTTGGCTTTTGGGATTTGTAGTCCTCAATTTCTGACGCAGGAAATTGACTTCATTAAATTCCAACTAATAAAGTTGGCTCACTCGACCTAGTTCCTGGACAAAGCCCTCAGCAATTCCAGAAGCAGCCATTTCAAATTTCCACCCCCACCGCTCACCACCTTGTTTAGAAGGATATTGTTGAAATCCCACTTAGTAACGCCATCCATTCTTCCGCCAATTTGCTTCAAAGGGATCATCTCACAATTCTTTTTTATAACTATCTTGCTACCGTGCTTAAGAAAACTGTAAACGTTCATCTAAGATTAAAGAGGAAAGACAATCCAGGAGTATTTAGTTTGCCAAGATTGTGATCTTGTGTACGTAGGCCAAACAGAGAGAGATTTGAACACTAGATTGGTTAAACACAAGCGGTCTATTAGACAAGCACAAGACAGCTCGGCTGTGTTCCACAATGTCAGCAATCACAACAACAGGATTGACTAGTGTTCAAATCCGGTTGTGGTTTCAGGAGGAAGACTGATAAATCAGCCATTATAAAGTCCTAGTCTTAATATCACGGGAGGCATTTGTTTCCAGTTATGAAATTATACTTGGCGATGAGAATCCTGAATAACATTTATGCTCCTGCTCTGGTGCCCTTATATATGATCTTTCATCCAAGTAACGTGGCCTGTTCCAAAGTACTTTTTTTTTTTTCCCCCAAATATCCCTTGGTGATAGAGGAGTAATTTTGCATTACGCAGCATTTTCCTTTCCCTTTAACACAACACAATTGGTAAGGCATGTTGAAATCATCAACATGATAATCATTAACACTGACCATGTGCGTTTCAATATATATATATATATATATATATATATATATATATATATATATATATATATATATATATATATATATATAGTTATTGAATCTTTAGAAGCTCTGATCTGTGCGTGCATAGTTATGAAGCCAACTCGCTAGCGACTGAGCTATGTACGATGGTACAAAAGGAGTGAACAAGTCCCCGACCACGCTCTACATAGTTACAGAAGACCTAGTCTCATTTTCATAGATTTCCCTTTAAGGCAAGCCTTCCGGCAAGTTGTGTATGTTTAAGACAGAGTGAATCTATATAAGCTCTAACACGGGTTTCTAACCCTGACATATATATATATATATATATATATATATATATATATATATAATGTACATATATATGTATATAGTTATATGTATATATATATATATATATATATATATATATATATATATACATATATATATAATGTACATATATATGTATATAGATATATGTATATATATATATATTTATACATGTATATATACATATATGTATATATATATCATATGTATCTATACATGTATATATATATATATGTATATATATATATATATATATATATATATATATATATATATATATATAACTCTACCTTCTTTTAGACACACATTAAACAACCTCACCATGCAGTCCACCATCACCGTGTCTCCCTTTTTTAGACACTCCGCATGACACCCATCTAACTCATATGCCTTACCTACTTTCATGATTTTGAAGACTGCTTTCACCTCATCTTTCCTTATTTCTCTTCCATTTGCTTCATTCATCACTGTCATTTTTTAGCGCTTCCCACTGCAACTCTCTTTTCCCTCCCTATCCTCCTTCACATTTAGCAGCTCCCTAAGATAATCTGCCCATCTTCCTTCTACTGTTATCTCTTCTATTATCATTTCTCCATCTGCACTTTTTAACTTTCCTTCTCTAATTGATTCGCCTCCTCTTCCTTTCTTAATTTCTTTCCAAAACATTTTTCTGTTACTTTAAAAAAATTTCATACTCTTACCCCATTTCACATCTGCTCTTCTCTTTGCCTCCTTTATCTTATGCTTTACTTCTCTTCTCTTTTCTTTGTACCTCTCATATGGTTCTCTCGTCCTATTTTGCAACCAAACTGTGGTCACGTTTTCTCTTCTACAACCTTCTTTGCTTCCTTATCCCACCACTCAATACCCTCCTTCTATTTCCTCCTGTCCTTCTTGTTCCACACATCATCTTTGCACACCTTGTGACTCCCTCCTTGAACTATCCCCATTCCTCCTTCACTTCTTGTTCTACTCTATTCTTCACTGGCTCCCACTCCTCTCTCAGCTTCTTCCTGTACTCTCTCTCCTTTTCTTTCTCATTTAAGCACTTTACTCTAACCACTTCCCTACTTTCTGCCCCTTTTCTCTTTCTCCATCTATCCTCGGCTCTCAACTTACCTTCTACCAAAAATTGATCTGATATTCCCCCACTCTCTCTCCGTAGAACATTTACTACCTTAACTCTTCCTACTATTCTCCTGGTTACCACTATGTAGTCCATTAACGCTCTATCTACCACCCTTCCATCTACTACCCTCTCTCATGTGTACTTATGTTTGACTTTCTTCCTAAACACTGTATTTCCTATCATCAACTCTCTAGACACATCTCCACCAGACATGTACACACACACACACACACACACACACACACACACACACACACACACACACACACACACACACACACACACACACACACACACACACACACACACACACACACACACACACACACACACACACACACACACACACACACACACATATATATATATATATATATATACATGTATATATATATATGTATAATATGTATATACATATACATATATATATATATGTATATATATATGTATATGTAAATATATATATGTATATATATATATATATATATATATATGTATGTTCTACTCTATCTTTCACTCTCTCCAACTCCTCTCTCAGCTTCTTATACTCCTTCTCCTTTCCTTTCTCATTTAAGCAGTTCACTCTAAGTACCTCCCTAACTTTTGTCCTTTTCCTCTTCACCTGTTCTCCACTTTCAACTTACCTACCACCAAAAAAATGATTTGATATTCCCCCACTCTCCCTTTAGAACATGTACATCCTTAACTCTTCTTACTATACTCCTGGTCACCACTGTATGGTCCATTAAAACTCTATATGCCACCCTTCCATCCACCATCCTCTCACGTGTACTTATGCTTGACTTTCTTCCTAAACACTGTATTTCCTATCATCAACTCTCTTTCGAGACACATCTCCACCATCAACTCTCCACCACGATTTTTTCCTGGAACTCCATACTTCCCAATCACTCCGTCTATTGGTTCATTTCCTATTGGTGCATTAAGGTCTCCCAATACAACTATATTGATATTTCTCCCTAATCTCTTTATGCACTCATTTAAGCCCACCCAAAAAGCCTCCCTTTCCTCTACGCTCTTCTCACTACCAGGCCCATATGCACTTACAAAAACCCACATCTCCCTTCCCAGCTTCACCTTCATCCACATCAACCTTGAAGAAACATCCTTCCACTCCACCACACGCTTACCTATCTCTTCACTTACTAGTATAGCCACCCCTTCTCTCCCTCGTTCTCTTTTCAATCCTGAGAACCTCAACTACACTCCCAAACTCTCACTTGCCCCTCCCTTTCAACTTAGTTTCACTCAATGCCAACACATCCATCTTTCTTCTCACAAACATATTGCCTATCTCTTCCCTTTTACTCTCATCTGTACCACATCCACGAACATTAAAAGATCCAAACCTTAATGTACTGGTTGGAAAACTCCTAGACACTCTTATGCCTTTACTAGGAATGTCCCCTGTGGGGCCACAGGTAGCTGGGCTCCTAGTCCCATCCCCCGTCTCGTTTTTTTGTCACCTCGTATGACTCAAGTGGGAAGACATGGTGGCAGCATTCTTTTCCCCTACCATAGGGTGGGAGATAAGCCAGTTGTTGTTTTCTGACGACACTGCACTTGTAGCAGGATCAGAGGAGGGATTATGGAAGTTAGTGACATAGTTTGGAAAGGTCTGCGAAAGAAGGAAGTTGAAGATAAATGTGGGTAAAAGTAAGGTGATGATATGTACAAGAGAAGAGAGTGGCAGCAGGATGGAAGTGAGTATTAAGGGAGAGAGACTGGAGGAAGTGGATAATTCTAGATACTTGGATGCGAATGTGGCAGGAAAGGGAGGAGAGGGGGTGGAGATAGAATGTAGATTGAGAGAAGCGAGTAAATGCCTTGGGAAATTAAAAAGTGTAATGAGAAATAGACATTTGGGAATGGATGCTAAGAGGAGATTTTATGAAGGAGTGATTGTACCGACAGCACAGTACGGGGCAGAAACATGGAATATACGAGAGGAAGAGAAAAGGAGTTTGAATGTGTTTGAGATGAAATGACTGAGAAATATGATAGAGGTTACTAGGCTAGATAGAGTGAGAAATAAGGAGATAGATGGATGAGTGAATAGATAGTATATATAGATAAGTAAATAGGAATGTAGAAAAGTAGGTACGTAAGTAGGTAGATAGGTAGTTATACAAATAGACACATAGATGCATCATATGCATCAACCGTTTCATGTTCACTACTGATCAAAGGCCTCTTCCAGACCGGCTCGACTGCGCCATTTATCATAGCACGTCACTCCAGCAATCCTTTTTATCTTGTTTTTCCTTCTGTCTGGTCTCCCTCTTGCACGCTTCTCATTTCGTTGCTCCCAGTCAGTAAAACACTCCATTTCAATGCCGATCTATATCTACCAATCTCTTAATTGGTCCAGATGTTTCCTTCCCTCGCTCTTTTTATGTATTCATAAATTTCCTCTCCCTCTCTCTATCCCTTTATATATCGCTCTTTCTCTCCTCTCTACCTCTTTATCTCTCTTTTTCTATCTCTCCTCTCTCTTTATCACTTTAACTATTCTCTCTCTCTCTCTCTCTCTCTCTCTCTCTCTCTCTCTCTCTCTCTCTCTCTCTCTCTCTCTCTCTCTCTCTCTCTCTCTCCCCTATTTCTCTCCCCTATTTCTCTCTCTCTCTCTCTCTCTCTCTCTCTCTCTGTGTCTTTCTCCCTCTCTCTCTCTCTCTCTCTCTCTCATAAGAACATGAGAACATAAGAATGATGGAGACTGCAAGAGACCATAAGGCCAACACTAGGCAGTTTCATATCCATTACCACCTGTCATCCTCTCTCTCTCTCTCTCCAACATATTCAGTTAAACTATTTCCTCTCTAATATGACCTGCCCAAACTGAACAGTGACCAGAACGGAGCCAATCCGAATGAATTCCAATTCAGCCAGCCTGAGTGTTAGGACCCAATCCGAATGAATTCCAATTCAGCCAGCCTGAGTGTTACCGTAGACCCTTAGTTGCCCACAATCCAGTGGCACAGTTTCCCCCAGGAGGGCCTTCGGCATAATGACACAAATCAAATTTCCTTGTGTCAAACACCGGGTGATTTCAATCAGCCGAGGTTTGAACTCCAGCTTGATCGAGGTCTCGACTGATCGCAGCCTTGCTCAATCTCTCAATTGATTGAAATCGAATGGCGCAAACCCCCAAGAAAATCTTTATTAATTCACCACTTTGAGAATTTTTTTTTTTTGAAAATTGTGGCTCTGCATGTTTTTATTGCGACAAATGCTAGATTATTTCATTTAGCTGAGGGGCGGACTCTTGACTGTACGCGATTTTCATCGACCGGAATTCTAGCCAGGTCAAGGCCGTTCCTCAGTTGTGTAGTAATATAGTTTGGTATTTGACCCAACAAGACCCTTGGAATGCACCACAGTATTAGAGGAGGTTAATTCTAGTTGCCGCTCTAACGGATTCTATTCTAGCTAATAATGCCCGACCTCCGTTAGCTGAATAAGATGGCTTGGCCTAATCCCATTGAAATCAGTATGGTGGAGCCTGGGAGATGACCTCTTGAGAATAATGGTGAGGTGCTTACATGATGTTGCGGCAACAGGCGATTTCATTAAGTAGAATTTTTTTTTTAGCGTTGGTGAGAGCAAAATTATAATTATAGTCCCCTGCGATACTAAAGAGTTATCATGTTCACAGTCTGTCACGTATAGGATAATTCTATTTAGTTGACAAAACTTTCTCATCATCCAGCTGCTTAAAGTCCCCGTTGAAACCCTCGGGGTTTTCGATGTACTTAAAATGTTCTGGTAACAACCCAGTGTCTTTATTCAGCTGAGTGAAATACCTTCTCTGTTCAAGTATTTCTGTCTCGATTAAGTTGTTTGAAAATGGAGTCGTCTTATATAGTCACTCCGGCACCAATGGATTTTGTTTAGTATAGAGAAACAACAAAAAAGGGTTAAGTTTGTCAGTCTTGCGCGTAAACGACACGCGTTAGTTATCGTAATATCTATGGTCGATTTACAGTAGCTCAACTTGTGTACGACGGTTGTAGCCTAATGTCTGTCCATCATGCCAACCCTTCCATTCCAACTAGCCTTTCTTTTCGCGTTCACCTCACTACAACCGTCACTACCTCCACCGACAACAATATCATCATCGACATCACCGACACCGTTAACATCTCTACCGCCAAGTGTACAATCGCCACCACCACCACCGGCGGTAAACATCTCTGTACAACCGCCACCACCGCTGGCGTTCTCACTCCCCTTGCCTTTTCCCTCCTTCCCCTCAGGTACTTTGTCCTCCATCCCACCTACTTTTATTCCCCTCTTTTATAATTTTCCGTGTGGTGGGGGAACTGCTGCTCTTTTCCAGTTCTCCCTCGATAGTACTGAGTTACTAATTGTCATTTTACTTTAAAAAAATCATTATGGGCTCCCGTGTTATGTCATATTTCCTTATATTTTTCTTCGTCACTCTCCAGTTTCGTAATGTTTGTCACTGCTTTATGCTCCTTTAATTTCCCGTCTGCACCATTCTATCTGAATTAAATGATCGATAATCTATTATTTATTACTCTTTCGTTTTTTTATTCTTTATCCTTATAGTACACCCTGTATGAAAAGTATTGACTGCATGTAACTGTGTAGTATTAATTGCATAATAGCATGCAGCCAGTGCTAGAGGGACTGTTTTGGAGCACTCATACGGACTAGGGTCACACATCATTTGTCTACGTTAGAGTAAAATCTCTACTCATAAGAACATAAGAACATAAGAATGAAGGAGACTGCAAGATACCATAAGGCCTACACTAGGCAGCTCCGTATCCATCACCACCTGTCATCCCCATCCATAAAGTTATCTGATCGTTTCTTAAAACAACTGATAGTTTCGGGGCTTACTACATTCCTACAGGAATGATGCTACCTTCGTATTACGACTATCCCTTACTTAAGCTATTTCTTTGAAATTGACCTTTTTCCGATTCTTTGAATATATATTTTCTCTTCCCCTGTGTTCCCTGTGCTAGAGAGAGGATGAAATTCTGCCGCCGTAATTCCCATACGAATCATAAAAGAAGACAATCTGAAAAGTGATGGGATTAGTTATCCTGCCCTCTATATACCAACCCTACGAGAAGTCAAGGCATAAGAAGATCTGGGAGAAGATTTCCAATCAAAAGTTTTAAATCTGGGTAATCAAACGTACGTGATTGTGGTACAGACGAAAGTAAAAGGGGAGAGAGAAGATGGATGTGTTAGCGTTTATGAAACTAAGTTGAAAGGGAAGGGAGATTTCGAGTGTGGGGGTGTGATGGGGAGAAAGTCTAATATGAGGAGGAGCAAGTAATGCTATAAGAAAGTTTATGGTGGACTGGAGGGAAGTATCTTCAGGGTTGATGTGGATGAAGGTGAAAGTGGAGTGGGAGATGTGGGATTTTGTAAGAGCATATAAGCCTGGCAGTGAGAAAAGTGAAGAGGAAAGTGAGGCTTTATGGATATATCTTAAATGAGTGTTTAGAGACTTTTGGAAGGAATGTCAATGTATTAGTGTTGGGAAACCTCAGTGCTAGAGTAAATGAAGCAAAAGATGGAGTAGTAAGGAATTTTGGAGTGGCAGGTAATTTTTTTAATGGAGAGTTGATGTTGTAGATATGTTTAGAATGGGAGTTCATAACAGCAAACTCACTCACTCACTCCGCTGGATCTTCGGCCTCGTGTAGATTTTGGTCCGCCAACATTAATCCTCTCCATGCCCTTCGGTCCTGTGCTGCTTCCATCCAGGTTGCTTTATTTATTCCTCTTCTGTCCATCTCCGCATCCACACCATCCATCCATCTCATTCGAGGTCTCCCTCTGGGTCTTCCTCCAGGCATTCTACCCATCAAAACTCGTTTTCATAACAGCATCATAACAGCAAACATCATAAAAGCAAACACAGAGTTTAATAATATAGTCAAGCATAAGTATACATGGGAAAGGTTAGTGGATGAAGAAGTAATTGATAAGTCAAGGGACTATGTCGTGGTATCCAAATGAATTATGAGGGATAGGATGAGTTCTGGATATCCATGCTCTTAGAAGAGTGAGTAGGGATGTGTAAGATAATTTTTTAGCAGAAAGGAATTTGAGGATGGAGGATAAGTGGAGGATAAGGAAAAGGGAAGGAGGTAGAGAGGTGCTTAGAGTAGACACTTGAAATGAGAAGAAAAGGAGAAGGAATGCCAAAAGCTAGGGTCATCATATTAAAACAACAGGGCAGGACTCGCAGTAATGGGTATAAACTGGACAAATTTAGATTTAAGAAAGGAATAGGCAAAAATTGGTTTACTAATAGGGTGGTCGATGAATGGTAAACTTAGTAACCATATAGTAAGCGCTGAAACTATCAGTTGTTTTAAAAAAACGATTAGACAACTTTATGGATGGGGACGACAGGTGGTGATGGATACGGAATTGCCTAGTGTAGGCCTTATGGTCTCTTGCAGTCTCCTTTATTCTTATGTTCTTATGAAGCGACGGAAGTGGTGAAAGATAGAGTAATGGTGGACGTAGAAGAGGAATTGTTATGCAAAAATGGTATGTGTATGTGGAACAAGGAGGATGGGAGAGAATATAAGGAAGAGTAATGAGTAGTAGAATGATTAGGTAAAGATGGTAATAGAGGAGAAGAAGCGAGCATATAAGGAATGGTTGCAAAGTAGGACTCGGGAAGCATATAAGAGGTACAAGGAAAAGAGAGAAGCAAAACGTAAGATAAAGGAAGCAAAGAGGAGAGCAGATATAAGATGGGGTAGGAGTATGACTCGATATTTTGAAAAGAATGAAAATATGTTTTGAAAGGAAGTGAAGATAGTGGGGGGTGAGTCAGGTAGAGAAGAAAAGGTAAAAGGTGCAGATGGGCTGATGTTAATGGAAGTGACGGTGGTAAGGTGTAGGTGGGTAGAGTATTTTAGAGAGTTGACGAATGTGGAGGAGGATAGGGATTGTAGCAGTGGAAGGAACTAAGAAATTTACTGAAAAGGGAGAAAAAATAAAAGAGATATGGGAGTAGATGAGATACAAGGGTACCGAAGTGCTGGAAGAGTGTCTATATAGTTCCACTTTACAAAGAAAAAAGACACACGTGCATGTAGTAGTTTTAGAGGGATCAGTTTGTTGGGTGTAGTTGGGAAGGCTTTTGGGAAGGTTCTTATGGAAAGGATTAGGAGAGGGATAGAGGAATAATTGACGAGGAGCAGTATTGAGTTTGGGAAAGGTAGAGGGTATGTGATTTTTTTTTTTTTTTTTTTTTTTTTTGTAAGGCCGATTTGTGAGAAGTTTTTGATAAAAAAGTAAGGATACTTTCTGGGCATTCATGGATCATTGATGCAGGAGGACTAAGATTCGAATCTTTGATTAACTTGTGCTCCCCGTCCTACTGTACGGCTGTGAGACATGGACATTGGAAGTTAACTTAAAGAGGCATCTCGATGTCTTTGGTATCAAGTGCATTTGAAGGATCATGGAATATCGCAGTAATGACTTAGTACCAAACCAGAGACTGTAATGTGCGACTCGCCGGTTACCAGCACAATCCGTAAATGTCAACACCGGGTATATGGGTATGTGGCACGTTTCCCTGATGTTGATCCTCTTCAGCGTTGTCTCCACACGATACAACTCTTGATGGAGGAGAAGAAAGGAACATCCTCAGAGTTCATGGCTGGGACAAGTCGATCGAACCAGTCAAGAGTTGTTTGAAGTGGGATGGGATGGGTGTCTGCCTGAGAGCTTGCCCGGAGAGACCCACGTGGGGACTGGCGCCGGTCGGCGTGTGAATGAAGACACACGCTCCATGACGTATGTTCTCAATTGATAATGAGAAGAGCAGGGATGGACATTCATTCACTGTGAGGTAGAATACAAAGAGAAACAAATGGATGATGGATGGGTGTGGGGTGAGTGAAATGTGGGTGCAGTCTATAGCTACTCCTTCCTTATAAGGGCGATTTTTTTTTCTTTTTTTTTGCTACATAGATAGTTGAGGTTAAATCATTATAACAGTAGCCATTTCTGTCAACTCGTGATCATGTTATTCTTAGAGAACTACACTCCATCCTTTTATGAGTGCGTGGTAAAATCAGAATATATAGTAAATACAATTACAACACAATTCAAGGAATTTAGGTAGAAAGTACAAATAACTATAGTGATTGTGAGGATGGAAACCAGTAATTTAACTTGAAACCAATCAATTAAACATGAGAAAATATTATAACGCGCCGTCTCAGGGGCTGAAAAAGAAGCTCTGCAACATTTCCGCATAAAAGTGGAGGCTGTGAAAGCATTAGTAATTCAAAAGTTGGTCTTGATGTTCAGGACAAGGAGGAAATAATGACAGACTCCCTACTATATAAAACCAAAACGACATTGATATACAAGAAAGAAAAATAAACTGAAGTCATATGAATTGCAAAACCGAGAAACGAAAGAAGAAACAAAAGAATGTCATAACTCTGAATATAAAGAATAGAGGATGACAACACAAACAACAGAGAATCAAATGGGAGATAGCGTAAGGTCTTACGATATGCAGACTACTGAACTGATGTCAACAAAAATGACGCGCGTCTGATTGGTTCGCAGAATCCTGAAACTGGCAATTATGAAGTTGGTAAGTAAACGAAAAGGAGTTTTGTAAAAGGAGACAGCTCTTGCAACTGGTCTTTCTGTATGACCGTGTTTCACAACAAGACTTTTTATATCTGCAGACTTGTAGTTCCACTGACATGAGGACTACTTTATATGCTCAATGAAAAACCACCTGTCTACAAAATGACTATTAACAATTTTCCATACAAATAGAAAAGTTTAATGTTCTCGCTGTCAAACTGGTGAAAAAGTTAGATCAAAATGTTTTATTCCATAATTTCTTATTGACATTAAGAATTATCACACGTGGAATATTTTCTTTGATATAAATACTTGTTTACTAGTTTCAACCAAATTCTAGTTACGTACCCAAGTGACCGTTTACATAAATCGACAATAACCATCGTTAAGACAATGAACAAAAAGAAACTACCGTATGACCAAAAAATTCATATATATATATATATATATATATATATATATATATATATAAAATTATCTATTAACATTGAAAAATGTATGTGCGGCATTCACTTTGATATAGATACTTGTTTATTGATTTTGATAAATTCCTAGTTACCAATGTTTATCACAGACCCAGGTGACCATTTTCACTAATCAACAATAACCAAATTTCATAAGATAAATAACGTCTTAAAATTAGACTTCACTGTCACTACCTATATGCACTCCAACGCTAAACACTGCCTGATCTCACTGGCAATTGAAAGAGAGAGAGAGGATAAATAGATAGATAGAGAGATAGATAGAGAGAGAGGATAAATAGATAGATAGATAGATAGATATAGAGATAGAAATAGAGACAGAGACAGACAGAGTGATAGAGATAGAGATAGAAATAGATAGAGAAAGAAAGAGAGAGAGAGAGTGAAAGAGAGAGAGAGAGAGAGAGAGAGAGAGAGAGAGAGAGAGAGAGAGAGAGAGAGAGAGAGAGAGAGAGAGAGAGAGAGAGAGAGAGAAAAGTTCATATCGTACGTTTGGCATTGGTGATTTTTTTTTTTTTTTTTTT
>NC_134787.1:7309811-7317311 GCF_046742065.1 Oratosquilla oratoria
AAAGTTCATGGCAATACTGATTTCGTGTGCTTTTTTTGTCTAATTTTTAAATAATTTTAGAAATTGAGTCTATGAATTGTGACTTTGTATGACATCCAGCATTGTCCATAAAGACAAAAACAACCTTTCTATAAAACTTACTTCACTAAATCTTACATTCATTCAGTCTCACTTGACTTACAAATCACACTTACAATATCCTTTGGTTTTACCTTTCTAGTGTTATTAGAAAAAAATTCCCCAATATATAAAAGATAGTGAATGATGGTATGTTCCTAGCAATTTTGGTTGACACGTGAGAAACTTTTTGCATTGAAGATTGGTCGATTTTGGCACGCGTGCTTAATAAGGTTGCCCACCCATAGTATAGGCAATATTCATATGTATATACATACAGTTTGTGTTCCTGCTGACAAACTAGAGGAAAGATCTTTACATGTGGCATATTTACTTTAAAATGTAGTCTTAACAATTTTAACCAATTCTTAGTTAATGATATAGATTAACACAGTGTGTATATAGACTAAGATATCTATTTTCATCAATCAAAAAAATTCAACATTCAGACGATGTATAGGCCCCGAAAGCCGGATATTTTTTTTTAACGAAGTTTGGGGATTTTTTTTTCCAACTTTGTTGGATATCACCTTCTTGAATTAATGCAAGAAAATGCTTCCGTATGTTCGCTGCTTTAGTGCCCACGCACGATCTCGACGTATACCAACATTCTTCCTGTAGACACAGCTCCACGTACCGGAAATTTGATGGCTGTTCTCCACTGTGATAAATATATTATCTACCGTATTTCACCAAGCGCCAGGATCGTACGTGCGTTTCCATCTGGTAACGGTACTCTAGCGGTTTCGAAAGCAATGCATCTGCATATTCTTCACTATGCCCGTAACCTTGTTGCTCCATGTCAAGTTTATAAAGTTACGATCTTAAGTTATTGTTAGACAGTACTTCAACACGACTCGCACTCTCGCATCTGCCTGTTCTCGCTGCCAACTCCCATTTGGCTGTTCCCATTTCTATGGTTGTATTAAGTGATGAACACACGTGGTACATAATAGAATTAAGTGGGATGGCTCGTATCCTAAATGAATGATTGTGTTAAGCTCCCTGAATCACGTCGTTTAGGTTTATCTTGTTTAACATCGCTCTCATTTGGAAAGGATGCTGCTGTACGGAAGCACGGGCCAAGGGCAAAAACGCACACAAACTGTGTACACGTTAAGTGTGTGTGTGTGTGCGGGGGGGGGGCGGCGGCCGTGTAAGTGAAGCAGCCCTACCGTGAATGTGCTGCATTAATTCCGACCAAGGCGGTGGGCATAAGGCAGGGATGACCCCTTCATCCACGAGGAGCTAAGATAAGAGGGGAACGAGGGGGCTGGATGGGGGCGGGATTAGGTGCGCGCCTTTGACTTGGTTACCTCCCTTATGAGGGTGAAGAAGCACTTGGTATATAAATAGATTAATATTATTATTATCATTATTATTATCATTATTACTATTATTGTTATTGTTGTTATTGTTAGTATTATTATTGTTAATATTATTATTGTTATTATTATTGTTATTATTATTATTGTTGTTGTTGTTTTTGTTGTTGTTATTGTTGTTGTTTTGTTATTGTTATTGTTATTGTTGGTGTTGGTGTTGTTCTTGTTGTTGTTGCTATTGCTATTATTACCACTTTTATTATTATTACTATTGCTATTATTACTACTTTTATTATTACTGCTATTACTATTTTTATTATTATCACTATTATTACTACTTTTATTATCATTATTATCATTGTTACTTTTATCATCATCATCATCATCATCATCATCATCATCATCATCATCATCATCATCATCATCATCATCATCATCATCATCATCATCATCATCATCATCATCATCATCATCATCATCATCATCATCATCATCACCACCATCATCATCATCATCATCATCATCACCATCATCATCATCATCACCATCATCACCACCATCACCACCACCATCACCACCATCACCACCACCATCACCACCACCACCACCACCACCACCACCACCACCACCACCACCACCACCACCACCACCACCACCATCACCACCACCATCACCACCACCACCACCACCATCACCACCATCATCACCACCACCACCACCAGTATCACCACCACCAGTATCACCATCACTATCATCACCATCACTATCATCACCATCACTATTATCAATATTACTTTTATTACAATTATCATTATCACTACTATTATCATGATTATTCTTACTATTAACATTATTATCAATATTATTAATATAATTGATTATTAATCGTTTTAGTAGTAGTGATAGTTGTAGCATTGTTTCTATTATTTAATTATTTTATTACTATCAATGAGTAGCGATAGTAATAGAACAAATGTTGGTAGTCGCAGTAGTATCAACAGTAGTTGTATTAATTGAAGTTACTATGATATTAATGAAGCGGCCTTGCTGTGGATGTGCTGTGTCTTGCGACACTGCTTCTGACCCAGGGCAGTGGACAGGATGCAGGGATGACCCGTCATCCAGGAGGTGCTATGATGAGAGGGGGGGAGGAGGGTGGAGGAGAGTGGAATATGTAGGGAACAGAATGGGTGGGAGTGCTTTCTGTGCCTTTTTCTTTTTGGCTACCCCCCGTGTAGGGGGAAAAAGCCTTTGGTATATGTATGTATGTACTATAATATTTTTTATAAATTCATGTTATTCCTATTAATTTATTTCTTTGTTTTTTTGCAGATGACACCCTGTTTCATTCCTGCAATTGTAAAGACTTCAAACAGATATTAGAGAGAAGGTAAGCTGGAGCTACTGTCTACATGATTTCGACAGTCCCTGGCTGAGGATGCACAGAATTTCCTTTTTGGTAACTCAGATGAAAGCTCCTTTGTCTTGTCCGTCTGCTACTTAGGGGTAAATCGTTTTTTTCAAGTGTGAATATTGGATCCACTAAGCTGTATGCATGCCACATGTGCTATTTCCGAAAGTAGCCAGCACACTCATCAGTTAACTTATGATTATTACCGGTATGATAATAATGATAATCATAATAACTAATGATAATAGTAATAATGATAATAATGATGATGACAAAAAAAGAAAAGAAATAATAGTAATAATAATAACAATAGTAATAGTAACAATAGTAACAGTAACAGTAACAATAGTAACAATGATGACACTGATCATAATGGCAATAACGACAATAGTAATAATAACACTGCTATACAAATTTTAAAAAGTTGCGGATATCTTGGTATCCAACACCTGTTCTATGACATGTGAAACATGCTGATGCAGGATATGAAAACCATTTGTCTCTGTCACCCACCGTTTATTTGATATACGCCTTCAACCATTTATATTTCACTAGACCAATTTATTTTTACATGAGTGATAATGAACATGGCATCAGCTAAGTAAATAGTGAAATTGAGGTGCATGGCACTTGTATTATACAGTAATATCTAGTTCAACATATAATATACACATGCAATCCATACACACTGAAATACTTTCCTAATCTAAGGTGCGTTTGGTTTGAATTTCTTGGTCGTAGACTTGCGTTTGTGCTGAGCATTTGGTATGTCACGCTGAAGTGACCAGCAGTAGTCGGCCAACATTGCTACACTCCATCGACCTTGATACCCATCACCGAGATGTCCTGGTGAAAACGTTCACCGTGTTCGTCACTAACTGAACCTAGGTGTTCGGGGAAGAAGTCAAGATGTGAGTCGAGCAGATGAATTTTAAGGGACATGTTGGCTCCCAAGTGTTTGTACGCACTGATGCATTTCTTCACAACATTAACATGGTCTGCAGATTTATAATTTCCAAGGAAATTGGCTACAACTGATTTGAATGCTACCCATGCATTTCTTTCAGTATTATTCAGTAAGTTTTGGAAGTGTGTGTCAGCAATTACCTTCCTTATTTGTGGACCTATGAACACACCTTCCTTCACTTTCGCATAACTCAACTCTGGAAACTTGTTGCAAAGGTACCGAAAAGCATCTGAGTCGTTGTCTAGTGCCTTCACGAAATTCTTCATGAGCCCCAGCTTGATGTGAAGCGGTGGCATGAGAACCTTATCACGGTCAATCAACGGCACACGAAGTACATTTTTATTTCCTGGCTGCATTATGTTTCTAATTGGCCAACTCTTTTTTATGTAGTGTTGCTTTCTATCTCTACTGTCCCACTCGTAGATAAAACTGCAGTACTTGGTGTACCCTGTCTGTATTCCCATGAGAATGGTGACGACTTTTAAATCACCGCAGATACACCATTTATACTCTTGATAACGAATTTTTTCAAGAAGTAGCGACATAGTTTCATATGTTTCTTTGAGGTGGATAGAATATCCAACAGGGACTGATGCATATTTGTTTCCATTGTGTAATAATACTGCTTTCAAACTTGTTTTAGATGAGTCGATGAACAATCGCCATTCTTCAATGTTGTGTTCCACCCCGAGACTTGACATGAGGCCTTCGACATCAGAACAGTAGCAAATGGTGTCACTCATTGCAAAGAATTTCTCAAGTTCCTTCTGTCTGTGGCGAAAATGTGAGGTAGTTGTACCCAGTGCAAGCAAATTCAATTCTTTAAGGCGTGAACCGAGCAATTCCGCTTGACCAGGTCCCGTACGAGGTCAGACAGATCAGCATTGTTAACTAAATGAATACCTTCTCCGGATTGGTAGTCAGGGTCGGATACGTTGCTGGAAGATGAAGGAGAACTTCCTGCTTGCGTTTCTTCATCAACTGTATATTCTGCAGGTGCTATTGGTATTGGACAACTTACGGGATCATGTGGAATTGGTTTAGAAACTGAGAGAACGTCTGGATACTTTACAGATGCACGAGTTTTGTAAGAAAAGCCTGTGACATTTGCCAAACAAAAATAACAGTCTGTTGTATGGTTTCTTAACTCACGCCATATCATGGGAACTCCGAATGCCATATGGTTGTTGTTCTTCGCCTTCCTAATCCAACCACGCAAGTTGCATGCACATGTCAAACAGATGAACTGTGGTGCCCAGGATTTACCAGTATCCACCTTTGAATCATAGTATAGTTCATATGCTTTCTTCAGAAATGGTGTAAAAGTCTTCCGATGGGATTTGTCTGTTAGATAGCCGCACACATAGCAAAACAGATCCGGTGAATTTATACCACCTCTGGACGCCATAATTTCGCCTTAACCTGAAAATTGAAAAAGAAAAAAATGAAAGATTAGTAATGCTATATCTTAAATGTTTTGACACGTTACACTAAATACAACTATTTTTACAGACGACGATAATATTGTATGGCGTTGTATGAAAAATTACTAAAAACGTGGGGGTTAAAAAAATGTGATGAACGGTGTTTCTAGAAAATTCATTTTTGTCAATATTTTAGAAACCTGACGTGATAGAGCAAAACGGTTTTCAAATTTGAAATCAGCATAAAAAACTACATTAGAAAAAGTGAACACCATACCAGATATCTATAGCTTGTTTATCAGTGTAATGATAATAATTACACTACTACTACTACTACTACTACTACTACTACTACTACTACTACTACTACTACTACTACTACTACTACTACTACTACTACTACTACTACTACTACTACTACTACTACTACTACTGTTTAGTAGTAGTAGTATCTGAGCTCTTTGAGGATGAAGGACTACCACTGACCCCCACCCTCTGCCCGGGTCAGAAATAATGCAGCAAGACACATCATATCCACAGCAGGAACCACAGGCTAAGTTGGTTTTCCCCATCCTTTTCATTTACATAGCGACCCTCCCTCGTAGCCCTCTCATGCAAAAATGGAGAAGACGAGAAGAAATCCTATAGGGTCGTATCAATCTACTGTCCATTCACAACCATTCTCCACTCACACCTTCTCTCTTCCCTGCTCAACAGACATTCTCCTTACACCCAAGACACAGTTCACCCCCATCCATCTACCTCATTCTTGATCCTCCCCCATACGCCTCAAGTTCATTTTATTCTCCTCTGCTTCCACACTCTTTTTGCCAGTCTTTCCCAGCTCATTCTTTCCAGGAGTCCTAAGCATCCCAATATTTCTTCATTAGCTCTAGCTGCCTGGTCCCTTTCCATCACCATTCTGTTCCTTGTCCCCTCATTTCATACACTATCCATCCTCGAAACATCCACCATACTTCTCAAACAGTTCATATCAAACACGTCTAAATTTCTCTCTCCTTTAAGCACGCATCAAATTTCAAGTCTCTGTCCTACTCAGTGTCGTAGGCAAATCACCTCACCATAAGAAGGAAACAAGGGATTTGTTCTTCTCCTTACATCCATCCCGAGATATCTACTTCTGATGACAATTTCCATCCCCGCAAGACATTTAGTTGTTTCTTTCAATCACGATTTCATCTCCACCTACATTCATTACCTGCTGCATGTGACCCTGAATACTTAAAACTACCCACAGCCTCCAACCTTTCTCCTTTAATAGTTACCTACAACTTGGTTTCACCTTGCAGCTAGAGGCAATATGAGTACCCCGTATGATAGATCTTTCCATAGTTACCTTCCAGAGTACTCATGAAAAATTGTCTCTTGATGTTGCACCCTGGGGATTGGGACGTTCCTGTTTAATGTGTCCCCAGCAATTCTTATTTTCTCAGAAAATAAGCCAAACTCAGGGACACGTTTAAGAATGACTAGACCACCCGTGACCCGTTGTGTCAAATAAAATTCTAAATGATACGTTGTTAATAAAATGGTAAATAAAATCTTTATTAAGACAATGCTCTATTCAGTAGACGAAGGCAGTGACTTGATTAGTTAAAAGAAGTGAAATGCAGAGGATTGTGACGTCATGTCGTCGTTGCTTGGAACACTACGCATTATATGATTACTGCTGGAGATCTCACATACCTTCATTTGAATGTTCAAAGCTGACCGTTGGTTGACATACAGTAAGTGGTACAACATAATTCTTATTAACTTTTTCATCATAAATGTAACTAGAATTGTTGGGATTTTTTTTTTTTTGCATTCATCAATATTTTTCACCAAATCTTGTCTCCCAGTCATAGGCCAGTAAAATGAGCCTTCCCCAAGTCAGTATCACAGCTGGGGAACTTATTATTCTGAGGCATGTTTGTTTTTGGGTTAAATCTTGGTTGTAGTCATTAGATGCAATGTATTCATCAACTTCTACATCAGTAATCATATTTTCGCGAGCAATGATCAGTAAATCGAATGTAACTCCTAGCCATATGAACTCGTTTACTTGCTGCACTATCGTTAAATAAGTCTGTTAAGCGACTGCTTACATCGCTAAGTTCCCTTTCTCCTTCATTTCATTCAATACCTTTTCTCTCTGCAACTTCTTAGTTTTCTTCTATTTGGCTAACTTTAAACCATTTCAGTGGCAAGGATGCGATTTTAAACAGAAGGGATATTTTGACCAAAAGAAACACA
>NC_134787.1:7327311-7339811 GCF_046742065.1 Oratosquilla oratoria
GGAGGAGCTGGCAAAGCTACTTGAAGATAATTCGGCGGTAATCATAACACTGGGAAGTAAAACTTTGCAGTCGAGATATACGAGATTTCGCCTATACCATAGCTCTTGAGATGATAACTCCCTTTCAATAATTCAGCCCACAGTATAACTTTTAACGTGGTATACATTACGTGATTCTACTTTTTAATATGGAAGGGACGATTAATTGAGGATTCGTTCGGGCCGGACTTTGATTCTTAACTAATGAAAATATCAGTGCTGTACTAGAAACTAAGTTTTATATTTTACGAATTCTCCAACAAAGATAAAAAATAACTAGACGAGTTTCATGGGATGCTGAAATATGCAAAATGGATCATACAAGTCAAGAAGGAGACTTCCAGTGAAGTGTTGATTTAAGCTGTAAGACAGGTTTTATCATTTTGGAGAAATGAATGTTGTTGTTATGCAAATGTAGTGGTGGCTATTGTTATATGAGGATTATTACGACTATTGTCCCGTCCCGTGCGTTTCTGGAAATAATTGTGAGAAAACCCCGTTTGTATGGCCCCTGTGAATTTGTCCGTCTTCGGGATGGTATAAAAAGAGAATATATCAGTAGACATGTTATTTAGTGTTGATTAGCTTACTGAACAAAATCAAAGTTTAGTTTCTAGGGCAAGTATAAAGTTGATGTATTGATACCTGTAGAAATATATACAGATGAATACAAAAAGAAACTCAAGACAAGCTCATACGCACAGAAGATATAGATCCAGTGAATGGATAAATTAACATTTTGGACCGTTGACAATCATGGAGTAAACAGAAAATGTACGTTCTTTATGGTAATGTCGGAAGAACTGTAAATATGGCATTCTCCTTGAGGAAGGACACGAGGTAACATGAATTATATCCCGTGAAAACAACTAAGAGCCGGATTGATCATGCGTAATGGCTGCGAATATCAATGTGTGCATAAGAACGATTCAGTTCCAGACAACCTAGCATATGACCAGGTAGGATGTTCCCAATTTATGGTGAGTAAGCCAATGTGGATTTAAGACTACGGTGTCTTCTTTTTATGACATAGAGAACAGAGAGGGCCAAACAAGCTCCAGCAAATAAGGAACCAAAACTTTTGTTATTAGAAGAAACGCCTTATGACGACGGAGCCACAAACAAGCGAAACGTTTCTGTCCTCGCATTGTGTTTCTTTTGATAGATTTGTCGGCAACTGCATTTTACATTTTAACTGTTATCATTTTGTTTATTTCTTGACAGATAAAATTTTCAAGTTTATATAAGCCCTTGTGTAGGTTGGTATTCTGATCACTGGTGGTATGGATCAAACTACATACCACCAGTGATAAAAATACCAACCTAAACAAGGGCTTATATAAGCTTGACAATTTTATCTGTCAAGAAATAAGCAAAATGATAACAGGTAAAATGTAACCCTGCGACTGTGACCATAATGTCGCCCCACCCTCATTAGCGGACGCATTGACCCTTGTGACCTGACAGCCCGCCTTCCAGGTGGTAAATACCCTCTACCCTTTTGTAAACTGTCCTTGTTCCTTTTTCATGTATATATAATCTAGGCATTTCTATTAACTATGTACTTTTTGCACTGAAGACGTTATATACGAAAGCGCTCTGATTCGTTAATTTCTTTTTCCAAGTGGTCTACTTTGTGTAAGTGAACACACGTACCCGTGTTCTTATTAGCCCATATATATATATATATATATATATATATATATATATATATATATATATATATATATATATATATCCGTAAATTACCTTCCCAGTGCCCTTGTAACTGTCACAAAAATTATCGATATATATATATATATATCTATATATATATATAGATATGTCGGTATATATATGTATATATATTATATATATATATATATTATATATATATGTGTATATACATCTTTATATATATATATATATACATATATATATACATGCATATATATGTTGAAGGGGAGAAGCGTAAACACCGGACTCAAAGTGGGAGGTTTAATGCCCGACGTTTCGGTCCTAGTCCAAGGACCGTCTTCAGGGTTGTGAGGATATACAGTGGTCAAAAAGCTTGATATACTAGCCGTGGTTGGAATTGGGGGAGGTATTCCACACTGCCGAAGCTGTCCGTGTCCCCCTCCTCTTCCAGTCGCTACGAGTTCCGGATGACTGGACCACCTTACATACCCAATTGTACTGAAAGGATCTCATATGAATTTAATCTACAAAGAATTAATAAAATAAAATGAAATGAAATGAAACGAAACGAAATGAAATAAAAATAAAATGGCACTTGTGCAACAATTGAAAATAAGCGGACTACGCACTTGCACGAAAAGGAAATAAATTAAATCACGTTCATACACACTGTGACCTTTGTTCACTTTGTCCTCTCTCACGTAGTTCAAACTGATGCCACTTTATTTTGAGTCTGTCTTTGTTTTTTTTAGCTCCCAGGTATATTGGTAGTTCGTTCATGTGTTAATAAAGTGCTGAGGCTGAGAGCCTTTAAGTACAATTGGTTATGTAAGGTGGTCCAGTCGTCCGGTACTTGTAGCGACTGGAAGAGCTTGTATGCATGCATGTATATATATACATATATATCTATATTTATATAGATATATAGCTTAAGTGTAGTTGGGAAGGCTTATGGGAGGATCTTGATTGAGAGGATTAGGAGAGGAACAGAGGGAGTAATTGGTGAGGAACAGTGTGGATTTAGGACGGGTAGAGGTTGTGTAGATCAGATTTTTGTGGTAAGACAGATATGTGAGAAAGCTGTAGGAAAGGGGAAGGATGTTTTTTGGGCCTTTATGGATCTGGAAAAGGCTTACGACAGGGTAGACAGAAAGGCACTGTGGGAGGTTATGCGGATATACGGGATAGGAGGAAAGCTTCTCGGAGCTGTCAAGAGTTTTTATGAGAGTAGTAGAGCTTGTGTCAGGATTAGAAATGGAGAGAGTGAGTGGTTTGAGGTAAAGGTGGGACTTCGTCAAGGATGCGTTATGTCACCCTGGCTGTTCAACTTATACATGGATGGGGTAGTGCGAGAGGTAAATGCAAGGGTAATGGGTCAGGGATTGGAGATGGTTAAAGAAAATGGAGAAAAGTGGGAGGTGAGCCAGCTGTTGTTTGCGGACGACACTGCGCTTGTGGCAGGATCGGAGGAGGGATTGAGGAAGTTGGTGACAGAGTTTGGGAGAGTGTGTGATAGAAGAAAGCTGAAGATAAATGTGGGTAAAAGTAAGGTGATGAGATGTACAAGGGGTGAAAGTGGCAGTAATCTGGAAGTGAGCATTAAGGGAGAGCAACTGGAGGAAGTGGATAGTTTTAGATATTTGGGTGCAAATGTAGCAGGAAAAGGTGGAGTAAAGGTGGAGGTAGAATGTAGATTGAGAGAAGCGTGTAAATGCCTTGGTGGATTAAAAAGTGTAATGAGGAATAGACATTTGGGAATGGATGCTAAGAGGAGACTGTATGAAGGAGTGATTCTGCCGGCACTGTATGGAGCAGAAACATGGAACATAAGAGAGGAAGAGAGAAGGAGCTTGAATGTGTTTGAGATGAAGTGTCTGAGAAGTATGATGGGGGTTACTAGGCTGGATAGAGTGAGAAATGAGGAGGTGAGGAGGAGAACAGGGGTGGAAAGGGAGCTGGGAGATAGGGTGGATGAAAGAGTATTGGGATGGTTTGGACACATGGAAAGAATGAGTGAAGAAAGACTAGTAAAAGAGGTATGGAAGGCAGATGTGGAGGGAGTGAACATGAGGGGACGTCCTAGGATGAGATGGATGGATGGGGTGAAGGGGGCTTTGGGGAAGAGGGGAATGTCTGTTGAGGAAGGACGGGAGAGGACAGAAGACAGGGGTGAATGGAGAATGGTTGTATATGGAAGATTTTGTGATGCATGAGGTGGAATGGACGGGGGGATGGGGGGTGAGGTAGTGTGTGTGAGCAAAATTTTGACGCAGCCCGAAGGGATTTCTCCCCGTCCTCTCCTTTTATGCAATGGGGGGACGGAGAGGGGGGGTCGCCGATTTAATGAAGCGGCCTTGCTGTGGATATGCTGTGTCTTGCGACACTGCTTTTGACCCAGGGCAGTGGACAGGGTGCAGGGATGACCCGTCATCTAGGAGGTGCTAAGATGGGAGGGAGGGTGGAGGGGTGTGGAGTGTTTTCAGGGATGGAACGGGTGGGAATGATTTTATGCCTTTTCCTTTTTGGCTCCCTCCCTAGTAAGGGGGAAAAAGCCTTGGTATATGTATGTATGTATATATATATATATATATATATATATATATATATATATATATATATATATATATATATATATATATATATATACATATGTATATATACATGTATGTATATATACTCCACACTTCCCAATAACTTCGTCTGTTGGTTCATTTCCTTCCCTAGCATTAAGGTCTCCCGACACAACTGCGTTGACATTTCTCCTTAATCCCTATATTCATCTATTTAAATCTATCCAAAAAAGCCTCCCTTTCGTCTACTCTCTTCTCACTACCATGCCCATATGCACTTACAAAAACCCACATCTCCCTTCCCAATTTCACCTTCATCCACATTAACCTTGAAGAAACCTCCTTCCACTCCCCTACACGCTTACGTATCTCTTCACTTACTAGTATAGCCACCCCTTATCTCCCTCGTCCTCTCTTCACTCCTGACACCCTCCCAACTACACTGCCAAAATTTAAACTCACCCCTCCATTTCAACTTAGTTTCACTCAATGCCAACGCATTCATTTTTCCTCTTACAAACATACTGCCTACCTCTTCCCTTTTACTCTCATCACTACCACATCCACGCGCATTAAAAGACCCAGACCTTGAGGTTCTGGTTGGAAAACTCCTCCCAGATCCTCTTGTGCCTTTACTTTTTTTTCATGAATATCCCCTTTGGGGCTGCAGGGAGAAGGGTGTTTAGTCCTATCCCTATTCCGTTTTTGTCGCCTTTTACGACTGAAATGGAACACTTGGTGGCACTATTCTTTTCCCCCAACACAGGGTTCGGGAAAAAATCTGAGAAATGATACAGGATATATATATATATATATATATATATATATATATATATATCTATATACATAAAAAATATTTCTCTCTAAACCTTCCAACCTCCTACTCCGGAAATGAGTCATCACCGGAAACACTAACTCCCGGGGACACATCTTACTCAGACTCAGAGAAATCTTTACGAAATATTACCAAGAGAATCTTTACGAAATAACGCTAAGAGAATCTTTACGAAATATTGTCAAGAGAATCTATATACATAAAAACGGAATTACGGAATTCTGACAAAAGAAAATATTTACGAAATATTGCCAAGAGAATCTTTACCAAATGTTAACAAGAGAATCTTTTACGAAATATTACCAAGAGAACCTTTACGAAATATTGCTAAGAGAATCTTTATGAAATAATGCCAAGAGAATCTCCACTCCACTAACATAAAAAAATATTTCTCTCTAAAACTTCCAACCTCCTACGCAAGGCCCAACCCGGAAATGAGTCATCACTGGAAACACTAATATTATCATGGAGAAAGAAAGTGGTGCTAACAAGAAAAAGAGAATCTTTACGGAATTCTGACAAAAGAATCTTTACGAAATATTAATGAGAAAATATTTACGAAATATTGCCAAGAGAATCTTTACCAAATGTTAACAAGAGAATCTTTACGAAATATTACCAAGAGAATCTTTACGAAATATTGCTAAGAGAATCTTTACGAAATATTGCCAAGCGAAGCGAAGCGAGCTACGCCGTAGGCCAAGCACATCTGGCGAAGCCAGGTCCAGGTGCTTGTATATATATATATATACTGTATATATATAACATAATTCACATAATTTCCGACAGTTGTCCCAGGACTCGAACCGAGGACTTGTACGTTAGCAAGTCTATGCTTCTACCAACCAGGCTATCGAGGCCAAAAGTCCTTCAACCTCGGGGTTAATCTACACCCGCAGGAATAGAATTGTCAATGTACAAGTCCTCGGTTCGAGTCCTGGGACAACTGTCGGAAATTATGTGATTGACATCGTCGTCATTGACGATTCTATTCAGGTATTAAAACGACGACAGTCCATCAAGGATACGTGCCTGCTTCACCACTACCTATTGGTCGGTATGGTCCTTCGTAAAAAATTTAAATTAGGACGGCAGTTAACAGTCGACTCAATTCCTGCGGGTGTAGATTAACCCCGAGGTTGAAGGATTTTTAGCCTCGATAGCGTGGTTGGTAGAACCATAGACTTGCTAACGTACAAGTCCTCGGTTCGAGTCCTGGGACAACTGTCGGAAATCATGTGATTGAAATCGTCGTCATTGACGATTCTATTCAGATATATATATATATATATATATATATATATATATATATATATATATATATATATATATATATATGTACAACACTGAATGGGTCCCAGTGATTAGAGATACATTTTAACAACCACAATGCACTTTAGTTCTAAGACATCAAGGCCGACATGCAGAAATTGAAATGTGGTACTGCCAATGACTCGAACCCCAGCATCCTCATGACGAGTGCGGTAGTGGTTTATCAATTAGGCTATCAAGAGAGATAAAGATTGAGCAAATTTTTTCCTATATACAGTATTTTATGGTCGAGTCACATACAGATATATGAAAATTTGCGTTGAACCCATCTCCACTATGATAGTACAATTGGAAGTATACAAACGCAGGAAAGTATTTGTACAATACTGAATGGGTCCCAGTGATTAGAGGTACATTTTAACAACTACAATGCACTTTAATTCTAAGCCATCAAGGCCGATCTCTCTTGATAGCCTAGTTGGTAAGTCACTACCGCACTTGACATGAGGATGTTGGGGTTTGAGTCTTTGGCAGTAACACATTTCAATTTCTGCATGTCGGCCTTGATGGTTTAGAATCAAAGTGCATTGTGGTTGTTAATGTATATATATATATATATATATATATATATATAAATATATATATAATATATATACATATAATATATATAATATATATATATAATATATATATATAATATATATATATATATATATATATATATATATATATATATATATATATATATATATATATATATACCGGTACGAGGTCTTTCCGGGAAGTATCTAGCCATTATGAATATTTGCAGGTCTGGTAACGTAATGCTAACAAAAGTTGGTGGTCATAGTCCCATGTGACAACTCAGTTACCGGCCAGACACAGTTGAGTGAAGGTGTGGACTGTTTGACCGTCGCATCGAAAACGAATGAGCGAATCTGTGTTAAAATTTGTTGCAAACTTGAATATTTGTCAGCGGAAACTATTCGAATGATTAAGGAGGCCATTCCAGGATGATTTAATGAATGAAGCACAGATAAAGATGTGGTACAATCGCTTTCGAGAAGGCCGAGAATCTGTCAAAAGTGATCCACATATTGGTAGGCCTTAAACAAGCAGAACACTCGGAAATGTTGAACGTATGAAAACTGTAATCAATGAAATTCGGTGATTGACAGTCCGAGAATTGGGAGACGATCTTGGTATCCTGCGGACAAGTGTTTCAGGGATTTTGACGGAAGGTTTTGGCATGACAGGAGTGGCGGTAAAATTCGTCCCGCGTCCCCTGACCCATGAGCAGAGGGAATTTCGTACTTAAAACTTCACAGGACATACTTCAAGCTCCTACAAATGACTCAAATTTCCCGAAACAAGTAATAACCGGAGATGAGTCGTGGGTCTACGGCTATGACCCAGAATCAAAAGCCCAGTCTAGCTAATGAAAGTTACCTGCGTCTCCACGCCCGAAAAAGGCACCGCAAAGTCGAAGCAAGGTCAAAACCATGTTCACATTTTTTTTTTGATTATCAGGGTGTTGTCCACCACGAGTACACTCCTCAAGGACAAACAATAACGAAGGAGTATTACATCGAAGTTCTTTGCCAACTGAGGGATGCAGTGAGAAGAAAACGGCCACAGGTGTGGGCTAGTGGAGACTGCATCCTTCATTATCACTTGCCCATTCTTCACGTGTCGTGCAGAGATTTTTGCCAAAACATTCCATCACCAAGCTTATTCAGACCTCCTACAGCCCAGATATAGCTCTCTGTGTATTCAGGATTTCCCAAAGCTAAAATCGCCGTTAAAAGGAAGGATATTTGAGTCCATAGACGAAATTAAGAAGAATGCGACGAGCCAGCTGATGAAGATCCTAAAAGAGGACTTTGCAAAAAAAAATTAAACATGGAAGGGACGCTGAGAAAAGTGTGTGAGGTCCGAAGGAGACCACTTTGAAGGAAAATAGGACGCCATTGTTCTAAGTTAGAAGCATTTCTTGAAATTGTAAATGGCTGGATACTTTCCGGACATACCTCGTGTGTATGTATTAAGACATATTTAATTAGAAAAAAGAAATAAACAGAGACATGAAAATAAAAATAAAAAATAACTAGGGAAAATCACAACAAGAAATCTGTTAATGCAGTGCATCTCATAGAGTACCTTGATGCTGCTCAACTATTCTCTTGATAATAAGATTTTCCAAATTATAGAAACCCATACTCGAGTTTGAATTGGTATCAAAAGTATTTCTGATAAAACTAGATTCAATGATATATCTTTTCATCATAGAATTGCAAACAACAACTTGATATGTATTGACACAGTCGATATTATGATTGGTATATCTCACATTGACACAAAACCAACTAGATATCTGGCCTATTCAAATACTGTACTTGTGCTGGCTAATTCTTTTTTTTTTTTTTTTTAATCTTTGCCAGGTTGATCAATGTAGCAATGATTACATTGCAGAGAATTCTGTAGACACGTTCTCCTCCATTGTACGGGGAATCTTTAATAAGGAGTTATTTTATTGTACTGTTCTTAAATATAACATTGATTTAAGAATAGAGCTCAGATCCAGGAGGTGCTAAAAGGAGAGGCTATGTGCTCCCTATTACCTCCCCTGTCTATGCCACTTGACTTTTTTTAAGAGTAAAGTAAATGTTTTACTAAAGGAATCCAAAGATATGATGTGGGAGGAAAGATGAAGGGTGGGCTTTTAGAAAGTTAAAGAAAGAAGACAACGAAAATAATGCCCTCAGTTAAGAGTATGCCAAACTCTTTCATCTAGGTGAAGGTGGTCACGGCATGAATAGGTTCTTGATAGATCGAGACCTCAATGTGACCCAAGTCACCTTCTTTTCCGGAGAAGCTCATCTGGCGTTACCAAGAACAAAAAATCAATGGGGCAAGGTACAGTAATGAAGGTGATAAGGAATGCGTTCAGAGGACGGTAAAAAGAAGTGAAGAAAGGTCAAAGGACAAGAGGAAGAAATATTTGGAAAATTAAAGGAAGGGCATTCTATGAGGAAAAAGATTAAGGAATGCGGAGATTGCGAAGGAGAGAGTGGAAAGAAGTGTGGAAGAGGAGGAAGATTGGAGGAAAAAGATAAGGTGGAAGGAAGAAGGGAAAAGGGAATGAGAGGGGAGGGAGGGGGAGGAGGAAGAGAAGGAAAAGGGAGGAAGGGTAAGGAGTAGGATAAAGGAGAAATGACGAGGGGTATGGGTTACAAGTATGTGGCTGCATAAAGGCCCTGTCTACATTAGCGGTTTGTACCGCACGTAAACCGCGGTGGTACCGCATAGTCAAGGAAAAACTACGCGGTTGTGTGTGAACGGCTCCATTGACTTACATTGTATTTAAATTGCCGGGGTACAAACCGTGGCGGTTGAAATCGCTAGCATAAACAGGGCCTAAAGGGGGGAATGGAAGGAGAGATCCGGCGAGGGAGCGAAGGAGTCATGATCCAAAGGGACTGGAAACTCCTGCTAGGTGAGATAGAGAAGTTCAGAGAAGTCTGCGAATTAGTGGAAAAGGATAATGAAAGGAAGATGTGGAAGGGAGAAGCTCACGGAGTGGGAAAAGATGGGACATAAAAATAAGGTTGGAGAGATGGAGCCCAAAGAAGAATGGGGTCATGATTCAATGGGATTAGAGGTAGAGGGAATTTTCGAAGGTGCTGGGGCACACCAATGGAAAGAATTTGGAGAAAAGGTTTTCAGAACGGGTCAAATGGCATCTGAAGAAAGTAGGATACTAATCAGAAAAAGAACGCGCTGAAAACGGTCCACGAAACTGTGAGGAGCTTCTTCAAGATGTGGTGGATGGCTTGCTGTGAGACACCGCCATAAGAACTCAGGAAAGTAGGTGGAGGATTAAGGAGAGAGAAAGAGAGAGAGAAAGAAGAAAAATATATACATACATATGCATACATACATACATACATGCATACATACACACGCACACAATACATATACATACATACATACATGCATGCATACATACATACATACATGCACACACACACACACACACACACACACACACACACACACACACGCACACACACACACACACACACACACACACACACACACACACACACACACACACACACACACACACACACACACACACACACACACACGTATATATATATATATATATATATATATATATATATATATATATATGTATATATATATATATATATATATATATATATTCTTACTTCTGCTCCCAGGTAGGCTTTCAGCCTGTCAGTCGGGCCAACACACTTCTCCAGATTGTCCTCTCAAAGCTTTTCTTCCCTCAGATCCTCTATTTTCCTAATCCATATGCCTCTAGGATTTCTTCAACTCCATCTTTCCAACTTTTTTTCGTTCTACCTCTAGATCTGCTACCTTTTGGTCTCCAGTTACATCTTTTCTTTGCAATTCTCTCTTCATCCATTCTCTCCACGTGCCCAAGCCACCTTAGTTGTGCCTTTTCTATTTTGCTTCTTATTGATATTACTCCAATCATTTCTTTTATTTCATCATTTCTAATTCGATTTCTTTTGGTTTTATTTACTATTGCTCTTAACGTTTTCATTTCTGCCGACTGAATTCTGCTCCAGTCTCTTGATGTTAATGTCCAGCTTTCAACAGCATACATTAAAATCGGTACCAAAACTGATTCAAAAATTGTTTATTTGCCTCCGTAGGGACATTTATATCTTTTAGGATAGGGTACAAGGCACAGACACCTCTACTGTACTTTGATATTCTTTCAGTTATCTCTTCTCTATTCTTGCATCCATCTTTTTTAAACACGCTTCCCAGATACGTAACACACTGTGCTTCTTTAACATTTTCATTTTCAATAATTATTTCTGCAATGTCATAATTTTCTTTTGTGACGGTTAGTATTTCAGTCTTTTGAATATTAATGCTTAGCCCCGCCTCATTAAAGCATCTTTTCCAATAATTTAAAGCTCTTTCTAACTGTAATCTGTCGTTACTCCTGCAGGCAATGTCATCTGCATACACTAGTATATCTCCATCCCCTTCTCCTTGATCTATTCTCTTTTTATACTTTTAAAAATGCTATCCATATATGCTTTGAATACTAATGGGGACAGCACACTTCCTTGTTTCACTCCTGTTGTTATATCAAACCATTCATTTTTCTCATAACCAGTCCTAACAAGGCACGAACACTGCTTATATGTACTTTCTATGGCTTTCTGCAGTTTGCTTGTCATTTCATGCTCCTCCACTAAACATGTCCATAATTTGTTTCTTGGAACGAAGTCAAATACTTTTGCTAAGTCTATAAAAGCACAATACAAATTTTTGTTATAATCCCAGCATTTTTCCATGACCATTCTTAAAATAAAGATGAAGTCAGATGTACTCCTATCTTTTCTATATCCAAACTGTTCTTCTCCTAGCTTCGGCTCTATCACTGTTCTTACTCTCTTTCCTAGGATTCTTTCATAAAATTTAGCTACTTGATTGATGAGAGAGATACCTCTATAATTACCACAGAAACCTGAGTCGCCTTTACCTTTATAGACCGGTAGTATAATGGTCTTGCCCCAACTTTGTGGAATAGTTTCTTTTCTCCAGGCCTTGTTTAATATTGTCAGTACCTTCTCTTTTAGGGCATCAATTCCATCCTTTATCAGGCCGATCGGTAAGGCACCACGTCCTGGTGCTATATCGTTTTTCATCTTCTTCAGGGCTTCTTTTAGCTCGTTTCTTGTTATTTCGTCATCTTGGTCTTGTCTCTGTTTAACGTCCTCTTCTCTATACCTTCATCTATGTTTTCACCTCCCACATTCAGTAGGTTTCTAATATATCTTGTCGGGTTCTACAATAAAATTACCTTCGTCATCTTTAATGTTATGCGCCATATTCTTGTCTTTCCTATATGTTTTTGCTAATCCAAAGATTTTCTTCATGCTATCTTTTAGATCTTGTTCTATTGTCTCTCCTAACTTCTTCCAAACATTTTGTTGAGGTGTTCTCTTCACTTCTTCTGCCTTATTTCTTGAAGTGACATACTCTATTCTTGCTTCAGGTGTTTTATGTCTCAACCACTTTCTTAGTGCCTTCCC
>NC_134787.1:7344811-7347311 GCF_046742065.1 Oratosquilla oratoria
TGTGCCAACAGCACTGTATGGAGCAGAAACATGGAACATGAGAGAGGAAGAGAGAAGGAACTTGAATGTGTTTGAGATGAATTGTCTGAGAAGTATGATGGGGGTTACTAGGCTAGATAGAGTGAGAAATGAGGAAGTGAGGAGGAGAACAGGGATGGAAAGGGAGCTGGGAGATAGGGTGGATGAAAGAGTATTAGGATGGTTTGGACACATGGAAAGAATGAGTGAAGAAAGACTAGTAAAGGAGGTATGGAAGGCAGATGTGGAGGGAGTGAACATGAGGGGACGTCCTAGGATGAGATGGATGGATGGGGTGAAGGGGGCTTTGGGGAAGAGGGGAATGTCTGTTGAGGAAGGACGGGAGAGGACAGAAGACAGGGGTGAATGGATAATGGTTGTATATGGAAAATGTTGTGATGCATGAGGTGGATTGGACGGGGGAATGGGGGTGAGGTTGTGTGTGTGAGCAAAAATTTTTGACGCAGCCCGAAGGGATTTCTCCCCGTCCTCTCCTTTATATGGGGGGACGGAGAGGGGGGGTCGCCGATTTAATGAAGCGGCCTTGCTGTGGATGTGCTGTGTCTTGCGACACTGCTTCTGACCCAGGGCAGTGGACAGGGTGCAGGGATGACCCGTCATCTAGGAGGTGCTAAGATGGGAGGGAGGGTGGAGGGGTGTGGAGTGTTTTCGGGGATGAAATGGGTGGGAATGTTTTTGTGCCTTGTCCTTTTTGGCTACCCCCCTGGTAAGGGGGAAAAAAAGCCTTGGTATATATATAATATATAATATATAATATATAATATATAATATATAATATATAATATATAATATATAATATATAATATATAATATATAATATATAATATAATCTATTTATTTATTTTATCTTAATCTATTTCATTGCTGTCACTTATTTTTCACTTTATGTTACTTATACTTTAAAATTTGTTTTTATTGTTATTCATCTTTATTTATCTATTTGTGAATAGACGTCTAATCTTGTGACGGGTGTAGACCTGGGGATGATTGTGCCAGACTAACGCTCAACTTGTCTGACCTTTCCCAGTGTAGCGCCTGGACCCTATTTATTGATTTGCTTCGCTTGCACTGTATCCCTGAAGACAAAACCCCGGGCAGGGTTCAAAACGTACGATTATATTTCTGACGACGAAATCATTGCATTATATCTAACCATGGTTCATGGACTCCATCTGTTCACGAAGACATACATATACATATATACACACGCAAACACACATGAAAAAGTGAAACTGCGTGAAGGAAGCAAAGAATATATAGAAATGGCTGAAGTAATGACCAAACACTTTAGGTCTGTATTTACAATTGAAAGCTCACAAATGTGGGATGAAGGGCAGCGAGAAGGATTTTCCAAAATAAAAGAAACAACGGTGACACAGAAAGAAATAAGGACCAAATAAAGAACCTTATCGTCAGAATGTCATATAGGCCCGACGGAATAGCGAACTGGATATTGAAAGAATGTATAGATGAACTTACAGATAAAATACACGAGTTAGTTGACTTCTCAATCAAAGGAGGCAAAGTACCACAAGATTGAAAAAATGCAAATATTGTACCAATATTCAAGGGATGAGATCAAGAAAATCCAACAAATTATAGACCGATATCCCTTACAAGCACAAATGCAAAAATATACGAAAGAGTTATTAGAAATAAATGGATAAAACACTTGGAAGAGAACAACATACTAAACCCCAAGCAATTAGAATTTAGAAGTGGAAGATCATGTACTACAAACTTAATATGCTTCTACTCAAGATTAACAGAAATAATACAAGAAAGAGGTGGTTGGGCAGACTGTGCCTTCTTGGACTTACAAAAGGCTTTTGACAAGGTACCACACAAAAAGCTACTAAGAAAAATTGAAAAAAAAAACTCAGGTGGAATACAAGGAAAACTATTGGAATGGATGAAAGAATTCTTGAACGGAAGAAAAATGAGGGTGGTACTTAGAGAAAAGAACTCAAATTGGGTAGATATGATAAGCGGAGTCACTCAAGGCTCTGTATTGGCTTCGATAATGTTTGCTATTTATATAAACGACATGGATGAAGGTGTGGAATATTATATGAACTTCTTTGCGTATGATGCGAAACTATTGAAGAGAGTAAGCACAGAAGAAGATTGCAAATATTTTCAAGAAGACCTGGACAAAGTCTGGAAATGGAGTATAAAGAACGAAGTGAATTTTAATATTAAGAAATGTATTATATTGAAATTTGGAAAAAGCAAAAATAGGATATCGGGTCTCTACAAATTTGGTACAAAGGAATTTACAAAAGTAAACTCAGAAAGGGACCTAGGAGTAATTATCTCAAACGACATGACACCAGATAAACATGTAAACAAAATAGTTGGAGAAAATTACAACTTAATAAGATCAATGAAAGTGGCCTTAGACTACATGGATGAGAAAACGGTGTATAAATACATACATACATACATATATATATATATA
>NC_134787.1:7352311-7384811 GCF_046742065.1 Oratosquilla oratoria
CTGAGAAGTATGATGGGGGTTACTAGGCTAGATAGAGTGAGAAATGAGGAGGTGAGGAGGAGAACAGGGGTGGAAAAAGAGCTGGGAGATAGGGTTGATGAAAGAGTATTAGGATGGTTTGGACACATGGAAAGAATGAGTGAAGAAAGACTAGTAAAAGAGGTATGGAAGGCAGATGTGGAGGGAGTAAACATGAGGGGACGTCCTAGGATGAGGTGGATGGATGGGGTGAAGGGGGCTTTGGGGAAGAGGGGAATGTCTGTTGAGGAAGGACGGGAGAGGACAGAAGACAGGGGTGAATGGAGAATGGTTGTATATGGATGATGTTGTGATTGCATGAGGTGGAATGGGCGGGGGGATGGGGGGTGAGGTAGTATGTGTGAGCAAATTTTGACGCAGCCCGAAGGGATTTCTCCCCGTCCTCTCCTTTTATGCAATGGGGGGACGGAGAGGGGGGGTCGCCGATTTAATGAAGCGGCCTTGCTGTGGATGTGCTGTGTCTTGCGACACTGCTTCTGACCCAGGGCAGTGGACAAGGTGCACGGATGACCCGTCATCCAGGAGGTGCTAAGATAAGAGGGAGGGTGGAGGGGAGTGGGGTGTATTCAGGGATGGAATGGGTGGAAATGATTTTATGTCTTTTCCTTTTTGGCTACCTCCCTAGTAAGGGGGGAAAGCCTTGGTATATGCATGTATGTATGTATATATATATATATACATATATGTATATATATATATATATATATATATTTGTACTTACAATCATACATATACGTATATGTTTGATTATGTATAGAATTATGCATGCATGGGTTACATGTATAGCGAGTTCGCGAGTATGTACGCATCAGATTGCGCCACCAACATTCCTCTCCTATTCTCAGCAGTGACAGGCGCACAGGGCTTTGGACGCGGATACGCACCTCCTAACATAGGTTCCTCACCTTTTAGTATAAATTTAGTAAGATATTCATGTCATGATGGTGTATTCTGATTATTTTCTTCATATAGTTTCATTGTTTTTGATGTGGACATCGATGGTCATGTGAATTGGTTTTTACCATTTGTCTAATTTTCTGTACTTTTTTCTTTTTTCAGGAGCATAAATACTTGACATGACTTGAAATGAAAAGAGCGACGAAGAAAAAAATAAGAAAGAGAAAGACGGTACGTGTCCAAAAGTGTGCCCTGATGTTGGAATTGGTAGATATAGCGGTGATAACGAATGGGGAAGTAAATATTCTGAGAATAGCACAATATGAGCAGTTTTACATAGAAAACAGGAGGACCGTAACGATTACTGAAAGTGAAATCGCGAACGAGTTTTGTGCAGATGCAAACGGGAGAACCAGCCGAGTTGGGAAGACGCTGAAGCGGCCGAGAAAGGAGAGCGTCGAAAGCGTGGGTGCGTTGACCCGGCGGTACAGACGCTCGAGCCTCCGGCAGAAGTCGTCATTGAAGGAGTCTGGTGAATGGGTGGAGGCGAGCGTAGAAGATTCGAGAAGTTTCTGGAAGACGAGAGCAATGGCAGGGAAAGGGATAGCAAGGAGAGACCACCACGCCGTGTTTCTGGCGCTGGCGCCATTTTTCTTCTTGTTACATGTTTCTGCTGCTGTTACGGCTCACGCTCGCTCGCCTTTGAAACCGCAGTCACCACCATCATCACAACCGCCTTTACATCATCACGCTGGCCCTTCGTTTCGCCCTTCGCCCGCTACCCATTCTGCCTCCTCTTCCTCCTCCTCCTCCTCCACCAATTCTCATCATTCCACTTCATCCACAGCAAATGTCCCTCTTCCCTTCAATCGTCCTCATATCCACCATCCCTTCCATTACCACCAAACTATCCCCAGTAGTCATATCATCCGCCCACCGCATCTGTTGTCTACAACAACTCACGAGTTTACTCCACATGAAGATACCTCCTCGTTTCATCATCCTCGTACTATCCACACACCGCCCCAGCATCGTGGAACCATACTATCCACAGTATCACTTCGTATCATCTCTTTTACAAAACTATGTGCAAGTAGATTAAGAGACTCGATCAAACAAAATACAAATCAAAGAAAGACTAAAAGTGACTACAAAGATAAAGGGACAGAAGATGATGTACCTACTAACAAGAAAAGTATCGATGAAACAAGCACTGACGACAAACATCCCTTTTATAAGGATGACCGTATGGAAAAATATAATGACGGTAGAAAAGATAATATTTGCGAAGGCATGGAACATTGCGCTGAAAAAAGTAGTGCCATAACATTACAAACAAAAAATGATGTAAGCGGAAATAACGAGCAAAGGTTTAAACGTGGAAATGCTATTTCAAAATCTATTACACATAGTAAAGATATAAATAAAAATCACGTTAGACTAAACATAGAGAGGAAGCAAATGAAACGGGGACGCTCTGAAAACTCTGATCTCCATAAAAATATAAAAGACTTTCGTGAAGATAAAAATCACAATATTGATTTAAGAAACAAAAGAGCTAATTTTATCAAACCTGTAACATTTCTCAAACCTGTAACTGCGCAGCTAAGAAGTAGTACAGAAGTTGCCAGCTCCTTCATTAGCCTCCCACATGATGTCCCACCTCAGGGATGGACCAGGAAGGTCCTAGACCCACTGGGAAGTGTTCTGAAGGTCAACCCAAGCCATGATTCAACACATGACAGAGACCTTACAAAGGGAGTTAGTGAGAACATGCCTGCATTGCAGGAGGCAGACAACAACACACCTAGATACAAATATGTCAGTAAAATTAATGGTGACATTACTTCCTCTCCTATGGGCACTGTTAGGATACGAAAATCTAGAAAACGTAGTGCAGACTCTGAAGAATTTTTCTTAAATGATGTTAGTGATGGCGGCAAATATAGTAACATTAGACTAAGTCTTAGAACAAAATTTGACCCAAAGATCCGTGGTGATATTAAGAAAAGAAGAGCAACCCTTGGTTGTGTATCTTGCAATAATAACCACAGAATCCAGGGCAAAGAACACAAAGAACTCGTCATTAATGAAGGTAGTGGAAATGGTGGATATAGGGAAGGGCCTATTGATGCGACGAGAAACGTTGTTGGTAATAATAACACTCATCGAGAACCGGGCGAGACGAATCCAATGAAGCAAGAACTAACAGAAGACTCAAATTTCTCAACCAGGGACAAGACAAAAAGGACTGGTGGCCTCAGCAGGGAGGGCAGCCCAGTCAGCAGAATACGAAACATTTCAAGAGGGAGGGAGAGAAGAGATAGGAGCACCATCAACGATATATCAAGCAACGGGAAGAACAGAAATGATAGCGATACTTCTGAAGGGTGGAGGAAGGTGCGAGAGAGATGGTGGAAGGAAGCGAGGGCAAGTGGGATAAGGAAGAGCAAAGCGGAGACTAAGGTGATCCGCAGAGAACCAAACGTGGACAAAGGAGGAGGAAGTATAGGAGTACAAGGTGGTGCTAGCGACGAAAAGAAACGGCTAGATTACCACGACAGAAGAAAGGCTAAGAGAGACAAGGCACGAAAGATATGGAGACGAAAAAACATCGATTTGAATGTTAGAATGAGTGAGCGTGCCAAAATATATAACAGTACCGGTGATGCAGGAAGTAGAAATGCTAGTGAAAGCGTTTTCGTTGGAAATAGTAAAAATGAGAAAAACGTAATACATCAAGCGAGTGAACGTGTCAGAATATATAACAATACCGATGATTCAGAAAATAGAAATTATACTAAAAGTGTTTTTGTGAGAGACAGTAAAAAGGAGAAAAACGTAGTAAATTATATGAATCACAAAAACAAGACAAGAAATATACTAGTAACAGAAGAACTAAGAAAAAAACGATCTAACAGAACAAATAAAACCAGTGATTTCATGCTGACCATTATGAATAAAACTGAAAATGTAAACAGGTATGAACTTCAGAGGGCTTCAAACATAGAAGGTGACCAATTTGGCAGTGATAACAGTATAACTGAAAATAATACATTTATTTCACATACGCCTCGTAATGGTAATAGTGATATTAGTGTCAAAAGTAGGCCAAGTGAAATCATCAGAACTAAGCGTAAAAACAGTGATATGTACATCCACATCAGTAGCAACAGTGACAGGGAAGGAAGCGAGATGGTGGCTGAGAACGAAAACAACATCACCTGCGTCCCTCAGAACCCACAATGCAAAGCCCCCTCGACGTGTTGGGCTACGAGTGCCGATCCACCACTGACCTGTTCCCGTAAGTACCGTGACCTCCTGTAACGATGTTGCCTTCATCTTATACTCAGCCCAATTGAGGTGACTCACGTATAATTTTCAAATTACATAATCACATGCAAATGATGATGTATGAACATTTCATCCTGTATCCACGTAAAAATATTAAGAAAATATTCATTCATTTACTATAAATAATAATTTATAGAAATGTATAATTACTCAGGCTCCAGAAAAAATAAAGATCAATGATAACACACACACACACACACACACACACACACACACACACACACACACACACACACACACACACACACACACACACACACACACACACACATACATGTGCTAATGGGGTATATGGGTAGGGTATTTTCTCTTATGCATTCTTTATTAAAAGTGATGGCTAGTTGTGCACTTATCATTTTCTTAAAGGTATTTTTCATATGTTTTATTATGGTTTATTTTCTTTTGAAAGGAGCTTTATGGACTCCATTATAGGTAGTCTTTTTCGCTAGATCACGATTTCGGGCACAAGACCCTTTTTCAGTAGCTTAGAATTTTGGTGAAGGTAAGAATATTTTCGATTAATGGTGTGATTATATTTCATTTTATATATTTGTATTCATACTTGCTCTTCATTGGGGGAGGTTATCGGGTAACTGGGGAGGTTACCAGGTAACTAGGAGACGTTACTGGGTATTTGAGAAGGTTATCGGGTAACTCGGGTAGTGACGAATTGTCCCTGAGTGACTCTAGATCAGGGGTGGGGAACCTTTTTGTACATGAAGGCCACCTTACAATTCATCGTCCCACATAAAGGCCGCACTGAATTTTTTTTTCAATTATTTTACCCCTTTTATTATATTATAAGTTTCAGGTGTATAATGATTTCAGACTAAAGAAATATTCAAGGTCTTTTAAAAAGATAATATGTATATCAAAGGCCGCAGAAGGCCGCACTTGATGGCCCGGAAGGCCGCAGGTTCCTCACCTCTGCTTTAGATGGTCCCCGAGCGGCTACGGCGTTCTGCGTGACCAAAAGCCTTCCCGTATTCCTTTATGGGTGCTTATATATATTGCTATAATAATCTTTTTCCATGTACTTTCCACTGGAGACGTAATATATGAAAGCGCTCTGCTCGGTTTAGGTTTTCTTTACCAGTGGTCACTCATGCATAACTGAAGACAAGTTACCAGTGTTTCTTATTAGCATATATATATATATATATATATATATATATATATATATATGTGTGTGTGTGTGTATATTCATCAACCACAATGCACTTTGATTCTAAGCCATATAGGCGCATGCAGAAATTGTAACGTGGTACGCCCGAGGACTCGAACCTATGCGGCGAAAACGTTACCAGTGCCGTATATATATGATGAAGGTGGAAAAAGAAGTCACGGGTCTAGGTACGAGTTCCTGAGTTTATTCCTGACCGGTTTCGCTCTATGCTCCTTCTAAAGACGCGAAGAGCGAAACCGGTCAGGGATAAACTCAGGAACTCGGAACTAGACCCGTGACTTCTTTTTCCACCTTCATCAACTTGTTACAATGTACCAGCATATATATATATACATATATATATATATATGAATATATATATATATACATACATACATATACATATACATATATATATATATATATATATATATATATATATATATATATATATACATAAATGTATATATACATATACATAAATGTATATATATATATACATATATGTATCTATATATCTATATATAAATATATATATTTATATGTATACATATATATATATATATATATATATATATATATATATATTGCAGAAACCACAGGGAAATTAGGTCGGAATACTGAACGTTTTCGTCAATAACGACATCCTCAGAGTACTCTGAGGATGTCGAAATAGACGAAAACGTTCAGTATTCCGACTTTAATTTCCCTGTGGTTTCTGCAATATCTTTTCGTCACGCGTTATTGTGATTATTTTTGCAATATATATATATATATATGTGTACATATATATATATATGTGTGTGTGTGTGTGTGTGTGTGTGTGTGTGTGTGTGTGTGTGTGTGTGTGTGTGCGTGTGTGTGTATGTGAAGAGATATAGTGTTCTGTCAGGAACAAGTAGCACTAATGTTCTTGGAAAATAAAATTGCAGCAAAAAAATGGTGTCATAGAACTGGCAAAGGAGAGAATTGAGAGGTTAGCATAAAGGTGGTAAATTTAGAAGACAAAAGGGGTCATTGATCGTTTGAGTCAATATTAGTTTTAAGTTGTAAAAGAATCCCAATTCACTTGGGCCGTAGAGACGCCACTACATTTCCTAAAATATTGACTGTATAATACAAAACGCTTGTGTTGATAGAAAAAGGGATAGAAAGAGAGACAGAAAGATGAACAGAAAGATAGAGAAATAGAGAGATAGATATATAGATAGGTAGAAGGTAGATACAGACAAATAGATGGATAGTTATATATATATATATAGATGTATATATAGATAGATAGATAGAGAGAAAAGAGGGGAAGAGAGAAAGTAGATATATTGGGTAAGGAAGACAAATGATATGTAAGTGGATATAAGATGAACAGACCACAAAAAGAGATAATGTTGAAAGAAACTTGGAATTCTGAACCTAATAGGACAATAAACCAAAAGGTAATATGAAGAACAAAGCTGCACCAATAAAGAGAGATGAAAATATGGTTGTTAAAGAATAGAGAATATGGAAGGAAGAGAAGTGTTTACTGCTAACGATGCTGCTTGGAAGCAACGCAGAGAAAGCAAGGTGCAGAAGGACTTCCGGGAACGGAAGAGAATGAAATTGTATAAAGAGAAGAGGTGATGCCAGAGAGTAAAAAGTCAGAAATTGGAAGCGATGTGATTATGGAAAGTGTCTTCTTGAGATCGACCGACGCTAAGAAAAGGACGAAAAGAAGGGAAGGAGGAACAGAGTGGGGAAAAAAGACAATGTCTGCTGCAGGCGTGGTGATAAAACAGAAGAATAAATCTTTTGGGGGGGAGAACTAAGCTAAGAGACATACATACATATACCAATGGCTTTTCCCGCTTACAAGGGCGAAAGGAAAGTAAAAGAAAGGAAGAAGTAAGAAAATTAGAAGAGAGAACAAGAAATACATATGAAAGTAAAGAAAAGAAAAGAAAGCAAAAACAAGACGAAGGAACAAGGAGTGACGAAGACGTTGCAAAAGACGGACAGGAGAACTGCATCAGGAAAGGGACCGTGGACAATTTTACAGTACGAATCGTCGGTGAAGGAGAAGAACGAAAAGACCCAAAAGCAACGAACGAGAAAGAAATAACCAAAGCGGGAAGAATAAATGAAATAAAAGAGGTTTCAGAGGCAAAGTGAGGGTAACAAGATATATGAGTCTGTAACATTGAATGGAAGGGGGGGAGGAGAACGAATGGCAGGGTATTGTAAGTGAAAAGAGAAACTGATAGAAACACATAAGGACGGATTAATCCCCTCGGCACCATGGAACGATTTATTGGTTTCCTAGTAGTATATATTGTACGATTTTATTTTGTGCTGAAAAGTGGGCGTTCGGTTGCATATCGAGGTTGTATAGCTGTTATCACAGGAAAATCTACCTTATGGGTCACGGCATTAAATTACTAAGAATTATATTCACGAATGAGAGTCATACCGGTAAAACCAGTTAATGTGAAGGTCCCGGTCTCAATTCCACGGATCACAGAAGCAGGGCAGCTATGGTGGTTTATTTATGAAAATATCAAAGTAGATTCTTCTACCAGCATGACAAGTTGCTCTTTGATGGAATTATATCCTCAGAAGAGGTCGTTCTATAGACAGGGAATATGGTTTCACTAACCTGAATTGTAAAAAAGAAATTTGGTACCACTTCGATACCATTAGAATAGATGAATCATACCTCTCATAAAGCCAAAGGAGCAGGGAAGGTTTGGCACTGAAGGAAAATGAAATAAATGTTAGAAAATAATAGCTGAGAAGGGCTGAAATAAAGGTTAGGACGAATAGAATGAATAGGTGTCGGATTGATGAAAGATAAAGGACACAAAGATAGGGACGATAAAGGTGAAGGGCATACGCCAGGAGGCGCGTAGCTGAAGCCGAAACCGTCACCTTTGCCCTATGTACTTGGACTGTTGGTGGTAGTTAACAATAACTGCTGGAAATCTGAGAGAAACGGGGAACTCGAACTCGTGACTAAAAAGATGCGAGATTCAAACGCCTCCGACTGTTGTACAAAGAAGGGTGGAATCCAGAAAGGTAATAAAGAAATTCATAGAATATTTCAGAACGGAGAGTAATGTAGGACAAAAGCGGACGAAGAAATGGAAAATCATTTAGAGAATGAGGTCAATTAGAAGGACGAGAGATATGAAGTTTTAAGAAAGAACAAGTAGAATTAAGTAAGTAGGTAAGAGCAGAGAAATATTATGGGGAGGAATTCGAAATGATATAACCCTTGAAGATGAAAAGGCCGCTCGCAAGTTCGAAGGACATTTGAAGCGGTGCAGCTGTGCATGTCAATCAGTGTACAGCAGCAGCACGAGCTTTACTTTGGTTACGTCGATTCCTCCCCCTTCTCTCCCAAACTTCACTCTATTCCATTGTCGTTTTCACGCTCCTACTCAGACAACTGGCTAGCTGACTGTTTGGTCGACTGGCTTATTGGTTGTCTGGCTGGATGTAGACTGGTTGGTTGGTTGACCGGCTGGCTGGCTGACTGGCAGCAAAAAGATCAGCGTGTGTTCACGCTACATGACGGAAGCACGTGATGGTCAGAGCCCTTTTTATGCTTTTATCCTCCTACTCACGCACTGGCGGGCAGCTGGCACATGACAGCCGGCCAAGAGGACTACACTTCCCTGTAAAAGCCTCCACTTGTGCTACCCTCTTTAATCCCGAGAAGTCACTTTACCTGTGCTATAAAAGGGATATCTAAATTTACAATTGCATTTTGATGTTTCACTCTTCTTAGAAGATTGAGAAAAAACTAAGCGTTGGGAGTCGTTCATATTGGCACACACACTTGCTGTACACTGCAGTGCACGGTCCCGTGCCGGTGCTGTATTTTGTCCAGGCCTTGATTTCGATTCGTAGGATGAACTGTAATAGCACCATGGCAATGGGACATATCGTGATACAGAATTTTTGCTGCTATATGAAGGTTTCGAGCCCGTTTTTCTCTATCTTTCCCTCTCTCTCTCTCTCTCTCTCTCTCTCTCTCTCTCTCTCTCTCTCTCTCTCTCTCTCTCTCTCTCTCTCTCTCTCTCTCTCTCTCAATATGTATTATATATATATATATATGTATATATATATATATGTGTGTATATACATACATATATATATATATATATATATATATACATATGTGTGTGTATACATAAGTCTATGTATATATCACGTCTGGGGTATTGACTGCATGTTATTGTGCAGTATAAACCGTGCAATAGCATGCAATCGATACTTTAGGGACTATATGGGGCGCCCCTACACACCAGAGGCTCGCATTATTGTATTATTTTTTCTATCTTAGAGGAAATCTCTAATCATAGAGAAATGATACTACTTTATTGTACTGCAACTGTCCCTTCTTAATACTGCCTCATACCACTTCTTTGAGTATATATTTCCATTTTTGCCTTTCCCCAGTGGTAGGGGTAAGAAAAAATACTGCCACTGAATCTTGCCACTCGGGTCGTAAAGGCGGCTAAAACGGGACTGAGTGTGGGAATAGCCAACCTATGCCCTGTAGCCCTATGGATGCATTCCTATGAGAAGTCAAGGCATAAGAGGGTCTGGGAGGAGTTTTCCAACCAGAATGTACGTGGGTGTGGTACAGATGAGAGTAAAAGGGAAGAGTCAGGTAGGTAGAATGTTTGTGAGAAAGAATATGTATGTGTTGAGCTTAAGTGAAACTAAATTGAAAGGGAGGGGTGATTTTGAGTTTGGGAGTGTAGTGGCGAGGGTGTCGGGAGTGAAGAAAGGATGAGTAAGGGAAATGGTTTGGTCGACTAGTAAGTGAGGAGGTAGGTAAGCAAGTGGTGGAGTGAAAGGAGGTTTCATCAAGGGTAATGTGGATGAAGGTGAAACTAGGAAGGGAGGTGTAGGTCTTTGTAGACCTGGTGGTGAGAAAAGTGTAGAGAAAAGGGAGTTTTTTGGGGCAGATTTAATTGACTGCGTAGAGGATTTGGGAGGGATGTCAATGTAGTGGTATTGGGAGATCTCAATGCTAGAGTAGGGGATGAACCAATAGATGGAGTTGTCGGGAAGTGTGAAGTGCATTTAAAAATCATAGTGGAGAGTTAATGGTGGAGATGTGTTTAGAGAGTCGATGATAGCTAATACAGTATTTATGAAGAAAGTCAAGCATAAGTACACATGTGAAAGGATGTTGGATGGAAGGGTGGATGGTAAGGCATTAATGAACTATGTAGTGGTATCCAAGAAAAGAATAGGAAGCTTCTGGGTGTCCATGTTCTTATGGGAGAGAGTGGGGGAATATCAGATAATTTTTTAGTGACATGTAAGTTGAAAGTGGAGGACACAAAGAATGGATGGAGATAACAAATTGGCCTTCCTCGACACAGTCGTATGAAGGAAAGAAAACAAGACAGTATTTTCGGTTCATAGAAAAAGTACTAATAAAGACGACATCATTCACTACTACTCCGGTTATAATGAGAGGATAAAGGTTGGAGTAGTCATAGGATTCTTCCTAAGGGCATACCGCATTTGCAGTGATGAATTTATCAAGCATGAAATAGATTACATTTTCAATGTTTTCACCAAACTCTGTTATCCGGAAGGGCTATTGCATCGATTAAAAGAAAAGGCATTGAATATAGTAAAAAGAAGCATAAAGAACAGAGGAGACGTGACCAAAATTGACATAACTATCCGTATCAAACTCGAGTCACTCAGGCGGGCTAGGACGTTTCCTTACTAGAGCCGGTATCAAAATTGCACTTGTCATGGGAACAAAAATAAGAGATATTGTCAAGAACCAAAACAAAGTCGTCGTCAGCAAAGAGGAAAATAGCGTCATCTATAAGATACCATGTGGAAACTGCCCTATGAGATACTAAGGAGAAACCAGCAGAGGTATTATAAAACGGACAAATGAGAACAGGAATGACGTCAGGGCCCACCGAACATCAAACTCGCGAGTGGCCCATGTAGACAGTTATGGCCACTTACCGGACTGGGACAGAATAGAGGTGCTAAAGAAAGGACTCCCTAAGAAAAGGAGAAAAATGAATGGAGCTGCATACATCGCTTCCCATAAAAAACAACAACCACCGGGATGGGTTTATCAAATTAACAAGAACGGCAAGTTCCTTAAAACTTCGCGAGGGCAGAGCGGAGGGAGAGGAGGGGTGAAGTCGACTGTGGTGGAACGCGGAGACCTTCAGCGGGTATATAGAATTTTGATTATCATGATCTTTCGTCACTTTCACCATCTGGCCTAAATGATTATAATCTTCAACTTCCTCAAGACTCTCACCATCAATTATAATCTTTTTACTTTGAACTTCCGTGTTGAACATTACTTTGGTTTTACTCTTATTAATTTTTAAACCTACTTTGAGACTTTCTTTGTTTAGATCACTTAGTATATCTGGGAAGTCTTCTGCTTTTTCTAATATAAGAATAATGTCATCTGCAAATCTTAGGTGGTTCAAATATTTGCCATTAATCTTCAAACCTTTCTCTTTCCAACTCAACCTTCTGAAAATCTCTTTCAAACATGCTGTAAATAATTTGGGTGAAATGGTATCGCCTTGCCGTACTCTTTTTTCGATCTTGATCTTTTCTGTATCTTTATGTAGTCGAAATATAGCGGTACCTTTCGCATAAATCTTTTCTAAAACCCTTAAGATCTGTTCGTTTGTACCCCTCTTGCGTAACGAGTTTAGTACTGCTATTTGTTCTACCGAGTCAAAGGCCTTGATTGATTTTCTTGGTGACAATTACTTAGTTCAGCATGTAAAAGAGCCCACAAGATATGGAAACTTACTCGATCTATTGATCACTAGCCGTGAAAGCATGGTAACTGATGTAGAAGTCGGTGAAACTGTTGCAAATAGTGATCATAACTTAGTTAGATTCAAACTCCTAATTTTTTTTAGAATAGATACTTGTGTTTCTAAAATACCCGATTTCAGTAAAGCTCAGTTCATAGGACTACGTCAGGAGCTTCAGCAAAATTAAGCGATAGACCTGTAGATCAGATGTGGGAAAAATTTCAAAATACGCTCACTAAGATGATTCATACTTACCTTCCTTTTAACGACAGACGTCCCCCAAATCAGGCTCGCCCAAAGTGGCTCGACAAAGAAACTGAAAAAAGTTTTGCTAAAAAGAGACAGTCTTATAAGAAATATAAGTGCTCGGGTACATCTAATGACTATGAAAGTTATATATTAATACAGAGAGATTTAAAAAAGACAATAAAAAAATGGAAACGACAATACGAAATGAATATCGCTGATAAATCCAAAGAGAATCCCAAAGAATTCTATAGTTACATTAGAGATAAAAAGGTTGTTAGGAATCACATTGGTCCACTATTGTCTGCTGACGGTCAACTTGAATATTCAAATGAATGAATGTATAATATTTTGAATAATTATTTTAGCTCGGTATTCGTAAACGAAACACCTCAGAGTGAACTCCAAACTGAAACTTGTGAAAAGTCTAGGGTAAACTTACTCACTACGGTAAATATAATAAAAGAAAAAGTTAAAAGGTGTATAGAGAAACTCAAAGTTAATAAAACACCAGGGTCTGACGGTTGGCACCCAAGAATCTTAAAGGAAATGAAAAATGAGATTGTTGTTCCATTAGAAATTATTTTCAAGAAATCTATCATATCCGGAGATGTCCCAAGAGAATGGAAGCTAGCTAACGTTACTCCCATATTCAAAAAAGGTGACAAAAAGAAGCCAAATAACTATAGGCCTATAAATTTGACTTCAATCGTAGGAAAAATAATGGAAACTATCATCAGAGATGCTATCGAACATCATTTAGAAAGTAACCGTTTGATAAATGATAACCAGTTTGGTTTCAGACGGAAACATTCTTGCGTGACTAACTTACTCGAATTCTACAACACAGTTATCTCGAATTATGACAAAAGAAACAATATAGATTTAATATATCTAGACTTTGCAAAAGCTTTTGATACCGTCCCCCCGCGAAAGACTACTTACTGAATTAGATTCACACGGAATAAGTGGTAGCCTATTAAGTTGGACTAGTAATTGGTTGAATGATCGAAAACAGAGAGTTGTTTTAAATGGAAAAAAATTCTAGATGGAAAAATGTTACAAGTGGAGTTCCTCAGGGTTCCGTTCTTGGGCCACTTCTATTCATAGTATATATAAATGATATAGACCATGGACTAAAATCTACTGTTTCCAAATTTGCTGATGATACAAAAATGTGCGGAATGGCAAATGATCATTTAAACCAATTAGATATTCAAGAAGATTTAGATAAATTACAGCAATGGTCTGAAAAATGGCTAATGAAATTTAACACAAGTAAATGCAAGGTAATGCACATAGGTAAAAATAACTGTAAGTACGATTACAAACTATTTGGAAATTCGTTAACAAAAGTGAATAGTGAAAAATATGAAATATATCTCGGCGTAATTATCAGTAACGATCTCAAATCATACAAGCAGTGTATTTCAGCCTCTGAGAAAGCAAATAAGATTCTAGGACTGATTACGCGATCTTTTGACTTCAAAAGTCCATCACTCGTTAACAAGCTATATAAATCGTTAGTTCGTCCACATTTGGAATATGCTGTTTCTGTATGGTCACTGAATCTCATTAAAGACATTGACAGACTGGAAAAAGTACAACGGCGAGCCACAAAACTGATTCCAAATATAAAAAATAAATCGTACGAAAATCGAAGCTCTAGGAAATTACGAGGACACCGTCGAAGATATGTATTTGTATTTAGTGAATATCATTAGGGAATCGGTAGAGAAAGTAGAATTACAAGAAATATTAGAGAAAACAAATACTCCAAAGCTACAAATGACCTAATGAAAAGAAGAAGGTCCATACAGATTAAAAGCAGGAGAGACGAAATGGAAAGAGTAGAACTAAACAAGGTTATCAACAAAAGGCAGAGATCACAGAAAAGAAAGAGAAACATGGATGAAATAGAAGAAACTATTCGGAAAGGTAAAAGTATTAAAGGGACCGAGCGTAGTCATGCTTTAGGAAGACAGCAAATGATATGTTTGAAAGATAGAATGGAGAGATCATTAAATGTAGACTCGTCAAAGACTGTAGTTGAGTCAGTAAATTCATCTGTAGACGTTAGTAGTGTACCAAAGATTACAAACAAGTAAGTAGAATTTGCTCTAAAAAAACGGAACGGGAAAAACACCTGGGGAAGATTGTATATAGATCTTATGAAAGATGCAGGGAAAGAAGTTCATGCTAAGTTAGCTCAATTGTACACCCAGTCCATACGTCAAGCAAGCGTTCCTGAATCCTGGTGCAATGCTATAGTGAGTGTGCTTTATTAAAAAGGAGACCAGAAGGACCTTAGTGACTACCGATCAATTAGCTTGCTATCAAATATATATTAAGTATTTTCCAAGGTCATTACAAGTAGACTAAGTCAAGTTTTAGATGGAAACCAACCGAAAGAACAGGCAGGATTTAGAAGTGGATATTCGACTCTATATCACTTGCAGGCGATGAACCAGCTAATCGAGAAAACGACAGAATACAATTTTCCTCATTGTTTAGCTTCTGTAGATTACGAGAAGGCCTTTGACTCGGTAGAACAAATAGCAATACTAAACTCGCTACATAAGCAGTGTACAAACGAACAGATGGCATATTGTACAGACAGGTGGACGATGTAGTGATGGGGTCCCCCTTGGCGTCCTTTTTATCAATTTTTATGTGGACTTGGTAGAAAGATGAGTTTTACTTCATCCTAAAATTCGTTCATACCCCTATGGCAGATATATAGACAATATTTTCACAGAAGCAAGAGACTTAAAATGCCTCCAAGAACTATGTCAGGTATTTGCTAACAACTCTTGCCACAATTTCACCACTGAACATTATGCTCACGGTTCATTGGCTTTTTAGACGTCTCAGTAAACTCCAAGGTAGATGGATTTAACACCACCGTGTACCTTAAAAATATAAATGAAGAAAGTTGTTCGAACGAGGAAGGAGAATGGTATGCAGACCACAATCAGAGTGTCATAACCTCACATGCAAACAGGGCATTTACACAATGTTCCACATAGCCTCTTCTTCATCAGGAACTTCAACGGCTACAAAAAGTACTGGTTAACAACGGCTACCACAGTAATGATGTTTAAGCAGTCCTTCGGCATATGTATTTTTCTAAGGTATGACATCAACTCCACGGAGAAAAGCTCAACGATTACTATGGGACTCACGCCCAGAGGGACCCGTGTTGAAAGCTTCGTGACGGCTTGGCCTGATTGAGTTACATCGCTGGTACTAACGGTATATTCCCTGATAATTACAACGATGAAGCGAAAAAAAACTTCGTTACTGCCTTGCTCTGGTGGCGTCGGGTTTCGATGAAAACGGGCACTCGTCCCAGCCCTGGGACAAGACTTCGTATCAGATTTCGAGACTTTTGTACATTCTGAATGGCAAGGTGGTAACGCTTGGGACTCACGCATAGATGAACCCGGGGTTCAAAACTTTGCGACGGCCGGGCCTGATTGTTTAACACACACACACACACACACACACACACACACACACACACACACACACACACACACACACACACACACACACACACACACACACACACACACACACATGTATATATATATATATATATATATATATATATATATATATATATATATATACACATACATATGTATATGTATATATGTATATATATGTATGTGTAATATATATATATATACATATATATATGTATATATGTATATATATGTATGTGTAATATATATATATATATATATATATATGTATATATATATATATATATATATATATATATTATGTTTGTGTCATTTTGACATTTGGAAATAAACTCATCTGCTGGCGGGTGTTCGAATCCCAGCAGAAGAGTTTATTTCCATATATATATATATATATATACGCACAAACGCACACACATTTACATGTATATACATATATATATATATATGTATATATATATATATATACAATATATATATATATATACAATATATATATATATATATATATATATACAGTATTATATATATATATATACAGTATATTATATATATATATATATGTATATACATATATATATATAATATATATAAAATAAATATGTATATATATATATATATATATACACGCACAAGCGCACACACATTTACATATATATATGTACATACATATATACATTTATATATATGTATATATATGTATATATATATATATATATATATATATATGCATACATATATATATATATATATATATACAAACACACACACAAACACACACATACGTATATACAGTATATATATATATATATATATATATATATATATATATATATATATATATATATATATATATATACTATAACCCTATTATGGGTTTCCAAAGGGAAAAAAGATACAGATGATACAAAATGAAGCTGATAGACAAAAAAAAAAGATGTAATTTACATAGTATTTTATGAATTAGTAGTTTTCCTTTGGTTTGCAATGAAAGCAAAAAATGTATGTAAAATATGCATTTTCACTCGCAGAATGATAAGGCTGAAGGCACCAAATAATATGAAATATAGATTTACAACATCTTAATTATCAATAAATATATTAGACATGCATAAACCCACGTTAAGATGACAATATTGAGAATAGAGCGTTTAAAACTGTACCCAGCTGATTAAAGGACGCCTCAGAAATAGAAATATTTAAGACTTTAAACATTCCTATTTAATCTTTGTTACGATCAAGAATATGAAATTAAGTGATGAATATAAGCAATCTTCGAGAACTCGTCTATGCCGGTCTTCGTGACCATGTATGTGCCAGTCTTCGAAAACCTGCGGATGGTATTCTTGGAGGGTCTTACAGTTCCCTAGGCGAGCTCGAGCTCAGCATCCCCAAAATCCCACACTTGCCCCAAAGCGACGCACGTAGAATGGATGCGTGGCCAACTGCACTTGGCTAGAATCTTAGCTCGGAAGTACGAACAAAAAAATGTCATCAAGAGTGCCACATAAAACCTTAAACGCTCATGTTTGGATATGAAACGAGGTAAGATAATCTCATTTTATTACCCTGAACAATACCAGAGGCCAGTGTTCCACAACTTTCGGGAATTATTTTTAACACTATTTCCCCTTTTTTTTCGGTTGGTGTAGATAGCAGGGCGACAGATGCAATTTTCTGCTACACGAGAAATTGGAAGTAATATAACGGTCTAAGAAACATGGAGGATGAAAATGGCTATAGAGCAAAGGCACTATCAAAAATGGCGCGCGTGTTTCAGCTACTGTTACGTAAAACGAGTTTGCTAGCAACACAGTAAATGAAGCAATAAAAGATCTAAAGGTGTTGCACACCAGCTGTACGCAATCTTTAGTTGAAACGAGAATGGTGCTTAAATAGTATATCGATAATTAAATACAAAACAATTTTAAACGTATATGAAAGAGGTGCTAAAAGGATATTGTAAGCAGTTATATGAGTTGTAGATGTGTTAAATAGTTGTTTGTATAAATGAGACAAATAAAACTGACCATTAAAATTACTTCTATCTACTGAAATAAATCAGCAATAAAAAAAAAAAAAAAAAAAAAAAAAAAAAAAAATATATATATATATATATATATATATATATATATATATATATATATATATATATATATATATATATATATATATATATATATACACAGGCTAGTTTCATCAGTATGGGTTTCGTGGGGAATTTCCCTCAGCCGAATAAAATTTTGTAATAACCAGAATAAAGATATAAGATGAAGCCACTTCGAAACGCGATAATTAGATAATGGAGTACTCACCATCGTAATCATTATCTTAAATGGCACGAGGGACTTAGTAAAGGGATTCACTTTCTACCAAAATAATGGAGATAAGTCAGGTTCTAAGATAGTAAGCAAGATCAGGTAGCGGGAGTGAGAGAGCGGGTCCTATTTGCATACCACTTACAAAAGAAATAGGTAGGTAGAAGGAATAGCATAGAAAGTTATATCACAAGATATATATGTTCACGTAAGGCGCACTGTTGCAAAGAAACAGCCCATTAAGAGACGAACCCTTTCAATAATGTATGCAACTTGATATTCCCAGTTACATAAATACCTTTCCACATGATAATGGCTTATATAACATTGTAGAACGAATCGGATTTACACATGTCTAGATATTGAATAAAGAAAGAATAATAGTTTCATATGCAACACACATGATCATTTTTGACAAAAGCTAAACGGGATCATATAGAGGAGTAAACTCTGGTCTAATTCTTCTTCAGTCAGACGTTCCCTGATCAATTGAATAGAATTGTTTGGATATAGTCAGATCAAAATCAGGCTTATACTCTATAGAGTAAAGACACTTCTGCAATATGCATTTGGGGCGTAAGCAACGTCTAACATAACCTCTCACCCTTACCTGTGTTAAACGCTGTGAAACGCTTGTTACACTGTGCTCTGAATTAATTTCATCACGTGTCTTCCATCCAGAACTCAGGCATCACTGTATTAGGGCAAGTTACCTTACGAATTCTGGAAGATGATATAGGCTGTGCGTACTTCATTTTAATTTTCTGATTATATTTTCCAAATGTTATTCTCCTCTAGATATAACAAAGACAAATTATGAGGAGAATTAATTGAATTTTCATTAAAGTTGTGTATAGGGCCGAAAAATAGACTAAGGTGTTGAAATTGTTTCACCAACGGGAAGTTTTAAGTTTGTGACAGGATTCCTATCGGGACCTATTTAAGTTGTGGTCTATTCCTAATTCTCCACCACGATAGCCTAGATTCTATATTGGCTATCATGGTACTTAAAATCCTAGTGCTTCTAGACCAGCCAGATTATGCATTACCCATTACAATTTCTGGAAATGATAACAAAGTACAATTCTATTTCTATCATACAAGTTCAAATCAATATTCAGTGTAGTTAATTAACTGTATGTTGTAATAGATTAAGGGAGAGGATTTCAAAGGTACCACGGGGAAATAAGAACAAGTTATTGTGTGTTAGCGTGTTATGTTGTATATCATACCATTATTATTGTACATTGTACTTGTGTGTTGCTTATTTGGAGAATTATATGTTTTCCCCTCTTTATAAAATTGTCATATGTTTTGTTGTTTGTTGTTTTATTATTTATTGTAATTATGTGTAATCATTGTTTATATTTGTGATTATATTGGATATCGCAAATGCGATGCACGTCTTTTCGCGCCAATTGGCAGCTTGGCGTCAGTTCGGAGCCAGCTCTCTTTGTATTTACACGCATTAGTTGTCAGTGGTATCAGTGATTACAGTGTACTTCCCACTATTTGACTTTCATTTCTTGTAGCCACCCGGTACAATTGTGTGTTGGATATGGGATAGGAAAAGCAAAAGGGGTAGATGATGAAATTAGGAATGAAAGATGATTTTCTAATGATAAAGTAATCATAGGAAGAGTATCAGAGTTTCTAAAGGATGGGTAGGAAAGGGAAAGGTAATTCTGATACGTTTAGGTAAAAAGACGAAATAAGAAAAGTAAGGGGTGATGTAAGTGAAGTGGAAGTAGAAAAAGACTTTAGACATTCTAAGCAAAATGCCAGAATTCGACGGAATATTGGAAGGAGTTGTGCAGGAGGGCTGGGTGGCACTGTGGTAGCAGAGACTGAAAATCAAAAGTTAGAATGACATTTTGGACAATCGTTAGATAACATACCGTATATGACGTTACAGAAGTAAAGGGAAGAAAGACAAAAAGAACCAAAGAGGACCTGAGAGAATAATTTCACAAATGTACTCGTTATACATACTAGAGGGAAAAAGCAACAGGATCAAGGAGTCTCAACAAATAACATGAATAAATATTTTCAGACTAAGAAGAGGGGAACTTGTAAAATCCATAGACTTTCAAAGGACATGGTAGAATAAGCAGAAGCATATGAGGTGTTGGAAATTTATGGGTCGGAAAGGAAGTAGCTTAGGGTGGTTAAAAGTATGCATACAAGAGTCATGGTTTATACGAAGATGCAGGAAGGAAATGGGGTGGTTTAGTGCAGGCGCAGGGCTGAGGCAAAGATATTTATGTCAACATGGTTGTTTAACGTTCACAGGGGCTATTTTACAACGTTTATATGTGCAGGAATCTTGCTGAGAGGGGTAAATATAACAAGGGAATTAGTACTAACATTGGGAGGTAAAATATGTATAGATAGGGCATGGAAGAGCATAGTTAAGGAATGGTACATAACTTGTAATCGGGATACTGGGAGATTTAAAAGAAAACGAGGAAAAGAAAAAGCTCGAAAAAGAAAACGGGAAAACACTTAAGGATGGAAAAGTGAAAATGGAATTGTATATAACGAGTCTAAATAAGGGAAGAATATTCACTCTTTAGAAGTTGATGAGGAAGTGAAGGAATAAAAAAAAGAGGAATGGAAATGGTGATGATATTGCGTGGATTGGAAAATGAAGAAAATACCAAGCATCTCGAAAGTCCAAATGGTGGTGCTTACAATTGAGACAGTATTGAGATGCTGGCGTCTTTATTATGCAATAACGTAAAATCGTTGATGATTTTCTGCTTGAGGTGTGCGTCTAGTTTGAATAGAACTGACAAAGCAAATGAATGTGAAATAAGAAAGAAGTCATATAGAAGAAAACGGAAATATCCTTTTGTCGAGTTTTCCAGCTTATGCATTTATTCTAAACGACATTAGGAGATTTTCTTCAGCGTAAAGGTGTTATCATACTGAGCTAATTTCCCCCCGACTGTTGGAGTAGATATACACTACACCCCGCAGTTTGAGGAAAATAGTTTCCTTCAGCATGTCAACTGTCATTCTATGTAGATTGATGACAAAGCAAAATAGCTTGCCATGGTGATTTCACGGAGGAAAATGTGTTGGAGGTGGGTGGATGAATTGAAGGTTGAAGGAAAAATAGCTCATTGTGATAACGTTTTAAGAGTTAAACCTATCTTGCCAATGTCAATCATTACATTTTGCTCCTAACGCCTCTATTCGGAGGTCACTGTAGAGGTAATGGAAACAGACAAGAAGGTGGGAAAGTGTGTGAGTCTGTGGAAGAGAGGAAATACGTCAGAAAGATGGAAAACCTGGGAGGACAGCGTGCAAGTCATGCACGAAGAGAAATGTACTCGAAGGAACTGAGCAACTTAATATATGAATTGAAATTCAATGGAAAAATAAATATGCAAGATATCCGTCCGTCCGCAATATTGAATATTAAAGTTTGATCTGTTATATGTGAGTTTGGTTCTTAAGGTTTACTGTATTTATTTTGCTGATATTTCAGATAACTTAGCATAAACCATCGATATCAAGTGGACACCACCAAGACGAATAGAATAGCCTGATCAGTAATGAATAATGATAACAAATGTGTCAACTTCGACAGGAAGGGTTGATAGCCATCGCTCTATGTTTAACCTTTGCTTTACATCTACTATCCATCAGTATTGAAAAATTATATTTCTAAATAAACAGGGAACACTTTTATGAAGTTTTCTGGTCACTACTATCTAACAAACACACACACACACACACACACACACACACACACACACACACACACACACACACACACACACACACACACACACACACACACACACACACACACACACACACACACACACACACACACACACACACACACACACACACACACACACACACACACACACACACACACACACACACACACACACACACACACACACACACACACACACACACACACACACACACACACACACACACACACACACACACACACACACACACACACACACACACACACACACACACCCCTCAGTATCGCAGCGCTGAGGGGTGTTACTCCAACTCTCGTGGGCGGGGAGTTGGGGGTGTGTGTGTGTGCAAGGTCATAGCATTACCCATAGATCGGACCTACGAGCTCTGAGCTCTCTTCCAGGAGGGAAATAGCTGTCGATCACGAGTCCAACACGTGATCCAAAGACCAAGTGAATACAAGTGAATACACACACACACACACACACACACACACACACACACACACACACACACACACACACACACACACACACACACACACACACACACACACACACACGAGTGGTGGATATCTGGAACAAACTAGATAGAACAATAGTATGTACCAAAACTATTCACGAATTTAAGAGCAAACTAGACACTGCGAGATACAAAGACAGGACACCACAAGCATAGCTCCCGTTTCCGTAAGATACAATTAGGTAAACACACACACACACACACACACACACACACACACACACACACACACACACACACACACACACACACACACACACACACACACACACACACACACACACACACACACACACACAAATACACAAAAGGTCACAATAACTTAACACTGGATGTCAATGACTTCACAATTGAGTTTTAAACGGTTAAGGGAATTGCTTTCTTCTCATGAGTTGAAGTTTCATAAACTAGAGGAAAATCTTGAAAAAAGAACACAAGCCTGCCTCAGAAAACAGAAACTGATTAACTTAAAAGGGGAAATGATACTTTGACAAGCGAGAGAATTAATCTTCTTAATACTGTAAAAGCAAGCGAGGCCAGGACAAAACCAAATAAGGATAAGGTCAATGAACTGTTGAACGTACAAGAAGGGTGATTATCTGATCGACAAGGGAATGCAGTAAACTTTAGAGATCATTGAGCAGCAGAGGAAAAGTGCTAGGATTGAAAAAATAATTATGAAGGTTATTAGAAGAGGAGAATCTATTATATCAGATATTTAGTTGATAGAAATAGGTATATCATAATTTTTGGCTGTCGGAAGATCACACATCACTTCATGGAACGTACGCCAATAATATAAAATACAAAGAGGTAGGGAAATTACATCCATAATTATGGAAATTTACTTGGGTGTAAGTGATCATACTGACGACGTGTTTAGGTTAAGTCAGTATAAGAGTAATGGCCCGCATTCAATTAAAATTTAAATCACAAGGCATAGTAAATTAAGTAATTGGCAAAACTTGAAAGTTTACAGAGGAAGAAAAGTTAGAAAATATTTCAATTAGGAAAGATGCATCTAAAGACGAACATGCAAAAATACGAGAACTTGTAAAGAAAGCCAAAGACAAAAATGTAATGAGGATTTTTTTTCTCTCCAAGGGAGTTCTCAATTAGTGTGTGAGGAAATAGTTTAGAAAACGACAGGAGGGCAATGTTGCACAGCAAACATTACAAGAAAATTAAATGTGGCCTATAACAATATAGATGGCTTACTATCGGTCAACTTGGAGATAAATCATTACTTGAATGTGAACGAGTCTGATATCTTATTTTTAGTACGGACCAAACTCTCTCAAAAATGTTGATCTAAAACTGAGGAATAATAGATACGCAACCTGAAGAAGAAACAGAGCAAGTAAACTGGGTGGTGGGGGTGATGGCTATTGTATGAAATGACATAAACACGCAAGAAGTAAATCTGAGTAAATGCAGAGCTGAAACAATTCACCTAGATTCTATAACTAAAAATCTGAATAGAAAACATCTCATGGTAATATATACATTCCCTCTAAGACAATAGTTTGAAATTAAAATGAATATTAAGAAATTTTATTAAAGAAAACTCTACTGGGCTATCTCTGTAGAGTTGTAGGACAATTTCATATTCCTCAAGTTTGTCTGTGAAGCTCACGAGTATGCTATATCTCTTCTATTATTGCCGACGTTTCGGAATTTCCTGGTTCCTTCTGGGCGATATGGACTATGGACTACATAGAAAAGACCTCCCGCTTGCTTGGGACTGATTTTTGTGGGAGGGGAAGAGAAGTCTGTAGGAAATGAAAAGATAATTGTGTATAAAAGAGGGCTATTGCCACTGAGCACTTTAGGAATATTTATTAGAACTTGTGTCGTAGCTGGGGAGGCATGGGCGGAGACTTGGATATCGATGTTTACACCAATATAAACAAAAAAGGGGGGAAATGGTCAGGGACAGTTGTAGAGAAAGGTAGATTTTTTTTTGTGAGAATTAAACTAAATTAGAAGATGCAGGGTGAGAGTAAGTTAGCAAGGAAGTGAATTTTAGTCGAAGAAAAATTATGTGTAAATGTTTGTGTACGCAGGCGTGATTTTATTCGTGGGAAATGTGTGTTTCCTACGAGAAGTGAGTTGCAATCTCTTCCCGCTGTGCTCTGCCTTCTCCCCACTGTGCACGACAGATAGCAAAAAGGGGAGAAGACAGGGTAAAGAAAAAGATTTCTTGTGAATATGATGGGCGATATTCACATGATTATACACGATTTCTCGTGTATACAGCACGGGGGAGAGGAGCATCTGATATATAGTCTGTATGGTGACGTCTGTGTGTTATGTGCCTGATCAGGTGTTCGTGTTTTGTGTGCAGTCTTTCTAGATGCCTCGTGTGGAGTTTGTGTTTGTGTTGGTTGAGTGGACGGATGTTGGCACCTATGTTTAGAGACTCAGAGGTTCTGAAGTCGGTCATCACGAACCTTTGATGAGTCGGACTGCGGCATTCTGAACCTTCTGATGGTCGTACTTGTTTGTGGGATATGTCATCTGGCTCAATCCCGGGGACTGACACAGGAGTGGCCTGACTAAAGCTAAGCACAATCGACGTTTAGTGGATTGTTGGGGCTTTGAAGAGCTTAAGCATTCCCAGAACAATCTTAGCTCTTGCAGCCCTGTCTGCGGAAGTGTAGGGTGTAGGTAATGTCACTGTCCAGTGCGCTACCCAGCACATAAGCATGATCCTTGTGATGTTTGTGTTGTTTATCTTAAGAGGAACGTTTGTGATTGTTCTGTTGGGTTTCTTGAGGCAGAAGTATACAGATTGCAATTCGACGCGCTGGTCCGTTGATCCCATGAAGAAGCAAGCAGCGTGGATTTCATTAATATCATTGAAACTATGAGGAAATGAGAAGTCTTTCTTTACATTTACAACCTAGGAGCGAACAAATGTGTACCGAAGATTAGAATAAGGAGAAAGTAGAAAGAAGACTGTTTCAACATAATGCGTAAGACAGGTAAAAAACAACAGAGACGTTGGTTGGTTGGTGGTTGGTAAAAACGAAGAAACAAAAGAAACAATAGAACAAAGGAAGCTTATAGAAAGCTAGAAATGAACATACAAGAATCCACAAGGAGGAGGATTTTTTTCTGAATGATGTGTTATACATAAATGCAAAGATGAGCTGAAACTGTTCAACAGGTTTATCAAGGGAAGAAATAACCCAGCTTGCAAAAGTTGGCCAACTTTATAGGTTTCACCCCGCACAGAAACAATGAATGAAATATTCCAATCAGTCTTTACAAAGGAGATTTTTATTTATTTTTTTTTTTTTTGAGGAAGGCGAGGTCAGCTAAAATTTTGGTCTGGAGAATGTAAATGTAGAAGTCTAGGGAGCGTTCAATCATTTGGGGTCGTTGCATGTGTGAAAAGTTTAGGAACCTGAGGGGATCTCAAACTAAATAGATAAATAATGTAGCGAAAAACTGGGAGGCAAAAATCACAGTCCCACTGTATGTTCATTAACAGAAAGAACGATGCCACAGGACTGGAAAAGGGCTAAAGCGGTACCAATTCACAAAGGCGGGGGCAAAGAGAAACCAGTAAACTACAGGCCGGTATCATTGACCAACAAAATAGTGAAATTATGTGAAAGAAGTATAAAAGAATGATTGGCTAAATATCTGGAAGCGATGAACAATATGACGGATTGCCAGTTTGACTTTAGATCTGGAGACTCCTCTCCATCAACCGAAATTGATTAATGTGTTGCAAGAGAGGGAGAGTTGAGTGGACTCTGTATCCTTAACCTGGAGAGTACGAGTATATACGAGGAGGGATGGCTTGGCGTGTAAGTGATAAGGCCCTTCTGTGGATGTACTGTGTCTTGCTGCATTGCTTCTGACCCGGGTAGTGGGCAGAAGACAGGGATGACCCTCCACCAACGAGGAGCTAGGGTGGGAGGGAAACAAGGGGAGTGAGTGGGAGTGGAATTGATGGGAGTGGGTACATGCCTTGATTGACTACCTCTCTTATATAGGGAAAGAAGCCCTTGGTGTTTACACACACACACACACACACACACACACACACACACACACACACACACACACACACACACACACACACACACACACACACACACACACACACACACACACACACACACACACACACACACACACACACACACACACACACACACACACACATACACACACACCAAAGGATTCTTCCCATATTTATCTCCTCGTGTAGCCAGGTAGTATATTCTCTTGTAGACAAACGAGGTTGAAGGCTAAGGATTCACTTTTGATTATTTTATTGCGTGTAGTTTCTATACAGCACAAAGTCTTCTTGTTTTGATCATTGATATTATTAAGTATTTCCCCGATTATTGCTGAAGGGAAGGGAAATATGAAGGAAAAATAAATAACAGTTATGTATAAAAGAGCGATATTGCCACTGAGCGCTTTATATATATATATTAATATATATATATATATGTATATATACATATATGTATATATGTGTATATATATATATGTATATATATATGTATATATATATGTATGTATATATATGTATATATATATGTATGTATATATATGTATATATACATATATGTATATATATATGTATATATATATGTATATATATGCATATATATGTGTATATATATGTATATATATATTATGCTTGTAACCACGAGGAAAATAAAGATCTTTATTTTCCTCGTGGTTACAAGCATAAATCTTTCTTCACGTGTTTTATGTGATTACTGTTGTATATATATATATATGTATATATATATGTATATATATATATATATATATATATATATATATATATATATATATATATAGACTTGTATCGTGGCTTAGGAGGCATAGGCAGTGTCGTGGTTCAGGAGGCTCGCATCAACATAATTAAAAAAACGGGGGAAAATGGTAGGGGACATAGTTATAGAGAAAGATGTGTGATGAGAAGGGTCTGTGGTGGTCTTTATATGACGCGTAGGGATCTTTGGGGTTTCTACGAGAAAAGGCCCCCGCTGATTGGATGTCATGGCCCAATGGGGATTGAGAGTTAGGGAGGGTTTGTCGGACCTTTCCCAGTGTATGTGATTTGCCGGGCCCAGTCGGCCAATGGAAGTAAAGACCTGGAGATTTTTGACTTGTAAGATGTTGTTGAGTTCCTTGGTTTGGAACAGCCCAACATTAACATACAAGTCGAGGATTTGCAGGCCTTGTCTTCCATAAAGTGATGTTCTGTATATATATCATCTAATTCTATTATAGAAGTCTCGTTTCTAGTCACCAGGTCATATGAACTAAGTCTAGAATATTTGAAAATACTATTTCTATTTATAGTAATATCAAGACCCATAATCTTGTATTACACACTTCACTATATAATTTTAATTAAAGTATTGACTTCATATCATATAAAACCTGCCCTCCGAGTGCCTACAATTGCTAATTACGCTTAAATCTACAAGTTTTATGCCATTGCACATTCCTTTCACACATGATCAGATTGAAGAAACATGAAAATTATGAATGAACGTGTAAAACAAGCCTTTATCATTATTAAAGACCCCTTCATCGTTATAATCTTGTACTGTTGTTCCATCAACATACAAGACAAGATATATTTAAACTTTGCAACGGCAAACCTTGTGTCCAGAGAGAAGAAATTATAGTAGCTTTATTCATCTTTAGATTCACCACCTTCCCGTAGGGTATTGGGAATTGCGCCCAATGAAATGCAGGTATCAGACTCTGAATATATTGGAAGGTGAAGAAGGACAGTCAGGGTGAACAGAAAACGAATAGTCCGAATGGAGGAGATTAAAGGGAGCAATGGAGAAAGGTAATAAAAAAAAAGTAACACAGGAAAAAAGGAAACAGAAGTAAGGGAGATATATAAATATATAAAAAATTAAGTAGAATAGGGATTATGACAAAGATCTAATTAAGCGTGATGAAAGAGGAAGTACGAGTGAATGAACTTGGATACAAACGATAAAAATAAAGGTAAGAAGCTTAAATGATGAGAGCAAGACAACGAAAAGCGTAGAAATAAAGTCGTTAAGATGAAAACATAGAGAAAAGCAAATAACAAGATCATATAATCTATATCTAATAAGAAAAGGAAAAGGAATAACTATGAAATGGCAGTTAAAGACAAGATTGAAAGAAAAGAAGAAAAAATAAGTAGGAAGAGAAGAGACGAATGCATCAAAGAGTAAAAATGTTAAAGGAAATACTAATAATAATTAAATAAGAGAACGAGCTTGAGAAGAAGGCAGTAAATGAGTAAAGGAATATCAGCCATGTTGAACATAGGTTTCCATTCTTTTTCTCTTTGCTTCTTGGGTATTTTGATAGGTTCTTATGTATTCTTAAAAATCAAGGATAGAGAATCGATAGAATTATATAAATGTTATATGGATCTTGGTGCTGATAGTCCTCACTAAACTGAACTCGGTAGATTTAAAAAGTGTCTTGATCGGACTGTAGATTATTAAACAATGTATAATAGTGGTTATTCTTTCAGGCCCCAATGTATCCCTGAAAAAGAGCAAATAAAACCCTGGGAACTCGTGATAAAGATTATGAACGGGATAGGAAGCTAAAGAAGAATTGCTGCAATTACATATATGATAAAGATATTGGTCGTAAAGAGGTCCTGAAGGGCAAAGACAGAAAGGACAAAAATGAAATGATATTGAAATTGAGGAAGCTCGCTCACTGACTGAACAGGTTAGAGTGTCGCTACTTGCGGTAGAGGTCGAGATAAGGGCAGTTCGAACACTGCCGCTAGTGAGTTGGACCAAGGACATGTTTAACTAGATTTCACGCTACAGTCCTCTTAAATGGTACAGTCCTAGTCCCTCAAGAGGACTTAGCAACGTTGAACCAAGGTGAATACAATGGTTCGACAACCCAAATAGAAACAGCTCTTTCGCTGCTATTCCGCCTTTTATATTTGTTTTGACAAAGCTTGCGATCATTCAGCCAAGGAAACCCCTCTACATAGCTACAAAAACTAAATCCATCTCGACTAAGCCTTTCGCCACAATTCACGATCTAAACATTTGCTGCGACTGCCGCCGAGCGATTTCGTTCATCTTAGTTCCCCAGTGCGGCGAAGGAGTGGAGCAAGTAGGAAGAACAAGAGCGAGAATAAGATGAGAGGGCGCTTGAGCGCGTCAGGAAAGGAAGGACAGGATAAGCAGGAGTTACAAAGAACTCAATTTTCTTACAAAGTGGGGCAGGAGAAAAGGGATGGGACCCGTTGCAATGGAATAGAAATTGCTCGCATCATGTGGAAGGAGAGGAACATGAAAGGAGACAGGGGCCTCTGGATCACGCTTGAGAGGAGGAACAGGAGGTGGAGGATGAGGAGGAGTAGGAGGAAGCGGGGGGGGGAGAGTTGAAGGAGGAGAAGGAAAAAGGAGGCTATATAGGATTAGGAGAAGAAGGAGAAGGACAAGGAAAAGGAAGAAGAAGAGAAATTTGCACTCAGACGGCTTAACATCACCTCCATTAAGCGAAACAGAATAAAACCATGCGGAAGGATTGAAGGAAGTGAAGAATGGGGGAGAGGGAGGGAGACAAAGGAAGAAGAAAGGGGAGAAAGAAGTAGAGAGTAAAAAGAGAAATGTATAGAGAGAGTGAGAAACAGGAAGTGAAAAATAGAAAAAGTGGTAGAGGGAGAGAGATATAATGAGAGAGAATGAGAGAGAGAGAGAGAGAGAGAGAGACAGACAGACAGACAGACAGACAGACAGACAGACAGACAGACAGACAGACAGACAGACAGACAGAGAGACAGACAGACAGACAGACACGGAGAGGGAGACGGAGACGATGGAGACAGAGACAGAGACAGAGACAGAGACAGAGACAGAGACAGGAACAAGGATAGGGACAGAGACAGAGAGAGACAGAGAGAGACAGAGAGAGACAGAGAGAGAGACAGAGAGAGAGACAGAGAGAGAGACAGAGACAGAGAGAGACAGAGAGAGAGACAGAGAGAGAGACAGAGAGGATAGAATGAGGGAGAAGAAGAACAGCAAGGAGCGGTATGGGAGTAGTAGAAGAAAGGAGAAAAGATAAAAACGGTGAACGACCAGCACCAGCGCAATAAATAAGAAAACTAGAAGTCTTTGCATTAACAATTGCGCTTACCGGCTCCTGGGCACAAGCCGTATTCATCCTCTTCAGTCACTCTCTGGGTCGTTCATTCACTCAACAATTCACCCACTCTTCTATCCAACAGTCCACATATAATCCAGCCAGACTTCTCAAAAAGTATGAACGCGACTCAACCTTTACTTGCATTCGATTCATGCTTGTATTCATCTACACTTATATTTATATCTGTATTTTGAAAGTATAATTATATCAACACGTAAAGCGATTCATTAATTTTCCTTGATACCGTTACATTATGGCATTTAGCATTTAGAGCGGTGGCTCTTATATTTTCCATTTTATTTTTGTAATCATGTGATTTTGTTATTTCAGTAGAGGGAATTCGGCATGAAATAAAATCCTTTAGTATCGACTAAGTACAATTTCTAGGTTTTGATTCGTAGTCACACTCACGAAACTAGAGGCCCGTAGACCCCAGAATGAGAACTACTGCTGTAGGAACTCCAGAACAGAGATACTCAGTCTGGTGTCTGCTTAGGCAAATGGGATTTCTGGCACACGTGACAGGCTTCAAAATACTGGGGTTTTGACTTAGTGCAAAAACTTGTTTTTACGGTAAACATGATCTTCACCGCTAAGCATAATAGTAACTAGCGTTTTGTCGCTACAGTGAGAAGTGAATAAGATTCGTTTAACTGTAACATTCTAAGATAACAATTTCGTATTATGGGTGAGGAATACCCACGATAGATCACCATGGCTTGAGTGGCACTGGGGGTAGAGGCAAGGATGGTGGGTATAGAATTGGAGATTATTAGGGAGAGAGAAGGGAAATGGGAGGTGAGCCAGCTGTTGTTTGGTGATGATACTACGGTTGTAGCTGGGTCAGAGGAAGGTTTGAGGCAGTTAATGAAGGAGGAAGTTGAAAGTAAATGCGGGTTAAAGTAAGGTGGTGAGATGTACAAAGGGCGATAGTGGCAGTAAACTAAAGGTAAATTCAGATCATTTTTATGACCGTCGCGCAGAGAATTCGAACCTGCTGCTCAGGCGCCAAGAGGCCCCAAGGCTGCTGCCTTACACCGCTCGACCACTGATGATTAAAACCGTATGAACTCAGAACACTACTGGTTCTCGAGATTGGGAAGGTCGCTAATTAAGTCTTAAAGAAGACAGGTTAGAGGGAGGGAATAGTGACAAGGAGTTAGGGTCACATGTAGCAGCGACTGGAGGAGTAAGGGTGAAGGTGAACTATAAAATGTTCGAAACAAGAAAATGTTATGAATGCAAAAAGAAGGAGTGATTGCATTTACGACACTGTATGGAGCAGAAACTTGAATTTTAAAGGAGGCAAGAAGAAGTTTATATGAGTTTGAGATGAAATATCTGAGAATTATGGTGGGCGTTACGAAGATGGATAACTTGAGGAATAAGGAAGTGAAGAGGAGAGCGGAGATGGAAAGGGAGATGGAATGTAGGGCTGATGAAAGAATATCGTGACGGTTTAGGCACACGGAAAGAATTATTTCTTGGAGAGATACAAATGTCAATCAATCAATCAATCAAATCAGCCATCCTGAGTCCACTGCTGAACAAAGGCCTCCAAATGTAGACTTTATCAAATGCGGAGACACAATAATGAAAAAGTGGAAGAATTTTACTAAGAACTTCATTCGTCAAATATCACAGTTCATTCGGTAATCTAATCTGTATACGATATTAATTAACCAAAAGTTATAAATGGATGTATCCTTGTTCTAGAAAGTATGAAACAAGGAAAACCAG
>NC_134787.1:7389811-7397311 GCF_046742065.1 Oratosquilla oratoria
TATATATATATATATTATATATATATTATACACACTATATATATATATGTACAAATACATATATATATATATATATATATATACACACACAGACACACACACACACACACACACACACACACACACACATATATATATATATATGTATACATGTATAATATATATATGAATACATACATATATATTTATACATTTGTATTTCTGCAGCGAATTTTCTTTAATGCATGTAATATTAAATGCGACGAAAATCTCGGTGTTGATCTTTTGATGAAGATTTTCAATTCTTCTAAAGAGGCTATTCTTATCCTTACTCAAGTAATACAGGAATTCTGAAAGTGTAGGGCATGGAGACGAATAACGTTGATTCTATGATATACTAGCAGAACTTTTCGTAACTCTTGTTACATTTTCAACTGGTTACATAGGTTTCGTTATAAGTGTTATAAACACAAAATGCAAGCACTGGGAAAGGTCAATGCAATACTACTTTTCGTGGGCAGCCTTACCGAACGAATGACGAGATATCTCTACTGCAGGGGTCAGGAGATCTCCACGCTGGATGTTGATTCAGGGTGATAAATTCTTTATATAAAAGGCTTTCAATAGGGAAAGGCCATGGACATCGTCATCCTGGTCCAAAATTATGGTGCTTTTGACGAGAAGTCTTCTCGTTGGGGAGATTCAATGGTCGTACATGTAATGATTCTTGATGGATCCTGCTTTTAGCTGGCAAGTGAGGCGTCTGGAGAGGCGAATAATCGTCATTCCTTCATAAAAGATACGAGTTTCGTAGTGCTCGTGTTGACATGTATGCATGTAGATTACATTTCTCCTCTGGAGGGAATCAGGATGAGGGAAGGAGTTGTTTCTTAATAAAAGGTTGGAAGACTTCTTGGACTGGTAAAAGATAATAAAATTATATTCATATTCGGACATTTCTTTTTTTACTTTCGGCGGATGATATTCTTCATAACAATTTTTTCAGTTCACTGGCTGAGCGGGTTAGGGCGTTGTTACTTGTGGTGAAGGTCGAGGGGATGGCGGTTCGAATCCTGCCACCAGCGAAGTTGAACCAAGGGCATGGTTCATTAAATTCCACGCTACAAAGCCCTCTGTGAGGGGCACCGTCCAAGCCTTCCGATAAGGTGTGTGTGTGTGGGGGGGGGGTTGTGACGTTAAACCACATCATCATCATCATATGCTGATGTCAGGTGGATTTTGAAAAACAGTTTTATGAGTGTCTTGTTTAGTGCATCGATGTGGGTGTTATGCCCCAGGTAAAGGATTACTAAGGATTACAAAGGCGGAGCATGCCGACAGGAGACCTTTTGGTCCATATCTAGGTCGGATGCGAAAAAATAATAATAATGAATTAACAAATAAAAACTATAATAATGTAATTATCAAATAAAATACATAAATAAATGCATATGTATAGTTAAGTAATAAACAAACAGGTAAATAGTAAATAATAATAAATTGATATATAACTTCATCCTTGATAGATCTCTCAATAATGTAATTAGGGAAACCGTTGTTTATGAGAACTTGGGAGGTCCGTTCAAGTCCGTGGTGAACAAATGTCCAGTCTTAACAGTGGTTGGCCACCCTCCTGACATACGCATTAATAGTGGACATTTCGTACCTTACAAGACACTCTCTCTGTCCATTAATACAGCGCCCATTGTTGGTAGATTTACATACACATGAGTTTTGTGTCCAGAGTCAGAGTGAGAGACTTTTGAGTCTAAAAAGGGAAGGGGGTCGTTGAGGCCTGATTCTTCTATGAGTCTCTGAGGGAGGTATTCTAGTGCATCAGTGTCATTGAAACTGACGAAGATGTCTACATATTTAGAGTAGATACTATATTTCCTCTATGACAGGACCTTTTCTTCTATGTAATAGACGAAAACGTGTAGTATTCCGAACTTTATTTTCCCTGTGGTTTCTGCATGATCAAGCATTTTTGTGATTATTTTTGCAATATATATATATGCAATACAATGAAAATAAATAAAATAGACAATTTATTGTATTTAATTATATTGTATTGCATTTATTCTTTGCAAATTAAATGTATGCACGATTGAATTTCTCATATACACATACATACATACATATATATATATATATATATATATATATATATATGATATGTATACACGCACACACACATACATACACACACACATCAACACACACACACAAACACACACACAAACACACACACACACACACACACACACACACACACACACACGCACACACACACACACACACACACACACACACACACACACACACACACACACACACACATATACATATATATATATATATTTACATATATGTATGTATATATATATGCATATATATATGCATATATATATATATATATATATATATATAATATACAGACAAATTCAAATATTTAGGAGCCCTTGTAACGGAAAAAATGAGATGGACATTAAAATAAATGAAAGGATTGCAGCAGGATACAGATGTTACCGTACTCTCTCTAACATCATGAGAAGCAGATAGGTTAGCAAGAAAACAAAAATAAGAACATACAAAATTGTAATTAGACCAACAGTGTTATATGGTCGTGAGACTTGGACATTGACCAAACAAAGAAAAAGAAAACACGAGGTCTTTGAAAATACCATTATTAGAAAAATTCTGGTCCCAGTGTATGATGCGGAATCGGGAGAATGGAGACGAAGGCACAATAAGGAAATTAGAGAACAGACAGAACAGCAAATGCTGCATAATGTCGCAAGTGGGAGAAGGGTAAGGTGGGCCGGTCACTGTGCCAGGATGGAGCCAACAAGATGGCCAAAAATGGTGATGAAGGGAAGTATAAGGGGTAGACGCCCCCTGGGAAGACCTAGGTACCGGTGGAGCGATGGAGTGGCGAATGACGTGGCCCGCATTAACCCTGATCTACAAAATTGGAAGGAAACAGCGAAGGACAGATTGGTCTGGAGAGGCATAGTGAAAGCGGTGAAGGGACTGCAGTCCTGATAGCCATTGGAGTAAGTATATATATATATATATATATATATATATATATATATATATATATATATATATATATATATACACATACACACTGAATGGTTCCCAGTGATCAATTAATACCTTTTTCAATCAAAAATCACTTTTAATTCCATTCCATCGCAATCGAGACTGAGAGTCGCTCGAAGGAGGCATCCGTTGGAAATTGAAACGTGGACGAGCCGAGGATTCGAACCCAGCTAACCCGTAACAAAGTTACAGTGACGTAAACCAATACGCTATCTCTCTTGATTTGTTACGGGTTAGCTGGGTTCGAATCCTCGGCTCGTCCACGTTTCAATTTCCAACGGATGCCTCCTTCGAGCGATTCTCAGTCTCGATTGCGATGGCATGGAATTAAAAGTGATTTGTGGTTGAAAAAGATATATATGTATATGTATATGTATATATATACAGTATGTATATGATTTTCTGTCAACTGAATAAAACAGTTTTGTGACATGTTGGATGAACAAAAAATGGAAAAATTTTACTGGTTGATTGGGATGACTTATAATTGAAACATATTAGTTTATGGAGCTAAATAAGAAAAGTCGGCTGATAGTCAGAAAGAACAGGTTTTAAGTGATTTCCGCCGTTTGCAGGTTAATTGAGTTGAGGCTTGATCTGAATGATAGGAGTTCCCTCTCAGCTATGTAACATCATCCGGCCGAAAAGACAAAATCATTAGACCAATTGCCACAGTATTCCTAATCAATATTCAACCTTGATAATTTATATGTGTCTCTCATCTCTATAGAAGCCAGATCCTTCCCCATCTCATCAGCTAAAAATGATCTTGCGTTGTCCAGGATGTGATACGCAGACCCTTTTGGTTAATTGAGATCCGAGAACCATCCTTCAATTAAATGAAGCTGTCTAACATCCATCAGGCTAAAATCTGTAAAATGTGTCCATCAGGTTAAAGGAGTTACAGAAATGCACGTCACAGTGCATCGGCCAGGTTTCGCGGCAAATCCAGCTGCCCATGCCCGTTCTGAATTTCGTTGCATAACTCCTCAGTTTGACTTCTGTCACCATGCTTAAGTTTGCTAACCTGAAAATTACGTATTGCAATGGAGTTAACCCATTAAACATTAATCAGCTTCCTGTGATGTTCAACCAGACGGAATAATTTACACAAGGCCCCGTCTACGCCATCTCTCGCTTTCGTCAATGCCGGTTACGCGCGCGCGTGCACACACACACACACACACACACACACATACACACACATACACACACACACACACACACACACACACACACACACACACACACACACACACACACACACACACACACACACACACACACACACACACACACACACACACACACACACACACACACACACACACACACACACACACACAGATAGATTAATAGAGAGAGAGCATAGTACTTATCATGTATACTACAGTTAGGTAAATGCAAACACCCTTGTGATTGCGTTGATCAGAAAGGACATAGATATTATATATACTGTAGATCTATAAAAAAAAAAGAGAATGGAAGAAAGGTGAAAAAAAAATCACATATATCCTACCAAAGACAAGAACATGGAATAAAACAGAGCATAAAATAATAACTATAGATACATTCTGAGAAAAGAAATTGAAAGAAGTGAAATGAAAGGATTGAAAAAAATAATAATAGAAGAATCAAGGAAATACATTTTTGAATATACCTGTGAAATATATAATGCCTCAATGGGTGTAAGAATCAACAAAATATAAAGATGAAAATGGAACTCAAGAATGGGCTAGATTTTAACCACCTGGTGTGGGTAAAGCATTGAATCATCAGTGCTTGGTAAATCTAGTTACACTAGAAACATTTTCAACTAATAATCTTGCCTGTGGTCGAAACATCCTACAATCGACCTCATCACTCTACGCCAAGGAACGATTCACCACAAAAAGACTAATATGAAAATTGGAAAACAGAAATACCTAAAAAATACTTAAATGGGTAAAAAATTATGAATGAAAGGCGTATGCAAACAGTAGTAAAAGATGAAATATAGATTGGAAGGAGTTGAGTAGACCATTACCACATGGCTCGGTAATGGTGCCGATTTAGTTCTCATTACATACCAATGATATGATGAATGGAAAAGGTAGTTACATAAACTTCCTGATGATGAGAAAGTCATTAAAAGAATGAAATGTGAATAGGAATATAAATGAAATTAGGAATAGAACAAAGACGGCCAAGGATAAGATGGATGCATTGGGTGAAAGGTGCTTTGAGGAAGAGGGGAATGTCTGTTGAGGAAGGAAGAGAGAAGGCAGGGGATAGGGGTGAATAGAGTATGGTTGTGTATAGATAATATTTTGACGCAACCCGAATAGATTTCTCCCCGTCTTCTCTATTTTCCGCTGAAGAGGACGAGGAGGTAGGATGTACTCTGTATGTACTGTGCCTTGCTGCATTGCTTCTGACCCGGGCAGTGGGAAGGAGACAAGGATGATCCTTCATCCAAGAGGAGCTATGATAAGAGAGAAACAAGGGTGGAGTATGGGGGTGGAATGGGGTGGAGTGGATGCGTGTCTTGACTGCTGCTTCCCTTAAGGGGGTTCCACACGTGCATGCTTTACCGTAGGCTTGCCTGCACAAACCGGTTTGTATACGGATTCCCGTGCGTGTGGACGAAGTAGTATACAGTATAAAAACGCTAAAATAAGCTCTTCGTCAAGCATGACTACCACCACCTAGACCTAGAAATGGACTGACGATTGTGCATACTTTTTTGTAACGTGTGGACACACAGGTGTTCCGTATAGTTTGCACAAACTCGTAACGCGCAAGTAAGTCGCTGCCTCTGGAACCCCCCTTATGTGGGGAAAGAGAACAATAGTACTATATATAGATTGATAAATGGATAGGAATAAATAACGAAATCTTGAAGATAGGACAAAGTAAAGAGACTGTCATCAATTCATCAAATGGTAGAGGAAATAATCAGAGGAACAGAGGGGGAAAAAGGATTTAGGAATTTCAATTAGAGAATATCATATAAATTGAATAACGGAAGAGACATGCACATTGTTAATGAACGTACGAGTGGGATTTCATTATATAGACGAGGCTGTGATATAAGAAAACTAAATCAAATTTGTCCTACATTGGAAAAAGCAGCAGTCGTAAGCTCATCACATACGAAGAAACAAGTTAAATAGAGAATATAAATGGCTGCAGCCGGATTAATCTCCGTCATTGCCGACAAGATCCATGAAGAGGAACTGAAAAAAAAGATAGAAATGACATGACAGTTATATCTAAAACAGAAAAATAAAATAAAATTATAATAAAGGATCTGTTAATACGGGATAAAAGATAAATAAGACAGATTACTTAAATTTTAAGAAACATAGTTTTCCACATAAAGGATTCAATTTGTGGAGTAAAATGGAATAAATAATGTACACCTAAATCATAGATTAATTTAAGGCAATTTTTAACAAGCATTGATAAAAAGACGTGACCCCGCAAGTATAGTTCCAACCACGTATACTGCAATTAGGTAAGCACATACACACGCACACACACACACACACACACACACACACACACACACACACACACACACACACACACACACACACACACACACACACACACACACACACACACACACACACACACATGTATGTTATCTTATTTACGGACATAGAAAGACCATCACATACACATTCATCCATTACACACACAGATATGAAGGTTAACACTTCAGTGGCATTGGTTTCTATATAGCTGATTAAAATAATCTGGCCACAACTTTAAAAACATAAAAAAAAAAAAGCATTGCTACCGTCCATAATAGTTTTCGACGGAAGAAGTGGTTCTCTATTATTATTTATATTATCTAAAAATAAAAAAAAGTGATAGAAAACACTTTTTTATGAAATTGATGTTACGTCCTATCGTAGACTTTTCTTCTTCAAAAAGTTATCCCATTTATCACAAATGTTCTTTTCCTATCCACGAAGCCCCGAGCATCGATCGATTATCACAACGGGGGATAGAGTCTAGTCCAAGCACGCGAGAAAGGGATTTTTCCTAATCCAGACACACATGGGGTGGATTCGAGGTAATGCGGACATAGAAAGAGCGGATCTAGAGAACTGAGGCTCTTAAGCTTCAACAACGAGACCGTTTCAAATACTGGCATCATGTATCTTATTTACAAGCTTCTCTCTTGCAAACATCTGCAGCGAAGCAAGTCCGTGTGTCTCGTTCCTGGGTAGAGATACGAGTCCTTGATGCACAGGGTAGTCTATACCATGGTGGCCAGTGCCAAAGCGGTGGTATACTAAGCGATTTCATGGTTTTTGTTGTTATATCAAAATGAAGTGAATTACGGGACTTGTAATTCTCCAAACGGTATTCGTAATCGACATTAATTGTTCACTTCGATTTAAATACGGATGTTTTGTT
>NC_134787.1:7402311-7429811 GCF_046742065.1 Oratosquilla oratoria
ACGCCCTGTATATATATATATATATATATATATATATATATATATATATATATATATATATATATATATATATATATATATATATATATATATATATATATATGTTTCATTAAAAGTGATGGCTAGTTGTGCATTAATAATTTTCTTAAAGGTATTTTCCATATACCTTATTAAGGATTTGTTTTCCTTAGGAAGGAAATTTATGACTTGGCTGTATGTAGTCATATTAGCTAGATCGCGATTTCGGGTTCAAGACCCTTCTTCAGTAGCTATAGGGATAAGAATTAATCCGAAGATTCTAGTAAAGATCTAAGTTTTATACTAGAGTTCCTATACTTGCTAATCAAAAGAAATTAATAAATCTGAACGGCGGCCATATTAAATACTCACGCCCACCAAATGGTTATATAAATTTAACCAATAAGATTCTTACTCCAGACCAAGAGGAAGTCCTTAATTTAGGGCTTAACTGCCACATTATGTCTAAACCTAAGAAGTTTAAAAAAAGAACAGAATGCGAAATACTTATAGATGATGTAGAGAAATTATGTAAAAAAGGTGAAGTCATTGTTGAGCCCACTTTCAAACAAGAAGTTATTGCTGAAGCTCATAAATCAAGAGGAAAATATCACAGCAATTTGATTGACAAGAAACACATCGAGGCCGCAAAAGAGTTAAAATCAGACCATAGTATCACCATCAGGAAAGCAGACAAAGCGGCAACTTACGTACTCATGGACACCTCTGAGTATTTAGAAAAGATAGATACTATCCTCAATGATACATCTAAGTTTAAAAAGATCAACAAAGACCCTACAGAATCACTCAAGAAAAAGGTAAATCGACTCATAGAAGGGAATAATGCTGCCAGCAAAATAAGATTTAATAAACTTTCAGGAGAGTATGGTATGGGTTACTGCTATGGGACAGTCAAAACACACAAACCTGGTAATAAACTCCGTCCCATAATCTCACAAATCCCTGCACCTACGTACAAACTCGCCAAGAAACTGTGCTCCATTCTAACTCCCTACACTCCCGCCACCTATAGTCTACAATCTACATCTGATTTCCTAGACATTATTAAGGCAAACTCTGCTAAAGGTAGAATCGCTTCTCTTGATGTGGAGGGGTTATACACTAATATTTCCGTAGATCGAACAATTGATTACATCATCAACAAAGTGTACCACGATAACACTACACTTATACTAGACATTCCAGAAGTTACACTACGTAAACTGCTTGAATGCTGTACAAAAGAAGTCCCGTTCACTTGCCCCCGTGGAAACAAATATTGCCAAATTGATGGAGTTGCAATGGGATCCCCCCTTGGAGTATTAATGGCAAACTTCTTCATGGGCTGCGTAGAAGAAGAAGTATTCAGTAAAACAGAAAAGCCAGATATTTACTGTAGATACATTGATGATGTCTTCATTAAAACCAATAACAGCAATGAAGCTGAAAAACTCCGCCACCTATTACAAGAGACATCTGAACTCACTTTCACTATGGAAGATAGCATTTACGGAGCTTTACCCTTCCTCGACCTCTTAGTGAAACAAAATGAAAATTCTTTTAATACAACAGTGTACACAAAACCCACTTACCCTGGACACTGCCTTAATGGATCCAGTGAGTGCCCTCAAAGATATAAGGACTCTACCATCAGTGCCTATATTCGAAGAGCACTAACTCACTGCAGCACATGGACACAAGTGCATGATGAAATCGAACGTTCCACTCAAGTTCTGATCAATAACGGCTTCAATGAAAAAGAGATGAATTTTCAAACAAAGAAAATAATGGACGGCTGGCATAACAACAACAATGATAAACAAAATAAAGAGAAAATCAACATATATTATAAATCCACTTTTTCGTCAGCTTATAAAGAAGATGAACGCATTATGAAATAAATTATAAAAAGAAACATTAAACCAGTCAATCCAGAAAAAATACTAAATCTAGTGATTTATTATAAAACTAAGAAAACTAGCCACCTTCTTATTAGAAACAGCCCCTTCAAGAGAGAAAGGAACTTCAGAAATCACATGTCATCTATAGGTTCACATGTACACGAGGGAACTGTGAAGCCCTCCCATCCACCTATATTGGCATGACGACAATGAGGTTATCCCGTCGCCTCTCATACCACCTGACATCTGGAGCCCCTAAAAATCACTTAAGAGAAGCCCACGGCATAACACTAGCAAGAGAGACACTAGAGAAAAACACCGAGATTTTGGATTTATGTACTGACGATAGACGCCTCCCAATTTTAGAAGCGTTGTATATTAAATAGTTGAGCCCAAACCTAAATGTACAAGCAGAAGACCTTAGAGCCCTTCCAAGCATGAGACAAACCGTTACAAATACAAACATGAGACATAACACCACAAACGCCAATACGAGACAAAACGCCACTCGTCCAACTACGAGACAAAACGCCACATTCCGCCACAACACAAACCCGGAGGCTCCCTAGCGCACGTGACATTTCGTCCCTGCCCGTAATACCAGGTGACCTCCCCCAGTGATTAGCAAGTATAGGAACTCTAGTATAAAACTTAGATCTTTACTAGAATCTTCGGATTAATTCTTATCCCTATAGCTACTGAAGAAGGGTCTTGAACCCGAAATCGCGATCTAGCTAATATGACTACATACAGCCAAGTCATTTGGGGATGAAATGGGTGGGAGTGTTTTTATGCCTTTCCCTTTTTGGCTACCTCCCTTGTAAGGGGGAAAAATCCTTGGTATATGTATGTATATACATATTATATATATATATGTATGTATGTATATATATGTATGTATATGCAATAAGAACACTAGGAACGTGTGTTTTATAAATGCAAGGTAACCACTTAAGAAAATAAACAAACGGATCAGAGCGCTTTCGTATATTACATCTTCAGTGTAAATTACAAAGAAAGAAGGTACAGCAAACATAATATAGTAGGACAATAGTATAAGGAACTCACTAGGAAAGGTGGAATTCCTAGTGATTTCCATAACCTTTCCTAGTGAGTTCCTTATACTATTGTCCTACTATATTATGTTTGCTGTACCCTCTTTCTTTGTAATTTACACTGAAGATGTAATTTACGAAAGCGCTCTGATCCGTTTGTTTATTTTCTTAAGTGGTTACCTTGCATATGTATGTATGTATATATATGTATATATTTACATATATATATATATATATACAGTATATATATATCTTGGTGTAGCCAGGTAGAATATCTTCTTGCAGGCACATGAGGTTGAAGGTTCACTTTTGATAAGTTCCTTATATTCTCTCTACGACGTACAGTTGCCTTATGTTGTTCAGTAAGTTTGTCCAGTAATTCTCTAATTGTACCCACGATTAAAGAATTACTGGACAAACTTACTGAACAAGATAAGACAACTGTATATTGTATAGAGAATATACTGAAGAAACTTATCGAAAATGAATCTGCAATATCCTTCAACTTTGTCTACAAGAATATATGTACATGAATATATATATATATATATATATATATATATATATATAAATGAAGCATAATTATCCAAGTACCTGGAGTGATAGGATATCGGAATATATATGGTTATGGGGGTCTATCTGCAAAACCCTAGAAGGAGTTCGTGAACAAACAAACAAACAAACAAATTGACAGACAAATATCTGCAAAAACCTAGGAAGAGTTCGTGAATAATCTCTAACCTAACCATACCCCACCTAACTTTAACCCTTAGCCCTAACCAAAACATATATTTTTTGAAAATGAAATATAGTTATCCAAGTACCTGAAGTGATAGGGTATCATGATATATATGGTTATGGGGATCCATATGCAAAACCATAGGAGGAGTTCCTGAACAAACAAATAAACAAACAAACAGACGGACAGACAGACAAATGAAAGATATTTTTCCAAGTATCTTGGGTTATAAGATTTCGGAATACATATGGTTATAGGGGTCTATCTGCAAAAACCTAGGAGTAGTTCGTGAATAATCACTCACATAACTATAACCCACCTAACTTTAACTCTTAACCCTAACAAAACTATTTGTTTTGGAAATGAAATATGATTATCCAAGTATCTGGAGGGATAGGGTATCAGGATATATATGATTATCGGGGTCTATCTGCAAAACCCGAGGAGGAGTTTATCAAACAAACAAGCAAACAAACAAACAGACGGAGGCTACTATTTTATTATAGTAGATATGTGTATATATATATATATATGTATATATATATATATGTATATGTATATATATATAATGTATATATAGATATCTATATATACATATATATATATATTTATATACATATATATATATATATATATATACATATATGTACATATATACTGTATATATGCATATATATACATACATTTGTATATATATGCATATATATATACATATGTATATATATATATATATGTATATATATGTGTATATATATGTATATATATGTGTATATATATGTATATATATGTATATATATGTATATATATGTATATATATGTATATACATATATATATATATATATATACACATATGTGCGTGTGTGTGTTCGTTTATGTGTGTGTGTGCGTCTATATGTGTGCGTCCGTGTGCTGGTGTGTACATGCTTGTGTGTGTATGTGTAGATGCATTTATGTGTCAGTGCGCAGGTGTTTGTGTTAGTGTGTATATGCGTATTTGTTCGTGCATGTGCGCGCGCGCGCGTGTGTGTGCATATTCGTGTCTTTATGTCGATGTGTGTATGTGTTTGGGTTGTATAAATGTGTGTTTGTTTGAAGGTATATACTGTTGCTTATTTTGTCTTTCTTTTTTATCGTCTACATGTCTCTGCTTGACTGAAGCTGCATTTTTCTGCCTTCTTTGACTCTGTTTGTCTTTATCGTTTTCTTTATGTCTGAATGTATGAGTCTGTTTGCCTTTGTTTATGCCTGTCTGAATACCTGTGTCAGTGCATGTGTCTGTTTCATTTGTAGCTAGTTATGTGTGTACATTCCTGTGCGCACGTAAATTTCTTTGCATGGTTTGTTCGTTTTGTTGTTGTTGTTGTTCTTGAACTATTTCCAAACCTAAGATAGGTTTCAGTAGAGTAATAATTATTTACATTAGCTTGAGTAGAGGAGATGAGCAAATGCAGAATTAAACCATTTCCTGCATTTCACTTCTTTAAGTGAACTTTTAATCCTAAAAAAAAAAAATATATGGAGAATCAAAACTGCTACGAATGGAATGCATTATGAAGCAACCCTGCGTCTTTATTATGAAGTTTCCTGTGTGATGAAATAAAGCGGAAAATTCCATATTTGCACGGAATTCTAATTACGTGCAACCGGGAACAGAATAGTCGGAAACTGTTTTATTTGTCGTGAATAGGTAACAAAGTTCTGCTATTAAAAATAAAGTAAGAGTATCAAAATGTGTGGGATGATAAAAGACAGGAAAGAATAAGTTTTCACTATACGGACATTGTCATGGCTCGGATGAAATGTCAAGATAAAAATGGGAAAATATGACCTCCCTTCCAACGGAAAATATATTCGCTCATCCGCCATCTTGAAAGCACGGAATAGGAGGCCTTATGCTCTTGAATTTTAATCCTTTGATTAATATGGCTGAATATACCGATTTTGTTATAGCTAAAGCCAGATTATTTTATTACGCATCTAGAGTTTGGTCCCTAAATATAGTTTTCATCGAAGACAGGATCTAACCATTTTCTGTATCACATCGTCTATCCTTTGCAGCTACAGAGTTTATAGTTCATCACAGCTATGAATGAGAAAGAAGATGTTTAAAAATGACAGCTTATGTGGCTAGATGTTAGGAGTTATTATATTTTATTATCTAAACTATGAAACTATAATTTTCGAGGTTGTGTAAACACATTTTAGCATTATACTGTATATGCCTTCCTCCTCTGGAGCTGACACCTTAACGTTGATGGATAGGCTTGAGAATCTTAATGACTATAAGAGCTATGTCGATTAAGAGATATATTGGGTACTGTCGTAATGACACTGTGGACCACTGGGTACCCCTTAAAATAGGATTCTATAAAAAATATTATACATGGTGTCACCAAAGATACATTTCACCAAAATATTGTTGTCGGGTGATATTTTAATGTCACAAACTTTCAAACCAGTTTAGATAGCACAACCTATAATCACGGGCGTTTCTTTTGGATCATCCGTCACCTACAGTAAATGTCCAAACGCATTGCCTCCTGTCCTAACGGGCACTGTCTAGGTAGATCTAAATAATGAATAACAAAAACCCTGAAATTCTACACATACAACTTGAAGCCTCTCAGAAGACCACGAGCTGTAGAAATATATGAAAAAATTGGAGAACATCAGTTGGGATATAGTGGGACGGAGTGAAGTTCGAAGGAAGAAAACCTTGTTCAGCTTTAAGAGAATCACAACTTCCAGCACTCTTTAGTACTACAGTGAATGTTACTGTTTGTTAGTTTTTCTGTCTGAAATGGGCAGCCCAAACGAAAATTCAGATTCGACCAAAATAGTGGGAAAATAAAATCACTGATGATATAAACTTTAATTCATCCCATTGCGATTGGTTACTTTCGCTAAACTTTACAAGCAAGCAAAATTTCAAAGAAAACTGCAGTTTCGGCCAGCTTCTCGACAGCCATGGCTGCGTAGTTAGTCACTGGCTTGAGCATAGCTCCTATAATCCTCCTATTCAACTTCTTAGCTTTTAGTCCTTTCACCCTATCTCCTACCACCCCACTCCCATGCCAACTCTTCTTCTATCCTCTTTTCATTCTCCTCTCTCTGCTCCTTCTATCCTCTATCCTCCTCCCCTGTCCACACCCTCCCCTCTACCATCCCCGTCCCATCTTCCTGTCATTCACCCCCCCCCCAAAAAAAAGAAAAAGAAAAAAGAAACTACGCTTTATAGATAATTCAATTCTTGGTGAAAATGTCAATTACGGTCGGTCTCACTCACGGCAGCCATAGTCAAGTAGTGTCATTGGATAAAATGTGACTGGTATGGCAGCATCTTTTACTCGCAAGATTTCCGCTTACTAAATTCGAAACGTGATATAGAAATAACAATTGCCCGAAGGACCTAGCAGGAGTGAGAGTGGGCCCAAGAGCACACTATTATTTTTGCTCTACCATAGTAGTAAGGAAAGGGAAAGATCCAGTGGAGTAGGATTTTCTATCAATTGAGAGATTATTGCCAAGGTAGTGAAATAAATCAAAATGAAATTATGTACTTTTGTAGTCGGTTGTTTCAATGCCAAATTGAGAATAACATAGTAAGTCAATCTTGTGTTGGTAAGTTTATAGAAGGAGGGAGACATGACTCAGGTGTACAAGTTAATTTTTGCAAAGAACATGATGATGATAAACACTTTCTTCTTAAAATATCCTTTCTTTGTTTTTCCTTGGAGTATTCCAAGGAAAAACAAAGAAAGGATTAGCCTTCATATTTGGAGGTGTGATGAGCATATCATAAAATATACTACACAGCTAAAATAGACTTTAGAGCAGAAAGAAATACATTCTTTATGAAGAATATACGCCTTGCATAGGTAAAATATAACAAGAAATAATCTAAAGTGGAAATAATAAACAAGATTGAAGGTCTAAATAAGTGTCATACGGAAATCAGTGGAGGAAAGAGGATGTACAAAAGAGTAGAAGAAATTAACCAATTTTACTTTTAAAACTTAGTTCAACCAGTAGCTTCAAATGTAACCGATAATACTGTACAAGAAATTACAGGTGCACAAGTAACCTTTACTTTAAAATGTATGAAACGATCAAAAATGCTTGAAAAAGATAAGATATCAATAGATCGTCTGAAGGACTCAAGAAAAAAATCTTCATGGTAGATTAGCTAAATTACATAACATTGTACATGTCAGGAACGTGTTTCTAAATTATGGTACAATTCTATAGTAGATTTGACTTTGCATGACCAGAAAACAGAAAAAAAAGAGTAGCAATTACGACACAATTGCTTACTTTAATATCAAATGTACAACCTTTGCTGAAAGTTTGTGTGGAGGTGGTAGGGGAAAGCCACAGCCAGTACTGAGCAAAGCATTCTAATATTGACTCTCCACGCCACTTTCAGTATGGTCGCTCCTCGGTGAACAGACTATTGGTAGTTATATTTGTAGTCTGGGAATTACAAATAATACATAGCCAATTGTTTCTGTTCACTCACCATCCCATTCCCACGAAGTGGGAGATGAGAAAGTCCTGGTAGGGCAAGCCCTGGCTTTATTTATTTATTTATTCATTTATTTATTTATCTATTTATTTATTTATTTGTTTATTTATTTATTTATTTATTTATTTGATTAATTCATTTATTTATTTATTATTTATTTATTTATCTATTTATTAGTTTTTTATTATTATCATTTTCTTCCTATTATTATTCTTTTATGTGTTTGGGTCCCCTCCTACCTCGGCCAGGGCTGTCGGGAACCAACGCAGGAATCCCGCAACGTGTCCCGGAATCGAACTCACGAATATCTGCTTGCGAGTTTGACAAGGTATCTACTGGATATTATAATTACAAGATATAGCTCAACTTGTGGAATATCCATGACATGTAACAAGTAAAAATATAATGAATAATCTATATTACATCACGCAACGGCACTAGTATAAAAGTATGCTCCGTGACCTCAGCTTGATAACTCGTTTCCTGTTGAAACACCATCTAGGGAATACCTCGTGTTAAGTTTATTACTTCTTGTGAAGTTTATATCTTCAAATAGTGACTAGTGTTGTGTTTTTGTAATTGTATACGAATAGCGCTATACAGTTACAGGTATAAGATAAAGTGTAGTGTTCCAGTAATTTAGAATCAAAATAGTACTCCAAAGGTAAGAGTAATAATATTAGGTAAGCTTCGTGTATTTAATTTATTTAGTGACCGCTTTTGTTTTCTTTTGTTGTTTTATATTTTCTTTTTGCCGTTTGTATTGACGAAGGAGGAGCGAAATGGCATGTGAAGGTTGTGTGAACCTGGAGGACCGTCTCAGGAAGTGTGAGGAGGAAATTCTTCTTCTCAAGAGTGCGCTCTGTGAGAAGAGTGAATCTTCCCCACAGCCCAAAGAGCGTTCCACCTCTTCTACTTCTGACACTGCCGTGAGCGAGTGGCGCTCCGTGGGGTCCCGTTTGTCGAGCCCTTGTTCGGTAAGCGGGTCCCCTGTGGAGTAACCGCTGGCTCTAGCCAATTGTTTTGCTCTGCTGGAGGATGAGGTGGCTGAAAATCAGTTCTTGGTGGTGGGGGACTCCATGGTGCGAGGCTATGACGACATCCTGCAGCGGAAAACTAAACGACGTTGCAAGCTTGTGTGTCAACTGGGCCGTGGGATCGCTGATTGTTCCCAGACCATCATGGAGCAAAGGCGGACGAACACAGTTACGATTGTTCATACGGGAAGTAACGATGTGGGTAGGGTGAGATCAGAGGAGCTTGTTCGGAATTACAAGGTCCTTCTTCAGGAGATGAAGGAGCGTGGGAGCCGTCACGTAGTCTATGGGATCCTTCCGAGGATCCACGCTGGCACGTGTTGGAACAGTAGAGCCATCACGATTGTGCACGCAACTGGGATACCAGTTCCTTGATCCTTGGTATCTCTTTTCCAGGCGTCATGACCTGGGGATCCATCTTACTCACAGAGACAAAGATATTCTAACAAACTTTATTGTGAGAGTTTGTAATGAACTAGTTCCTTTTTTGGGGTAGGAACTCAAAGGGAAGGGAAAATAGAGTGTATTGGGGGAAAACAGAGTAGGGTATATTAATAATGTAGAGCAATATGTCAGTGTAGGACAAAATATAATTTTAGGATATAATGTCGGTAGAGGACGAAATATTACACTAGGATGTAATGTCAAAGGACAAAATATCACTATGGGATATGTTAATAGTGGGGGACAAAATATCACGATGGGATATAATGATAGGGGAGGAAAAAATATCACGATGGTATACAATGATAGTAGAGGACAAAATATCACGGTAGTATATAATGTCAGTGGAGGACAGAATATCATTTTAGGAAGGGATGTCGGACAGAATGTCAGCGAACGACGGGTGGCTGGTGTGGAATGACATGACGTAGTGGGGCAAAGTGTACACAAGATATCAAATGGCCGAGAGGGACCAGATGTCTGTGATGGGGCAAATGTCCATGAGGCATTGAATGTCAGTGAAGTACCAAATGTCATTATAGAGCAATGTGTCAATAAAGAACAAAATTATAATGTAAGGCATCATGTTGAAATACAAAACATGCGAAAAAGAAATAATCACGAATTTCTTAATACCATGTACTTTCATACTCGTAGTATTAGGAATAAGTTTCAGGAAATACAGGCATATGTCAAAAGGGAAAATCTCGATATGATAGGAATAACCGAGACATGGTTAAATGGTAAAGAGTTTGAAGCTGAATTTAATATTGCGGGATAGAAACCACAAGAAAGGTGGGGGTGTTTTGTTATACTTTAAAAGCAATGTACATGCCTGTGTTTTAGAGAAAGTAAAACAGGATACATATGATAGTTTGTGCGTAGAATTAACCTAAACAAATGGACAAAAAATGAATGTAGGTGTAATATATAGGCCAAAAAAATTGTCATTAGCAGAGGACAAACTGTTGTTTCAAGAACAGTCTAATTTCTGCAACCGGGACTTATTGATAATGGGTGATTTAAATTTTATTGACATTGATTGGATAACCCTTGAACATGACCATATAGGTAGTCACTTGATAGATTTTCTCGGTAACAATTATTTAGTTCAGCACGTAAAAGAACCCACAAGACATGGAAACTTACTCGATCTACTGATCACTAGCAGTGAAAGAATGATAGCCGATGTGGAGGTTGGTGAAACTATTGCAAATAGCAACCACAACTTAGTTAGATTCAAACTGGTAAAAAAAAAAAAAAAAAAAAAAAAATACATGTGCATCTAAAATAACTGATTTTAGTTCAGTTCATAGGACTACGTCAGGAGCTTCAGGTTTAAGATTGGGAGGCAATTTTAAGCGAAAGACCTGTAGATCAGATGTGAAAAATATTTCAAAATGCGCTTACTAAGATGATTCATACTTACATCACGTTTAAGGACAGACGCCCCCAAATCAGGCTTGCCCAAAATGGCTCTACAAAGAAACTGAAAAAGTATTGCTAAAAAGAGACAGTCCTATAAGAAATACAAGTGCTCGGGTGCATCTAACGACCATCAAAGTTATGTAATAATACAAAGATATTTAAAAGAGACAATAAAAAACAAAAACGACAATACGAAATGAATATAGCTGATAAGTCCAAAGAGAATCCCAAAGAATTCTACAGTTACATTAGCGATGAAAAGGTTATTAGGAATTACATTGGCCCACTATTACCTGTCAATTTGTTATTATTTACTATTTACCTGTTTGTTTATTATTTAACTATACCTATGCATTTATTTATGTATTTTATTTATTATTTACATTATTATAGTTTTTATTTATTCATTTGTTTATCATTATTATAATTTTTCGCATCCGACCTAGATATGGATCAAAAGGTCTCCTGTCGGCATGCTCCGCCTTTGTAATTCTTTGTAATTAGAAAAAAATCTGCGCGTAACAAGTCAGCCAGCCTAGACGTATATGTGTTTTACTTGTGTTTCACCTAAAAAAAAAAAAAAAAAAAAAAAAAAAAAAAAAAAAAAAACGGGATTGAGAACATTGACCCCTTCCTGCCCACCACGGATTTTGCCGACTTATTGCAGCTTTGTGTCCTGTCCAAATATTTCAAGTTCCAAGGCCTTTCAGAAAATCGGCATGGTCATAGGTTCCCCGCTGAGTACATCCTTGCCAGCATTTTTAGGGAATTTTTGGAAGCAGGGCTGTTTGCAGACATTGTTACTAAAAAAGTAATATCTTTCTATTACGTGGACGATATCCGCCTTATCATACCCAGAAGATTCAACTTTCAAACTAGACTCGTTTCCTCAAACCATTTTTACTTTCTTTCAAAACAATCTTAATTCCATTCAAATATAAAATAAACATCTACTCCACTTCACAGCAACCTTCTTTTGGCCTTCCTCACCATGCCCTTTGTTTCCACTTTCTTTACCTTTAATACATTTCCTTGCTTCTTCTCCACATCTACAGCAGTCACCTCTCCACTCCAGCATTCACTACCCTTGCTTATATTTCCATTTATTCTCCTCATCACACACACCGGCTTTGTACATCTTAATACTTCCTCCTTAGAACAAAATATTTTTCTACTGGATCCGCTTTCCTTTCACTATATCCTATGCATCTCTCAGTTTCTTCTGATATCCATTCTCTTTCTCCTCACTCAACTCACAGTACGTCTCTGTCTCACTTCTTTCTCGCATATCTCCACCTTACATTCACTTCCAATATCCCTCTCTCCAGATGATGATCAAACATTTCACCGCTCTTTTCACTTAACGCATTTACGTCCAAGACTTGTACAATCCCTCTCTCGGCCACCACTAAATAATTCATTAATGCTGTCTCTACTTCTTTTCCACCAACCATCCTGACCCATGTATATTTGTGTAAGTATTTCTTCTTGAACACTGTTTTCTCCGTCATCAGTTCCACTTTAACACACATCTCCAATATTTTGTCCAACTCTTTCATTTCCTTGCACACCAAACTTCAAAATTATCCTCTTCATTGGTTCATTACCTAATCAAGCATTTCATGTTCTCCAAAACTACGACATTAATATTCACTCCAAAACTCTCCACCCATGAATAGTTTCAAAACTCACTTGTCCTGCAAACAGGACCATACCTGATCTCAAACAACAATACTTTTAACCTATCTCATTTCTAATCCATATCATCATTGATGATTTTATTTTTCATTCGACCAAGCATTTACACATCTAATTACTCATTTTTTCTCTGCTTCCTTTACCTTGCGTACTACACTCCCCAAATCAGACTCACTTTTTTTTTCTCAGTTTGGTTTAATTAATTTCTAGCACAGGCACCTTTTCTCACAAACATATAACTGATCTCCTCCTTTTTGCTATTGTCTATTCTACATCCGTTGACATAGGATGACCCAATTGCTAGGGCTCTAATTGGAATAATTCTCTTTTTTGCTCCACTCTTTGCAGATAGGAACCCTTCCCCCCATAAAAGAAAAAGAACAAATAGCGCTAAAGAAGAGTAAAGTATAATCCATTATAATTCAATAGTAACTAGAGCCTAAACAATTCGAAGTAACAATACAAAAACACTTTACGATGAAATAGTTTTATCATAGCATCAACACGGGTTGTAAATCTACCTGATATGTACCCCAAATAAACTTGCATCTTCCACAAATCGGCAAACATTGCTGGTTTAAAGCAGGTATCATTTTGGTCATTAGTGATGTTTTGGGTGTAATGCAGTGAAGGATGAATACCCACAAGACATACATTTACATAGAGAATGCGCCAGTATGCACTAGAGTGTTTACATTGAAGCATCATAAACGAAAACAAGTTAACCCTTTTATAACTGTTACACAGATTATATTTTGGGAATTCTTGACAACTTTATCATGTAACTAGAGGAAATTTTTTTGAGTGAACGTGGTTCCGATTGGGGCCGGCATAAGATCGTTTAGCATTTCTATGGCAGAATCTGTACAGTTTGCAAGTGTATTCAAGGCACAAGCTTTATAAATGACTGGTATGACAATCTAATCTACGAGCAACTAATATAAAGAAATATTTGCTATATGTTAAGTAAAGAAAGTTTTATTTGCTTATTTGCATAGCTATAATCACTGTACGTCCTCAAAAATCCAGTTGCTATGTACTTTGTAAGTTTAAAGGTTTTACACAGTAGTATATGGACGAACCATTTGGTGATAAAAGAATCCTTATTCTTTACACCTTACCACCACAAAAGAGGTTAGTGTGCTTCTCTCTCTTTTTCTCTCTCTTTCTCTCTCATCTTACTAAAGTGACATCTTTCATTTTCCGTCATTCTTATAACACCGTGACATAATACTGTGATCGATGTGCGCGTTCATTTGCCTGTTCTTTTTCTCGCTTGGAAAATAGCGCTCCAATCTTTCTTGATTATATCGTTACTCCTCTCCCTCGTCCTGCTACATAGGCATTGAATACTTCTGACTTGGGCTTTGCTTTTCCTCCTTTTCTGGATCAACTATCTGCATAATTAATTTCTTGACGCTCTTCACGGAGCTGATCGAGCGGTTGCGCTCAAACCCTTTCCTTCTGTCCGTGTGAGATGTTCAGCTTTATCTTCACGTTTAACTTGGTCAGTGAAATATTTTCATATTCACTTTGATGTCGTCCATTAATCCGCTTTTATTACTTTTAATATGTCCGAAAGTACTTGTATCAATACATTATATATTTATTAGTTTAATAAATCCTTACTGCGAAGAACTCTGCATATTGGATCTTTTTTTATTTAGCTGCCGTTATAATTGTTGCTGTTATGGTCGCGATCCTAATTGAAACCATGATTCACTATTAATTTTATGCAGCTAGTAACAAAGGGACATTTATGACACCCCTACGCCAAAAGTCTCACAAAATTCATTCGCTCGTAGGTAACAGTTTTGGTTTTAATAGAGAATAATAATCTACTAATAACATCCCTGTTTCTAGCTTTCATTTCCTTGTCCGAAGTTTGCTTGTTTTTTGTTTCCTTGTTTCTTTATTTCCTTCTTTGAATTTTCTTTTGTTGTTGTTGTCTCTCCTTGTTTTCTTGCTTATTTCCTCGCTTCTTTTCTCCTTTATTCCTTTCTTCCTAGTTTCCTTGTTTCTTTTTCCTTTTTTCTTCATTATTAAGGACATCTTTGTTAAGGACATTACGGTGAAAGTGTTATACTAGTTGACAAAACTTGTATGATTTTTTTTAAGTGTTACTATATTCGTATAACCTCATTTGATTCTGGAAACAATCGGTTGAAGATCAAAATTAAGATAACAAAAAAATAGAAAACCAAAACCTGGGCAGTTACATACTCCAATCTGAACTGACACGAAATTCACATTCAAAACTTGTCAACATCTCCATGTAAAGGTACAGCCCAAAGGGGATGGCACTCGGTGTTTGTATTGAATTCAGGATCTTAATCAACTTTGATTGCATTTTCTCTACCTTTTCACCAATACACCACAGACAATAATTCATTTTTTTCCCGATAAAATTCTATGGAACAATCCCCGAATCTATTGCTTCCTGTTTCATGTGAAACTCGTGGTAATAGTTATTACGATGATATATCAAATTTGAGTATCTTCATCTCTTTACTATGTTATTGGCCTAAACACTACAGTTAGATATTGGTTGCTACATCATTCTTGTGATCATGAATGTAGTCGGTGTCAAAGACATTACATGCTTTCTTAACTATCTTTATTCACCTTACCTTCTACCTCCTCCAACTTCCTTATCCTTATCCTTCTTTTCATAGCTCTCTTTATCCTTCTTCTCTTGATTTTCTTTGTTCTCCTGCTTTTCATTACCGGCTTCTTCTCTTTATCCTCCTCCACTTTCCCTCTTCTGTTTTTTAACTTTCTCTTCTTTTTCGACCTTTTCTCCCTTTTCTGTCTCTTTCTCTACCCTATTCTCGTCCTCTTCCTCCTTATTCTCATCCTCCAACTGCTCTATCTCATCTTCGCTGCCGTCACCAGCATGTCTAATCTTAAAGAATTGTTAGCACCATGGTATTTGACATAGTCCTCAGAAAAAAAAATGATTAATTGATTCACAGAAATAATCTATTAGTCATTGGAAGGCAAGCTGATAATGGATTAAAAAGTCTACGTGAATCTAAAGTGACACAAATAATGAAAAAGGCTCCCAGAAAATTGATGGACTTATATTCATTTGCCTTGGTAACATAATTTTCGTTAACGTGGAATTAGTGTGGAAATTGGAAGGAGCGAAAACAAGGAAAATGCCCCGGGAACACGGTAAATGTCAAACTACAGTGGATCTATCAGACCTACTGTAGACTTCTTTCTTTACCACGATTTAATTATTTTTAACTCGGACGGAAAAAAAAAGTATATATACATCCTGTTGATTTCAACCTCAATTCCCTAATCTTGCTTAGATTTATTAACTGCTGATGAATTATATTGACATTTTATAAGATATCATAGTTTGCTTTAATATCACATCATATCAAGTTTGCAGATTTCGTGTGTAATTTTTCTAACCATTATTGGTAATCAAATATTGTATATAAATATGTGTGGCACAAAATTAATCACTTCCAAAGGTGTTCTTTATTTATTTCCTATTCTGAATCTCCATCACAATAATTTTTTTTCTATTCTGTCGTTGGCGAATGTTTGCATTCTTTACTTGATTATAGTTTCCACATATTTCATCGCTGCTTCTCTTCTTTGCCCGTCAGGGATCAATAACGCCGAGCCCAGTTTGCATAAATCTTTTACAGCAAGTGCCACATAGTGAAGATCTCACTCGTGTAGCGTTCCGCGCATCCACTACTCGCCAGCCACTCGAGCCGTTCCTGTACGGTCCGGCCCGTCCAAGCATCCTTTGTTATTCCTCTCCTCTTTTTCCTCCTTATACTGGTAAGCCGGGCTTCTTCTTGGCTTCTGCTGTTGGTTCTGTCTCGCATCACTGTAAACAATAATATAAGGTTTTTCTTCTCTCTCTCTCTCTCTCTCTCTCTCTCTCTCTCTCTCTCTCTCTCTCTCTCTCTCTCTCTCTCTCTCTCTCTCTCTCTCTCTCTCTCTCTCTCTCTCTCTCTCTTCCTCCTTCCCTCTTGCTTTCTCCTTCCCTCTCTCTCTCTCTCTCTCTCTCTCTCTCTCTCTCTCTCTCTCTCTCTCTCTCTCTCTCTCTCTCTCTCTCTCTCTCAGTTTAGCTCTGCTTCTTTCTTGTTTCATGTTTTCTTTGACTTAACGGTATATTTGTTCATAAGCATCAGTATTCCCAACACTACTCTCATTATGTCTACCATTATCCTCATCATAATCACTACCATCATTGCCATAATTTACGTAATTTGATCCTACTCAGTATCGTTGTAATCACTGGCGCCGCATTCATTGTCGTTATTGGTGTCGGTAACTCATTTGTGTCCGTGTTGTACTCTAGGGATTCGTTCTAGATGATGCCAGTCAGTTTTGTTCAGCTGAGAGTGAACTCCGGGTACAAATGAGTAAAACTTTGAAAGTCGTCGTCATAACTGGTTATTATAGATCACGGTTGTTCTTCCCCTTTCCCGCTCACGGGAAGAAGTGATTGTCTACTCTCTCCCATTTTAAATGAAACAAAGGGGCACTTGGGTTATTCTAAATATGTACTTCGTGTTTGTAGTGGCAAAATGATTGCCAAGTAAACACCACATGACTTCATCTGATCTTGGAAAAAAGTTAAAACATGTTTACCGTTTCCCTGCTCTATAGAAGTACGTGACTTTTGACCAATGTGACTTTTGACCAATGTGACTTTTGACCAATGTGACTTTTGACCAGTGTGACTTTTGACCAATGTGACTTTTGACCAATGTGACTTTTGACCAATGAGTAGATAAAGTCAATCGAATTTGAATCGTCTCTTTGTTGCCATGGGAAATGCAAAAGCACAAACGGCATTTTTGGCCCACCACGTTTTCGCTACCGAGTATAGAACGGAGAAGTGCAGCCTGCACGATTGCAAGAACTTGCAAGAAACCAGACTCTAGAGAACAGAGGGAAATGGAGGAAGAGTCTGGCCCGACTGACAGACAATCGTGTCTAACTGAGACCCGAAGTAAGAAGTAAATAATTAAATACAGAACGGACAACCACGCTATACACTTGAAAGAGGGCATTCAACATCCGCTCCGTCCACTCTCTCTCTCTCTCTCTCTCTCTCTCTCTCTCTCTCTCTGTCTGTCTGTCTCCCTCTCTCTCTCTCTCTCTCGTTTCCTCTCTCCCTCGTCCTTTCAATCCCTCTCCCGATGTTTCTTACCTTAAGTTCCTTACCTCTCCTTTCTTCACCAAACTCTTATTTCCTCTCTAGCTAAGAATGTCAGTCTGGCCCTCAACAACGATGAGGAAGTGGGGGGGGGGGAGTGGAGGGGCTTAGTCGCCCTCTCTCGATCTTGTTTTTGCCCTCTCTGTCCTTGGATCCTAGTTGCGGGCCTGATGTCAGGACATTTTTCCACTTGACGTCACACCGAGATCATTCGCGACTTTTGTTCAGAATTGCCTGCGACAGAGAGAGTTAAGTTGTATAGATTATTTTGTTTTTAGCAAGGAGAGACATGATAAAACTACACACACATACACACGCACGCGCGTACGCACGCACACACACACACACACACACACACACACACACACACACACACACACACACACACACACACACACACACACACACACACACACACACATATATATATATATATATATATGTATATATATATTCCTTTCAGGAAAATGATAAGTTTTACCTTTTATATCCAATCAATGACGTTTTATGTGACACGTGTGTTTTTAGACAGTAGTAACCGATGGGTTGCTTTATCAATGACAGTGTCTAAAGTATACCTCAGTGTACAGATTTTGGATTGTCAAACGAGAGACAGTTTTGATGAGCAATCTAGTGTGCGGCCGCGTTCGTCTCGGAGTCGCCCCTCAGATACATAAACTCGTCCCGTTTGTCACATGACTAATGTGCCGACATGACAATGCTAACGACATCCTGTTATTTAGAGCAATTTCATAATACTTTCACTATCATGAAAAAATTAATAAATTATATATTGGATAGATAACGCATCATCCTTTGTTTCTGGTCGTATGACTTGTTTATATCAAGATTGCTTACTAATAAATGTTTAACAGTCATTAATTTCCCGTAAGCGTCTTCTCCAGGCTGCCATTTAATTGTGTTAAAAAGTAATTGTGTGGAAAGCACCCTTGCCTTCTGGCTGCAAAAGTTAGAAAACGAGATCTCTTTACAGTATTTTGGTATTTTTTCTTCGTGATGTTAGGGTTCAAAGGCGCAGCATATATGTGGGGTAGCTGGCAGACTATGTGGTAATACATATCTTAAGTATTGAGCTTTAGTCGTTGTCATGAGACCCAAAGCTGACTTCTTCGCTAGGTCCTCGTCTTTGTCGATTTTGCTGTCAGCGTTAGCAACGATATCTTTTTAATTTTCAAGCATACCATGAACAGCACTTTCACTAGCACTAATTTGTTACAATGGCTTGCAATAGTGATAAATGCCACCAGGAAAAAATTCGGCCCATATTTGGGTCGGATAAAAAAAAAAAAAAAATCGTGTTAATCAAGTGAAATTTAAGACTTCGAACTGTATTACATTCAATCGTCTCTTATTCCATTCAATGTCGACGAGGTCGGCGAAATTGTCTCTTTCTACAAAGTTAAATTGATATCGCAACGGCTTGAGGCTATTATTTTTTGTACGTTAGGTATTCAGTGTGAAAAGATAGAGTTGTATTGATTCTTCACTTATTGGAGAATAGATTAAAACATTTCAAGCTGCTTTTGTATTCTTTGTCTTTTCGTGTTGGTATAAGTTTTGTGGCTCGCCACTAAATTCATTCGAATCTATCAATGTCTTCAATGAAACTTGGGGAGCATGTAGAAATAGAATATTCCAAATGCGGGTGTACCTGTGACAAATTTAGATATAAGAAGGAAATAGGCAAGAATTGGTTTACTAATAGAGTGGTCGACGAATGGAATAAACTTAGTAACCATGTAGTAAGCGCTGAAACTATCAGTTGCTTTAGGAAACGATTAGACAACTTTATGGATGGGGGTGACAGGTGGTGATGGATACGGAGCTGCCTAGTGTAGGCCTTATGGTCTCTTGCAGTCTCCTTCATTCTTATGTTCTTATGTATTTAATGGTTGATGATAGACTTATGGAGTCAAAAGATCACGCTGCCGTGCCCAATATCCTATTAGTTTTCTTAGACAACTTTATGGATGGGGGTGACAGGTGGTGATGGATACGGAGCTGCCTAGTGTAGGCCTTATGGTCTCTTGCAGTCTCCTTCATTCTTATGTTCTTATGTATTTAATGGTTGATGATAGACTTATGGAGTCAAAAGATCACGCTGCCGTGCCCAATATCCTATTAGTTTTCTTAGAGGAAGAAACGCCTTATACTGTTTGTTCCGCTTTTATTTTATTTTATCTCATTATTATTATTACTGTCTATTGTAACCATTCTTCATATGCCTATTAATAAGATTCAATAATAAAACTAATATTCATACATTTATAATCATAAATCTATATCATTATCAAATAATTATAATCAAATTTATATTATGAATGAATATTATCAACTAATCGTTAAAGATTATAGGTTAATAAAAACATTCGACTTCCTATCATTATCCTCGTTATTACTTTTTCGCGGTCTTTTTCTTATTTTTCTTTATGAATAATTTACCATAGCTTTATGTTTTTTTTATTGTCTAGCATGAAAAATAGGTTCCTGCATGCCGCAAGATACCTTTTGTAACCGAACTGATGTACTGACTGTATTGTATCAGACAGTAGAAATTACATGATAACATGCAGCCGATGCTTAAGGACTTAAATGTGCGTGATTTTGGTCAAGAAGAGAGCAAAAGTGAAGAAATTGATAGTATATTTGTGGGAATTATGGATATGTTAGCGTTGTGTGAAACTAAGCTGAAAGGGAGAGGCGATTTTGAGTTTGGGAGCATGATGGGGAGAATGTCGGGAATAATGAAATGGCGTGGGTGGGAAGGAGTGTATCTGCTGAGAATTGATAAGATAGGAAAGCAACCGATAAAGTGGAAAGTGTTTTCAAGGTTAATGTGGATGAATGTGTAGTGTAGGCCTTATGGTCTCTTGCAGTCTCCTTTATTCTTATGTTCTTACGTTCTTATGAAACTGGGATATACACCGTGAACCAATCTGTCAAATCAACCTCTTGTTTCCCTTGTATGTGCCATATAATTTTTTTTCATATTCTGTACATAATAAAGATGTACAGTACAATGAGTACAACTTTTTAGGATTATAAAAACGATCTGAATAATTTTTATGATACGTGGCAACAGCGCTTTTTCCCCAAAATACCATGTCGTGGTGTCGCAAGGTTATAGGTGACAATAACGATATGATAGCTGGTGGTCAAATTGGCAACGTCGCACTTGGGGGAATTCCCGCTCTGCCCCACCCTTGATGGACTCCTTGGAACGTAAATGATGTAGTGAAGAAAATAAATAGGTAAGAGAGGGTATTTTGGATATGCCTACACGAATGCTTAAAGTTTCGGGAGGAATGTGAATGTAGTGGTGTTGAGGGATGTTATGGCTAGAGAAGAGTATGAGCTAATAGATGGAGTAGCAGGAAAGTTTGGGGTATCAGTTAAGAATACTGGTGGAGAAATTATGTAGGAGATTTGTTTAGAAAGGGAGCTGATAATAGCAAACACCATATTTAAGAAGAAAATTAAGCACAAGTATACGTGGGAAAGGGCGGTGGAAGGACGGGGGGATGGTCGTCGTCGTCGTCATCATCATCATCATCATCATCATCATCATCATCATCATCATCATCATCATCATCATCATCACGGTCTCTCCGAGCAAGCTCCCATACAGCCACCCTTCCCATTCCAAACAACTCTCGACAAGTTTAATCAAATTGCCCTAGTCATTGTTGACAGGGCATTAACGGATTATGTAGTGTTATCAAAAGGAAGGATATAAAGAGTTGTGGACGTTCATGTTTTCAGAGGAGAGAATATAGGAGGGTCGGATGATTTTTTTTGGTAGGAGGGACATTGAGAGGAGAGGAAAAGTGGAGGACGAGGGACATGGTGTGAGACAGATAGGTGCTGAGATTTAACAAGTTGAATGAAAGGAAAAGGAGAAAGAAAACCAGGAGAATCTGAGGGATGTATAGGAGTTGGTGAGGGAAAGAGAGGAAGAAGAATTGGTATGTTTTAATGAGGAAATGACAAAGTGTGGAAAGATGGTATGTGGGGCAAGGAAAATGGGAGGGAATAGAATGGAATAGTTGTGAATAGTAGGATAAAGAGGTGAAGGCAGTAGCAGAAGCGAGAATGCAAATTTACGAAGACTGGTTGCAAAGTAGGAATCGAGAAGCATAGAGGAGAAGCAAAATATAAGATAAGGGAGGCAGAGAGGAGAGTAGATGTAAACAAGGGTAGGATAGAGGGTGCATGGATAATTTTTTTATGGTATTGCAAATTTGTGAGAAGTTTCTGGCAAACAGTTCAATAAATTTTTGGGGCCTCTAAGGATTTCGAGAAGGCTTATGACAGTGTGAGTATTACAGATATATAGGGTAAACGAAAAACTATTAAAGGCAATTAAAAACCTTGCATGAGTGATGGAGCTCGTATTAGGGTTGGGAATGGTGAAAGCGAGTGGTTTGAGGTGAAGTTGGGGCTACGCTTGGGTTGTGTTATGTCTTCATGGCTGTTCATTTAGATAAACACCTAAGCAAGATGCTGTAATGATTATCATTTATTTTATATTATTTGTTTTTGTTTTGTTATCATTTGTCTGTGATTCTCGTTTATTATTAGTTATATGTCAATTTACTATTATTTATTATTTACCTGTTTGTTTATTATTCAACTATACATATGCATTTATTTATGTATTTTATTCGTTATCTACTTTATTATAGTTTTTATTTATTCATTTATTATTATTATTATTTTTTCTCATCCGGCCTAGATATGGACCAAAAGGTCTCCTGTCGGCATGCTCCGCCTTTGTAATCCTTTGTAATCCTTTGAATGGTATGAGAGGTAGATGCGAGGACGATGGGTAGAGGAGGATTGGGAATGATTAGAGAGACTTAAGGGAAGTGGAAAGTGAGCCAGTTGTTGTTTGCTGATGATAGTACGTTCGTGAATATGTCAGAAGAGGGTCTGAAGCGTTTGGTGACGGACTTCGGGAAGTGCAATAGGAGGAAGTTGAAATTATATGCAGGTTTACAAGGTGATGAAATGTACAGAAAGTACAAATGTACAAAAATGTACAAAAAGTGGGGGTAGCAGTGAGATGGAAGTTAGTCTTAAAGGAGTGAGGTCAGAGGATGTGTAGTTTTAGATATTTGGGGTTGCATATAGCAGGGAATGGAAGAGTGGGTTAGGAATCAAGTGCAAACTGTTAGAAGCAAGTAGAGTTTCACTTTCCTTTTTGTGCAACATTTTTTCTTTGTTCCCACAATTTCCTGTTCGCTTCATATGACACTTATTAGCTCTCATTCCCTGTCTTTTCACGTCCTCGTTTTGGCTCATTATTAAGATTCTTTATCTTCTATCGTATTCCTTTAGGTCATCCATGGTTGATTTACTCTAGTAAAAAGTATTCTATATTCAATAATCTACTAAATTGTAGAATCAACCTCTGCATCATAATTTCTCGATCGGTATGTAACAACTTTACCCCAGATCACTTTTTCATATAATGTGTTCTCTCACCTTCTCTTCCTTTTACTTTCTCCAATCTCTCCTCAAGAAAGAAAGAAAGAAAGAAATTTATATATATATATAATTTTATTGGATCAAGCAATGACCCTAGGAGACTACAACTACTCGAAGCCTTTCACATTAAGGACAAAAATCCGGTCATTAACATTCAATGCAATGTAATCTCCTCTATTCCTTTATTTAGAAATAAAAATTCCCCCTCTCCCTCTACCCCTTCTCTCTCTCTCCCTCCACCTCCTCCCCCACCCTCGGTGACCGCACCCGCCTAACCCTCCCTCCCCAACCCCCCACCCCCCCTTACCCTTGACCTCTGAGGTCCTTATTGTCTGTTCCTCCCCCCCCCCCTTGGTCTGACCTGATCTTAGGTATATATACTTCTGTCATCCCCAGCTCTGTCACACCCTTCCTTCTCTTTAAATACGTAAGTCTCCGTATTTATTTTTATAAATTTGTCACCTTAATTATTACTGTTACCATGTAATTTTTGTTATTTCAGTTGTGTCTTGATATTGTCTAGTACCTTTATTGTCACCATGTAATTTTTGTTATTTCAGTTATATCTTGTTATTGTCTAGTACCTTTACTGTTACCATGTAATTTTTGTTATTTCAGTTATATCTTGATAATGTCTTGTTTAAGACGAAACGTTGATATCAAATAAGAACAAATGGAAGAATATAGAGACCTAGTTTCAATCCACCCAGTCAATGGAAAATCTCTTATCAGGAAAATCGAGAATACGAAGAAAAGACTGAACAACTACAACTGCTGTCGTTTTTAACTCCACGTATATATATATATATGATGTAAGCGGAATAGGAAACACAGGAGTCTTGGTCTTGAGTTTATTCCTGACTAGTTTCGCAGGTATGCTTTTTCAAAGGAATATGTGTACAAACGGGCTGTGGGCATTATATACATGGGGTGGACCTCACCACCTCTCCGAGTTACCATAGTTGGTGGCGAATGTGAACATCACATTGTGGCTCACGTAACATTGTTACGTGAGCCACAATGTGATGTTCACATTCGCCACCAACTATGGTAACTCGGAGAGGTGGTGAGGTCCACCCCATGTATATAATGCCCACAGCCCGTTTGTACACATATTCCTTTGAAAAAGCATACCTGCGAAACTAGTCAGGAATAAACTCAAGACCAAGACTCCTGTGTTTCCTATTCCGCTTACATCAACCTGTCAGAATGTCTCAACATCAATATTTATATATATATGTTTATATATATATGTATATATATGTTTATATATATATATATATATATGTTTATATATTTATATATATATGTATGTGTATATATATATATATATGTATGTATATATATACATATGTGTATATATATATATATATATATATATATATATATATATATATATATATATATAAGAGGATTTTTATCCTCCCCTTCTCATTGTTGTGTCGTTCGGTTAATATAATTCGTTTTCCGGGAATTGCTTTCTATTTTTTCTTCTTTTCATTACCAACGACATTATTTCCACGTCAAGCTGATTCCAATTGTTTCCTTCTGTCCCCATTAGATTCCTTTTTATGTAAATTTCATATTTCTTTCATTACTAAGAATAGCTTCCCAGCTTCCTCCTGGATTTATCTATAATTTCATGTCGCAGTCATATATTTTGTATTTCTATGTTTTCAAAAAAGTATATTTTCTTTTTTTGATACCATCGTCATTTTAGAACATGCATGTCCTCTTCTGTTATGTTTAACTATGCTGATCCTTATTGCATTTTCTCCCGTCCTCCTTGGGTGGCAATGAAAAGTAGGGCCTATTTGGGTTATCACGAAACATATTTTGAATCGCGTTGTTAGCCAGCCAACGTTCCGCGTAGCATTACTCTCGTCAACGTATAGTTTTTCTGTGCCTTGAAAACGTTTATTTTTTTTTATTTCTCTGGCTTGCTGTACGCTCTCTTGGCAAGATCTTCATTGGCTGAGACGTCTGTTGCGTTGCTTTCAGTGGCGGCTGGTTCCTTGCTTGTCATCTGTTTCTTGCTTTACTTTTCTATACACATCTGAAGAATAAAAAACAAAAACAAATAGTTAACTGAATAAATCGACTAATCAAATAGCAAAAATAAAACATCCATAGAGGATCGTTCTAAAAACTAGAACATAGAACATATTAACTGATGCCAGTAAGTGTAATTTTTTTTAATATTGTCCCATTTTTGAAGCAATTCAAGTCAGAGACAGAAATAAGTATCAAGGACTAGAGTATTTGCAGAGAAGAAGGGTGGAATGTTCTAGAAAATAGTGTTGCACAGTTTAAGAAGAGGCATTTATCTTTTAAGCCACCCGAAAAAGTGACAAAAATAGTAGAAATAAATTAGGCAAATGCTCGCAAAGGATTACTCCGGAGAGTATAAAAAAATTAAATATATATATATAAATATATATCTATATATATATATATATATATATATATATATATATATGTATATATATACAAAGTGAAATAAAAGCGGTGAATGAATAAATAGATTAATAAATAAATAGAAATAAATTAAATGAATTGTTAAAAATAAATGAATGAATAAGTATACATATAGATAAGAAGTACCACTATAGGGGAGATATATTCAAACTCTATTTTTAAGAGTCAAAGTCATAGATGGGTGGAAAAATGGTGAAGAAAGTTAATTCCCGTGAAAGGTAGCTACAGAGACAAAGGGTGAGGCGTTACAGAAAATCTAGTGTTATGTTATTTCCTAGGGAGGGGTGGGGGCACGCGTATACAAAGTTAAGAAGAAATAAAGATAAGAAACTTATAAAGATGTAATAATGCGGAGAAGACAGGGAGAGGTTGAAGTGCGTCAAGAAGCAACAAAGTGTTGACAGGGCCGAAGGTTTTGCATTCCACCTTGCTAAAACCACTGGGTGAGGCGACTCACCCCAAATGTGAGGAACGTAGTCTATACAAGAACAAATAAGTCCCATCTACAGGATCAGTCGCTGGGTTGAATCTAGGAAAGTTTAAAGTCGATACAGAGTGCCTAATTTTGTTGAAGTTGGTCTATAGAGAATTAAAATATGTGTATTCCAATTGAGGAATACACATATTGAGGAACGTAGTCTATACAAGGGCGAATAAGTCCCATCTATAGGATCAGTAACTAGGTTGGATTTAGGAAAGTTTAAAGTCGATACAGAGCGCTTAATTTTGTTGAAGTTAGTTTATAGAGAATATATGTGTATTCCAATTGAGTTTAGTAGTAAGGGATAGATTCAGATAGGAAAATCTGTGTACCATCAAAGAAAAATGGGTTCTGTAGATAATTTTGTCGAGTGGAAAGATTGGTTTCATGGTAAAACACTTGGATTTCTTTGCTTTAATCACATAATAGGCAAGATTTGATTTACTAATAGGGTGCTCGATGAATGGAATAAACTTAGTAACCATATAGTAAGCGCTGAAACTATCAGTTGTTTTAAAAAACGATTAGACAACTTTATGGATGGGGATGACAGGTGGTGATGGATACGGAGCTGCCTAGTGTAGGCCTTATGGTCTCTTGCAGTCTCCTTTATTCTTATGTTCTTATGTTCTTATATAACAAGAAAGTAAAAAATCAGGCATTCTGCAAAAGTTTTTCTTCAATATTGGAACTGAAATTGAGAGGGACGTAGAAAACATGGTGTTATCATCCTAGAGTGTGTAGAGAAAGATGTGTGGTCAAGTAAGTCATTTACAAATAGGAGGTAAAAATTAGGAGATAAAATAGAGTTTTCTGGGACACCAGAGGAGTAATGACTATTTCTAATTAAAAAAGAAATTCAGTAAATTAGAATAGCAAGATAAAACAGATGAAATATTACAGAGGACAAAGAGAGGCTAAAACTATAACTACAAAATGAAATGTTGATAAAGCAGAAGTTTTTGTTCTTTGTAATAATTTAAGCAC
>NC_134787.1:7437311-7439811 GCF_046742065.1 Oratosquilla oratoria
CGCTACCTTTAGTCCTACAATAAATTGCCCGACTACAGATCGGATAACTAAGTCTAAGGCTGACTACCAGAGATAAGCTGACCCATAGGCTCCCTGTATCGTAACAAAAGAGGGAAGGTGGCAGCAAGTTGGAAGTAAGTATTCAAGGATAGAGGAAGTGAATAGTTTCAAGCATCTAGGGTCACATGTAGCAGGGAATGGAGGAATGGGGGTGGAGGTAATCAGTAGAATGAGGGAAGCAAATGAATGTTCTGGGGAAATGAAACATGTCATCAGAAAAAGATATCTGGGAATGAGTCTAAAGTGAGGAGTATATGAAGGGGTGATTGGGTCTACGACACTGTATGGGGCATAGATTTAGATTTTAAGGGAGACAGAAAGGAGAAATTTAAATATGTGTTTGAGATGAAGAATTTCTGAGAAGTATGGAGGGGTCATGTGGATATTTAGGGTGAGAAATAAGGAAATGAGGAGAGTGTTGGTGGAAAGGAAGGTGATAGATAGGGCTGATGGTAGAATATCGGGATGGTTTGGGTGCATGGAAAAATGAATAAAAAACATAGAAAAAAGGGTATCGAAGCAGAAGTGGATGTTGTGACCGTGAGGAGAAGACCAAGATGGATGGAAGAGGCTCTGACCAAAAGGGGAATGTCTGTCAAGCAGGTAGGTGAGAAGGAAAAGGATAGGTGTGATTGAAGAATAGTTGTGAATGGACTATAATATGACGCGGCTCGAAGAAATTTCTCCACGTCTTCTCTGTTCGCAGGAAGAAATGAAGAGAGGGATGCTGTTTAACGGAGTGGGTGGTTCTGCTGTGGATGTATTGTGTCTTTCTGTAGTATTTGTGAACCGGACAATGGGTGGGAGACCGAGATGACTCTTCAACGACGAGGAGATTAGACGAAAGGGAAAGAAATGATTGACAGAAGGGAGTGAAAGGGGTGGGATGGATGTATTCCTTTACTCGCTACCTCTTATAAAGGGAAAGAAGCCTTAGGTGTATATATATACACAAACACACACACACACACACACACACACACACACACACACACACACACACACGCACACACACACACGCACACACACACACACACACACACACACACACACACACACACACACACACACACACACACACACACACACACACACACACACACACATATATATATATATATATATATATATATATATATATACATATATATATATATATACTAGCTAGGTAAGATCACCCGCTCGCGCGGGATCGGTTTTTGTGGGAAGGGAAGAATGTCTGTAAAAAAAATGAAAAGATAGTGTATAAAAGAGGGCTGTTGCCAAAATGCGCTTTTTCTTGAGCGATTGGGGGCGGTTAATGGTCGTGGCTTGGGAGAAATGGGCAAGGAACTTGGACGGCGGCGCCGACGTCTAGGATTAAAATCACCAAAAGCTGGTAGGAGACGTAGTAGTAGAGAAAGGTTGAAAAAACGAATTCTTTTTAGTGGTAGGTAAACTGAAATGAAAAGATGTAGTATACAGTTGAGCAGTAGTCGTCACTCAGTTGAGCAGTAGTCGTCACTCAGTTGAACAGTAGTCGTCACTCAGGTCAGGTCATTTGGTAAAATTATAAAACCATTTTATATTTACATGCTTTCTCCTTACAAAGGCTATCATAGTTTGTGGCAACATTAATTTTACATATATAAATAATATTTATGGACACATACAATGGTTTGTTTAATCATAGTAATTTTTAAATCACAAAAATGCTATACGCGTTAAGGGGACACTACAATAGTGGCGTGTTACCGCACCATGCCCCACCTAAATTTAACCCTTAACCCTAACCAAAATAATTTTTTTAATGAAATATAGTTAGCCAATTACCTGGAGTGATAGGGTATTAGAATATATATGGTTATGTGGGTCTATCTCCAAAACCCTAGGAGTTCGTGAACAAAAAAACAAACAAACAAACAAACAGACACAGAGGGTACTACTTTATTATAGTAGACATATACGAGGTCTGTCCGGAAAGTATCCAGCCATTATGAATATTTGCAGAACTGGTCGTACGATCTTAACATAACTTGGCGGATACTGACAGAAGACCCTAATACGTATGCGTGAATGGCCATACTTCCATGTGCCACGTTGTTTACCCTCCAGATATAGTCGCGAGACGAATTCTGCTGCCACGCGACGGTCAAACAGTACACACCTTTAATAAACTATGCCTGGCGGGTAAACGAGGTGTCACTAGGAGTATGGCCGCTCAGGCATACACAATAGGGTCTTCTGTCATTGTCCACCAAGTTCTGTTAGGATCGCACGGCCAGTTGTGCAAATATTCATAATGGCTCGATACTTTCCGGACAGACCATATATATATATATATATATATATATATATATATATATATATATATATATATATATATATACAATATATATATATATATACATTACAATATATATATATATACGTACATATACATCTACATATACATACACAC
>NC_134787.1:7442311-7449811 GCF_046742065.1 Oratosquilla oratoria
TTCTCCACTCACCTCTGTCTTCCGTCCTCTCCCTTCCTTCCTCAACAGACATTCCCCTCTTCCCCAAAGCCCCCTTCACCCCATCCATCCACCTCATCCTAGGACGTCCCCTCATGTTCACTCCCTCCACATCTGCTTTCCACACCTCTTTTACTAGTCTTTCTTCACTCATTCTTTCCATTTCTTTCTATTTGTGATGGCATACGCTGTTCCTGGCGATTCACTTCAGGTATGTATACACACATACACACACACACACACACACACACACACACACACACACACACACACACACACACACACACACACACACACACACACACACACACACACACATTATATATATATATATATATATATATATATATATATATATATATACGCATATATTTCAATTATAGCATTACACTTCTTACTGATACTTTTATGTTTTCTTTGGTGTCCATTATATCTTCCTTTTCTTGCCTTGGTTTGATGAAGCACCGTTTTCCCTTTGTAATCATATCTTTGTTCTTACTTTTATCACTATCTTCCATTTCCCTCACTATCTCTTCTTGTCATCATTATACTTACCTCTCCTTTCGCAGCGGCCCAGCCTTGCTCCAGTGTCGTCGTCCTGTTCACTTTGGTTCCGTGTTTTTATGCCACGGTTTTTTTTTTATTCCAGTTATTATTCTTTTCTTTTGTTTTCCTCCTCCACTGGTCTTCACAACTGTCTGTTACGTTACTTCTTGGGCTATTAGTTCCCCTTTGTCTTTCTTCTGACCTCCACGTCTCTCCCTTTTTCACCTTGCCTTTCCTCTGCCTTCTTCGTCTCTCACTGTTTCTTCTTCTTCCCTTTTCCAACTGTTCACCACAGTATGCTAAGGGACTCTTCGCCCTGTTCAATTCTCGCCTTTCCAATGCCCTCCTCATCGTTTTCTCTCCTCCTCCTCCTCCTCCTCCTCTTCCTCATGCTCCTACTCTTCCGATTCTTCGTCCTGTTGATTCTGTTCACCTTTTCCTCGTCTTCTCGTCTTCCTATTTTTCCTCCTCCTCCTCCACCTTTTATTACTCTTTACTATTGCTACACGGATCCTCGTCATGTTCGCTTTCCTCGCCTATCTCTTTTTCTTCTCTTGTTTGCCTTTTTTTCTTTCTCCTCCTCCTCTCTCCCTCCCTCCCTCCCTCCCCCTTTCCCCATTAGTCTTAGCCACTATCTGCTACTCGGCCTCTAGTTCTCTTTTGTTCTCTTCTACTCTTCATCAATGTCTGGTACGTAACTTCTCGTTATGTTCATTCTTATTCCTTTTCTTCTGTCCTCCTCCTTTTTCTCCCTCTTTTCCTCATTCTCTTCTTTTTCTCCTTCCTTTCCACATTCTCTTCTTCTTCTTCCCCTTTCTCCTCCTTTTCTTCCAACTGTTCTACCTCCTCATTTCCCTGCCTGTCTTAACCCTTCACTTTAGCCTCGTCATGATCCTTGTTTACCTTCTTTTCCCGCGGTTTTGTTTCGTTATTACTTCTTTTCCTCTTCCTTATCCTTTACCTGCTGCTTGTGCCTCTTTTTCTTCTTGATTTCTTATTCCTCCTTCTTCAGGTCTTTCTCATTCGTTTTCCCTTTCACGGCCGGAGCCCTGGGAGAAGCCCAACGTGGCACGCTAAGTTGCAAAATGATGAAGCTATATATTAAGCGTGAGTAAAGCGCTTTGCTTTCTTTCTTTTTCCGTTATTTTTTCTCATAAGTTATTTGTTCAGTTCCATTATTTCTTTTCCTGGTTCTAGGCCCTTACTTGTGATTTGTAAAAATTCTGGAGGCTCAGACTTTCCTTGCTGGGGGTATTACGCAACATGGTAGCCTTTTACCCTTCAAGCATTTTTCTTTTAATTTTGTTCCCATCAGGCTTTATTCATTTTCACGTATCCACCATAGTAGCAAAGGCCATGACCCGCTTGGTGACTGAAAACAGTGCCTACATAGGAAAAAAAAAAAAAGACTGTTCGACCTACATCCTATTAATGAATTTGTCCGGCCTTTGTCACAGCAAAGTCTGTGTAGTGTGTTGTGTTTCTGACGGGTCTTAACGAACAGACGAAAAACACACCAAGATTATATATTTCTCCAAAACCTCCTCCTCTTCTTCTTCCTCTTCATGCCCCCTCCTCCTCCTTCCTCCTTACTTTTTCTCTTTTTCCTTTTCGTTCTCTCCATCTTTCCTCCTCCCCCTCCTCTTCCTCCTCCTTCTACCTATCCTTCCCTTCTCGCCCTTTTTCTTTTATTTCTTACATCTTTTTTCCGTCTTCTATCACTTTCCTCTTCTTCCTACTATTCTCTCTCCAACACCTAATACTACTTGCTCTTGTACCGTCGTCTACAACTTTCCCTCCTGTATCTTTTTCTATCTGTCATAGCCTCCCAATCCCTTTTTCTTTTCTCTGATTTGTATGCCTTATACTATCTTTGCTTCTTATGTTCTTTCTTTGATTGTACATCCTTACCCTTCCCTCTCCTCCTCCTCCTCCTCCTCCTCCTCCTCCTCCTCCTCCTCCTCCCTCTTGTTCTTCCTCCCCTCCTTCCTCTGCTTCTCGTTTTCTCTCTTCTTCTTCCTCTGCTCCCTCTTCTTTCTACTTCTTCTCTTAATTTTCAGCTCCTACACCTCTTTCCTCTCTTTTATCATTCTCAATATCCTACTCTTCCTCTTCCTCTTTTCCTCATTCTCCTAATCCTCTTTTTTTAATCCCCATCTTCTCTTTTTCCTCCCCATCTCATCCCCTTTCTCCTCCTCTTCTCCATATTGTCTCCTCCTCCTCCTCCTCCTCCTCCTCCTCTTTCAACTCCTCCTCCTCCTCCTCCTCTTTCAACTCCTCCTCCTCCTCCTCCTCTTTCAACTCCTCCTCCTCTCTTCTGTCTCCTCCTCCTCCTCCTCTCTTCTGTCTCCTCCTCCTCCTCCTCTCTTCTGTCTCCTGCTTCTACAACCAGTTCTTCTTCACTTCCATTTCTCCTATTGTCTCCTATTCCCACTTCTTTTACCTCCTTTCACCACCTCCACTTCCTCCCCCTCCCCCTCCCCCTCTTATTCCTACTGTTCTTCCCGACCCTATTCTCCCTTGCTATTCTTCCTATCGTCTTCCTTCTCCTCTACGTCCACTTCCCCCTTCTCCCTCTTTTTGTTTTCCTACTCTCACTTCTCTTCCCCCTACGCCTCCTCATTTCACTTGTTTTCTTTTTCTTCCTCCTAACATTTGGATTTCCATTTATATTTGTCTTCGTTTTGCTTATCTGCCGTCCACATCTGCGAGTTGCATTGTTCCGCTGTTGTTGTTAAAGGCTTTTCTCTGTCATCACCTGCGCCGATGTATGGATGGATGAATGAATGGATGAATGGATGTATGCATGCATGCATACACGGATTGGTAACCGTTCCCCCCCCCATTCCTCATACGTTTCCCCCTCTGTTCCTCCATCAATTTCTTCTTTTTTTCTTCTCATTCTTCGTTCTACTCCTCTTGCCCCCTCATCTTTCTTTTATTTCTTTTCCTATTCCTGTTCCTTCGTCATCCTCATTCTCTAAATGTTCTCCTTTTCTTCCCTCCTCCTATAACCTTACTCCTTCTTTCTCTTTTTCCTCATCTTACTTTTCTTGTTTATATATTTCTTCTTTATATTCTATTGTTTTCTCATTTCCTTTCACTCGTACTCCATTTAGTTTTTCTTCTCCATCTTTTCCATTTCTTTGTTTGTACTTACAACGATTTCGTTCCATTGTTTTCATTCTACACTTCGTGTTTTCTGTTCAATCTCTTTTTTCTTTAGGCTTATCACATTCCCTTTATATTTTACTGTTACTGATGATCTATTTTTATATATTTAATTTTGAGTGCATCTTTATAATCATCTTCTTCCTCCTCTCCCTTCTGCTCCTACTATTGCTTCTGCTCTTTCACATCCTCTTCTTTCTTTTCCCCTTCCCCTCTTTCTCCTTTCCATTATCGTCATGCTGCTGATGTTAGTGATCGATCACCATCGTTATCATCGTCATCGTCATCGCCATCGTCATTATTGTCATTATTATCGTCATCTTCAGAAATAATTATCTACCTACCTATATACCTAACTTATCTCTATACCTAGGGATTCTTCCCTTATAATAGAATATGTGTGGTACATCCGAATTATTCGAAGCATCCCACGGAGCTCCAAGAGGATATTGAGTTCCTCCCCTCTGTCGTAAACCCCTTCTCAAGTCCTTTTTTTAAGGTCGTTAGATGTATATATAAAGCCATACTCATAAATTAATCCTTACCTGAAGATGCCTAACCTAGAGAGGAAACTCGTAAGTAATGCTTGATATTTACATATTTGTCCCGCTAGGTAGATTCTTTGGGTTATGTTGTGTTTTTTTCTTAACTGCGCAGAAAGGATGTTTGCTAGGAAAACAAAAATTTTTGGTAAAAATATTACCAATGCAAAATATGTTGTGTTAAAGAAAACCTATTCTCCAAGTTATCCAACACACGCACACACACACACACACACACACACACACACACACACACACACACACACACACACACACACACACACACACACACACACACACACACACACACACACACACACACACACACACACACACACACACACACACACACACACACACACATGTATGTATGTGTGGTATATGGTATATCACCTTCCACGTGCCCCATCTCCCCCTTCAACCACATCATTGAGACAGCTAACACACTACGAGTGAAATTTCCAGCTGCAAAGCTGGTTGTATGCAGGAGTTTCAATCCCTTGAACGTCTGTGAATTTGTACACCACCCAGGCAGTTGTAACAGGATCTGACATAATATCTTGCTTCCGAATCTTATCAGTCTTTTATGAGGTTTTTTTAGGGGCAAAAGAATCCTTCCTCTGCCGTACCGTCTCGGGTGACAATGGCGCCGCTGCCTGCTACAGTTGGTAAATCGCTTCTCTTGACGCTCCTAGATCTCTGGAAACAGAGGTTACACACGGCTCTTTCTCCAGCAGAGTCAAGACACGAGCATTCTCCTCTTTTTCAGCTTCTTCTGACCCATTGTGTTCAGAGGGAGTTAAGCTATAGGACCTCAAATTTTTTTCGAATGAGTGAAAAACAGGCCAGTTGGAGAGACGTATACACAACACTATTTGTAAAACCACACAAAGAGCACTGAAAACTGCTATGCTGGCGGACAAAGGCGAGAGGCGCTAGGCGGCTGCTATATCATCAGTAGCTCTTCCCATGTTTGTATGGCGGGAACGGCAAGTGAAATCTTTACATTGATTTTTTGATTTAATTTTTTGGCCACACACACACACACACACACACACACACACACACACACACACACACACACACACACACACACACACACACACACACACACACACACACACACACACACACACACTGGCGCAGTGGGCAAGGGGGTGAAGTGGGACCATCTGGTCCCGGATTCGAGTCCTGACCATATGAATTGACACACACACACACACACACACACACACACACACACACACACACACACACACACACACACACACACACACACACACACACACACACACACACACACACACAACACTCCTAATTTTTTCTTTGTATTAGGTTCTTACCCCAAGGAATAGTTTAAAGATGATCTTTTTTAGCTGCTGCCTATTTCTGGCACTTTGCATTATTTGGTATTGAAATTAATATCTCATCCCTGGCTTCATGCAAGAAGAAGGTCTAAAATTCTTTGCAATAGCTTACAGTACTTCTCGTTTTTCACCTTTCTCTTGATTTTTCACCAACAGTAAACATGTTAGCAAAGTTTGTTGTACCTTCCAAGTTTGTTGTACCCCAAGTAACTTGAGTCCCCTTGCCCGCGTCTCCTAATTGTTCTCTCCCTGTCCATATTTATACTTGTTAACTCTATTCTTTGTATCATTCTGCTGAAGAGGACCACAGTCAGTGGTCGAAATATACAGATAATTAGTATTTCTGATTTCTTTTCTCCGACAGTGGGTTAACAAGTTTCATTTTACCAATGTGCTATTACATTACGCTGTGCTAACCTTCCAATATGTCATTGACATAGGAAACATTATTGGTGCAAGCACTGAGCCTTGTGGAACTCCGCTCGTTGCTACTCCCCATCTCGACATCTTATCGTTTACTACTGTCCTCATGTAATTTTCCTTCAAAAATCTTTCACCCATTCGTGTAGTTTGACTCTCAGTCCTCTATCGTGCTCCAAGACCCACATAAATCGACTGTGAGTTACTTTATAAAAAGCCTTCTCTAGAATCAATTTATTATCATTTACTATTTACCTATTTGTTTATTATTTAACTATACCTATGCATTTATTTATGTATCTTATTTGATATTTACATTATTATAGTTTTTATTTATTTATTATTATTTTTTTTTCGCATCCGACCTAGATATGGACCAAAAGGTCTCCTGTCGGCATGTTCCGCCTTTGTAATCCTTTGTAACAGTTCACCCACCCCTCACTTGAAGCACATCAATCTCTCTCGAATATAATCTAATTCGACACACATGACCTTCTACAATCCTTTCACATAATTTCACTATTGCGCTGCTCATTGGTATCAGCCTACTGTTTAATGGTGTCTCTTTACTTCTAACTTAGTGAATTGGTTCCCTTTTGCAATCACACATGTTTCTTACATTCTTTATATATCCAGTTTGAGATCCCGTCAGGTTCTGAAGCTTTTGTCACATCCAATGATCCCAAAATATTGAGTTCATTCCTCACTTCTGCAACGATAACTTTCAAACCCGAATTCTTGCTCCCCTAGCTTTACTTTTAAAAATGTTCTATTTTATGAAGACATATTTGAAACTTTCATTTATTACCTCTGTCCTGAGCTAAGGCCTCCTCAAAGACCTCATCACCCAATATTAGCTTGCTAATTACTATCCTGTGTCTCAAATTACCACAGATGAGCCTGTAAAACAGTTTCAGTTCATCTTTGCATTTGTCTACAACATCTGAAAATTACTTCCTACTTTCCTGACCACAGATAAGCCTGTAAAACAGATTCAGTTCATCTTTGCATTTGTCTACAACGTCTCAAAATTACTTCCTACTTTCCTGCGGATTCCTGTGTATTCAGTTCTAGCTTATTTGTGAGCCTTTTTTGTTTTATTGCTTCTTCTATCTTTCCATTCTCCCCAAGCAATGTACCTATTTTTTTTATCTTACATTTGTTGAACCAGTCTGCTTGTTCTTTTCCTTCTACTAATCTTTGGCGCATGTTTGTTCACTCCCAAGTTGTAAGTGTCTTGGAAAATTTCCAATTTCCTTAATATCTCTGTAGTATTCATGAATTCCCCACAGTCTGTATCTTCAATAACTTTCTTCAATCCTAAGTAATCTCAAAACTGAGCCTCTCTTGCCTGTGTAATTCATTCCTTGAAACTATTTCCTCAAGCTGGAAATCAGTTGCTAAATGGTCACTTTTTCCAATGGGGCAAAGGTAGT
>NC_134787.1:7457311-7462311 GCF_046742065.1 Oratosquilla oratoria
ATCATCATCATCATCATCATCATCATCATCATCATCATCATCATCATCATCATCATCATCATCATCATCATCATCATCATCATCATCATCATTATTATTATTATTGTTGTTGTTGTTGTTATGTTTATTATGCCTTGCCCACGAGAGCTGGAGTGCCGGCTTGCAGTGATGTGATGCTTTTTATTCCTGGGTGGGGACTCGAACTCAGACCATTGAGTTAACATTTGACCGTGGCACCATCAAGCCGTTGTATGTGTGATTGTAACAAAGTATTTTGTTTTTATGTATATTTTCTACTTTCAGAATGCAAGATGTAAATATTTTTTGTATGATCGTCAGTGTTTAACCTTTATCATATTTTCTCTAAAACAAATCATTATTATAATTTTTCGTGGCAACAGTAAGAATTATGACTCCATGGGATTTTCTTTCTATTGGTATATTTTGCTTAAAATTCACACAAAAAAGATACTTTGGTTCAACTTGCTATAATATCTCCATCTGATCAATCTTTTCTGATTTTTGTTGCTTCGGCTCGTGGGATAATAACAGCCAATGAATCATATATAAATGTTTTGTTATTTCTTCTAACCCTAAATAATAACTGTGAACCCGGTTCTTTGACGCTGAGTAGTAGATTTCATATTATCATGGCGGGCACTAGGTCATTCACTTCACCCAGTAACACGTCCCTCCGTGGCTAGGAGGAGGTACGAGTGAGAGGTAGGTCCTCAGATAGAATTGAGCCTCATTCGATCGAGACTGTATAGCACGTGATCCTCTCGGTGCTGGGTAGAGAAGAGTTTTCTTTTAGTTTTCTTTTCGTTGGAAGGAAATCGCCCGTTACAGCCATAATAGATATGTGAGGGATGGTAAACAAAATTGCTCAACGGCACAAAAAAGAAAAAAAAAAAAAAAAAACGATACATTGCTTACCCTCTTCAAAGTGGTATAGATATGATTAAAATATTTTGCTTCAGCAAATAATATTCTTTTCTACATAGCTTAAGAGGAAAACCCTTGAGATTGGTCAAACACTTCATCGATCCTACAAGTGTTCTTCTGTGATATAGTGTTAGTCTACTCGAACTGAGCTCCAGGGGTTGTTTGTGTTTTATGGTTATTTTGCGATGGATTCGTTTTATGTTAGCACCTCCCCTCACTTGATTGATACTGATTTAAAAAATGGTTAAAGATTTATTCCGACCGGCAACTTAATTCTTCGCGCGATGCAAAAAGAATATGTTATATATATTTCATATTTAAGATAAAACTTTAAGTAATACAAAAGTGTTATTGTGTGCCAATGCAAAGCTGCTTCTACAGAAGAGGTCACACGGGCATTTTGCAGATAAGTTACTTCTATTGAAAGGTACAATTGTATAGCCTACACGACTTGAATACCCTGGGCTCACAATCTTGTGACTCTGAATGGCCGGTTAACAAAGACTCTGGGTTGTGTCCTTTTGGCAAAAGAGGCACAATCGCTATGCGCTTTCGACCCATGCAGCATCTCCTACCGCACCTGGAGATGTAGCGCCTTCGCTTTCAAGAAAATCTGATCATGGAAAGCAATAAATGTGTATTAACAGAAAATTACTTTGATAATATTGTGGTGCTATACACATAAATGAATATACTTGTACATATAGATAAACAGTCACACGCACATACACACACGCACATACACACGCGCACACACACGCGCGCACACACACGCACATACACACGCGCACACACACATACACACACATATACAGTAAATGTATACATATATACATACATACATATATAAATATATATATATATATATTTACATACATGTGTATATATATATATATATATATATATATATATATATATATATATATATATATATATATATATATTAAGAGATAAGTAAGTAAGGGCGTAGGTAGTCTCCAAATGTGTGTGTGTATATATGTGTGTGAATATTCGTGTATTCACCTTGGTCTTTGGTCTTTTGGATCACGTGTTGGACTCATGATCGACAGCTATTTCCCTCCCGGAAGAGAGCTCAGAGCTCGTATGGCCGATCTATGGGTAATGCTATGTGTGTGTGTGTGTGTGTGTGTATGTGTTTGCATGTATGACTGTGATTGCGTGTATGAATGAATGTGTTTGTGTGCTCACACACACACGCACACACACACACACACACACACACACAAACTCCTATTACTTGTGTATCTCTTGGAGTTCTTTCTGGGTTGTATGTGACGCCTTGAAAATCAAGGACAACATTGGTACAATTTTTTTTTCTTTGACACTTCTCATGAAATCAAGGACTAGTCAAAGTCAATACTAGATCAAACATTAACGTACGTACCACATGCTAATGAAACGTTATATTTTTGGATATTGCAGGATAAGCCATTCGCACAAACGTCTCCAACGACATGAGTAACGACCACACATTTTATCAAATGTTGAATCCACCTTTCATCTGAACGTAAAACTCAGTGCTCGCAGTCTTCCCGTTGTATGCATACAAGAAATTGGTATCACATAATTTCCTATTGGTGTTTTGGAGAACATAAGGCAACTATTGCGTCTTTGTGGTGAAGAACGATTATTATCATATGATTTCATCTCTTTATACCTACATGAACGCACAAGATTCATGTCATATTTGCACAGATCAAAAGACATGGGAACAGAAAGAAACTTATCGTATTTTCTCACGTTTTTATTAGGTCTGTGGTATACTTCTCCGTAGGGGAAGTTATTAAGACACAATTGCACAAATTGCTCTCAAGTTCAGTGATTCTCTTCATAAATTTTAATTTACTTTTATCCAGGTGACTGGGAGAATCACTACAGTGAATGGACCACTGAGGAATCTAGCTCCTGGTAATACCTTTTCTAAACACACTGAAAAGAAAGAAACTTGGGTATCCACAGAGACTACTGTCTCTACGTCCATCGCATTAGCGCCAGGAAAAAAAAAAGCCTTCAGAGCATTTGGTTTCATTGCTAGGACGGTTACGAAAAGAAGTGCAGAGATAATCATCAAACTCTATCTGGCGTTAGACCCATCCTTGACTATGCGGTACATTTTTGGTCTCCGTCCTATAGAATGGACATCAATTCACTAGAAACAATGCAGAGGAGAATGATCAAAATTATATATGGGTTCAGAAATTTACCTTACGATGAGAGGCTTAGGCACCTTAACTTACACTCTCTGGAAAGACGCAGAGAGGAGGGTGATCTAATAGGGATGTTCAAGTGGACCTAACAAGGGTGATGCAAACAAGATCATCATATTAAGACAACAGGGTAGAACTCGTAGTAAGGGAATTTAATTGAACAAATCTAGATTTAAGAAGAAAATAGGTAAGAACTGGTTTAGTAATATGGTAGTCAACGAATGGAATAAACTTAGTAACCATGTAGTGAGCGCTGAAACTATCGGTTGTTTTAAGGAATGGTTAGACAACTTTATGGATGGGGATGACATGTGGTACTGGACATGGAACTGCCTAGTGTATAGTCTCTTGAAGTCTGCTTTATTCTCTCCTTTATTCTCGTGTTCTTATGTTAATACGTAAATACCTCTTCGTGTTGATTTCCTTACGCGTTTTGTGTTCCTAGAGTTCATCGTTTTCTTCCTGTTTGCGAGATCTTCACCTGAAAGTTATATTTTGTGCTTTTAGAATCATTACGGGAAGCTAGATCTTGTTAATAAACTCCTCGTGCTGTGTTGCCACCATTGTAATTGTTCCTGTGAGAATCGAAACCTTTATTGGTACGACGTTTCGCTTGTTACAGATTTTTCAAGTACAGACATATGGCAAACACTCTGTACTTGAAAAAGCTGTAACAAGCGAAACGTCGTACCAATAAAGGTTTCGATCTCACACGATGTTGATTCTCACAGTCTTGTCGGCTTTTGCCTTTGTGTTTCATAATTGTTCCTCTTTTTCACCACATGTTCAACCAAAGCTTTTGTACACGATATCGCGCGCTACAGCATATATAAACACTGTCATAGCAACAGGTCGGACGATTTAACTCAAGGATCGGTTCCTCCCATAAGTAAATGAAGAACTGATAAGAATATAAGAACATATGAATGAAGGAGACTGTAAAATACTATGTACCGAGACACTGTTCTAAACAGGCCCACGTGCCCCTAAATTATGCAAAACCACCTGGTTTTTGCTTCAGCAGAACATGTATAGTTCGACATGACGTTACAGGTGAAAAAAAAAACTGAATTAAAAATCGGGGACAAACATCCCACAAACACAAAAATTAAGTGCCAACAGGAAGATTTCATACGTACACATGTTTATACACAGCATACAGTAGACCACCACCTTTCTAGTATATGCACAATTTACCCTTTAAGGATTATTGTTCTGGTTATCCATTGCCTTTACCAGCGCCGGCAGTCAAGAATCTGAGTAAAAACAAATTCGGTTGCGGTACGCCATTTTTCAAATCTCCAAGTATTTGGTTGTCGAACACGTTGGTTAAACCCCAAATACCCCGTTCACACGTTCACACATCACTTTAAACACGTGTCTGTCGAACCGCGTTCGACATACCGTTTGACCATGTAAACCCCCTCTTACAAAACTGAATGATCAACTAAGAGATTGCAAACCTATACGAATATTAGACATACTGTTGAAATGTTCTTTGAGAAGTCTAAATTTCTGTTAGCGAAGTCATAGTCTAGTTATTCATTTGGAGGTTGGAGGTAGAATGTGGAAGGAAAGATAGCAGTGTGATGAACCTTTTACACTAAAGCCATCCAAGTAAGTCACTGAATTTGTGTGACAGAAGGGAACATACCAGTTATGATTAAATACCTTCGGAATTGAGGTCTGCACATTGCCATATAACAGACTGCAATAATCTAACTAACCTAGATATATATCACGATCTTTTACATTCCCGTCAGTGCTTTTGTGTCCTCTGTTGTCTTACTCTGGTACTTATTCTTTCCTAGTGCTTGTTTTACATTC
>NC_134787.1:7464811-7477311 GCF_046742065.1 Oratosquilla oratoria
TGGAAAAAAAAGGCGTTGTCTTCTTCGGGTTCCTCGCCCATTTTCTTCGACTGATCATTTGTGAAATATGTCTAGATTGGTTGGTGTCGTACACTAAGCTAACTTCATCCCTCTAACGTTAACGAGAATAAAATTAGTACGTTGAAAATAACGAAAGCCTCTATAAGCTGGATAAATCCATCTGGTGCATCAGTCATAATATGATCTGCATCGGTTGTTATCGTAGTGCAGGGTGGAAGTGTGGATTTTTTTGTATATTCTTTCGTACTGAATATCATTGCAGAGCTTTGTATAGTGAGAAGAGTAAAAGGCCATCAGACTGAATAGGGTCTCAGCTCGCCGAGAACCTATTCAGAACCGAAGCTTCCCACCCAGCCCTGTGCAACCCAGAACAAAAATGTATAGAGAGTGCAATGGAGAAAGGTTTTTGATTGGAATACCTTTCACGAAGAAACATTTCGTATACGAAATAGGTCGTGTCAGAAGAGGACAAAATCCCCACAAGTAATTATCACACAATCTATTATTGTAACCAAATGTCCACGGACTACAAAACTAACGAAAGGATAATTAAGGGAAAAACATTCATCGAATCAGAAAATTTCATTCATCTTATAACTTATAGAAACGGAAATACCCAAAACCTATGTATGTCAAACAACAACGGACCTAAACCAAATTCATTCCAACAATCCAATATAATCTACGAATTTAAATGCAATCAAGGAGGTTGCTAATTCCTCAGTAACGTAAATTACATTGGACTTGCAGCACAAAACCTTTCCACAAGATTAACTATGCACCAGCAAAATAGTTTCATCAACCGCAACAAAAATATCACACGACAACAAATAATAAAATCCATTAAAACTTGACACCATCTCCATGACAAAATAAACTTATTCCTAGCAGAAGCACTTACGGTAAAAGAAAAACAACCAGCAGGAGAAAAACTAAAATGGTATATTTTTTTTCGACACCACAGTGAGGTACACCACGGAATGTCCTCCCCCGGTACCCAACACATCGATACCAATTCCCAGATTTAAATACAAACGTATTCCAGTCAGCATTGAGTAACATTCGGTCTTAATAATGCGCAAATGTATGCGCATGCGTAAAATGTTGACACCTTTTGAAGTACTCTGTAATTCCCAGCACTTCAGTGGCTGTAGAAAAAGCCCAGAAGAGCTTAATTAATAAAGTAACATTTGGTCAATTCAACATATTCTATCTGTATACCAATAAACCTCCCCCTCCTTATAGGGGAGATAGCCAGTCAAGGTATGCACCAATCCATTGCCCATTTCCCTTTTACTTTACATCCTTGTGGATGTTGAGCATCCCTGTCCCCTGTCCCCTTTCCGGGCAAAGCTACGGTTACACTAGTCAACAGAATTATTGGAATCTGACGAGTCAGTTGGATTTCGTCCAAAGTTTGGAGTCTAAGCATATGGTTTGAGGAAAGATGCCTTCAACCATACCGTTTGAGTCCTTCCTTTGGATGAGATCGAAAGAAAAAAAACTGAAGGTCTATGTTAACAATATTCATATTTACGACATAAAAAATACACAGCTTATTCAGTAATAGGAGATGAATCATTCATTACTATAAAATTGTCTTGAAACAGAAAAGAACTTGTATGGAATGTATATAGTGGCAATAATCAAACTTTACTTTGACAACCGTTAAGGTGTAAACATTTATTTTCTTTGCTACGCGCTAAACTGGTTCTCACCGTGATGGATTGGAAAACGGAAATTATTCGTGATATTCACGCTTCCCTCATTTTGGTGTATTGTTTCTTAATGAGTGGTAACATTAATTCCATTCAGTCAGCAAAGTTCTTCCTGCACATTCGGTGATAATCACATAAGCCTTGCTCATCTTCTAGACTCTTTCAACAAGTTCTTGAAAACATTCTTGGATTTTCTAGCCATTCACGGCTTTACCCAATATCTCCTGGGCTAATTTTTTTAGCATTCATTAAGGCTACTACATCTGCAGCACGAATTAGTGTCTTCCATTATTTTCCTTCTTCAGGGAAAGGAGCTCGCTGATTATCACAAGATTGTTGTTGTTCTTCCTCTTGTGGCCTGTTGATTGTTTTGACATAAGGTAAATACAATGGAATAATGAGAGAAATGAAGGTGATCTTACGGGTGGCCGATAGCAGTGGGTTCGAATCCTGCATGCGACTGTCATAAAAATTATCACAATGGAATAACTTGTATAAAAACTGAAGGAATAGTGCCTGGTTGAACATGTCAAATGTATCGTGCAATCAAAGATATCCAGGATGGTTTTCAGTATTGCTGCAATACTTTACTTCCGTGACACGTAGAGCGGACATGATACTGTTTCGAAAGTCTTGTCACATTTGTCTATTCCTTATTTTCCTCCTATGAGATAAATCATATGTTTAACTTGTTTTTTTAAATTTTCTATTTATCTATTTATTTTTTACATTGTTGCCTTTCAGGCAGAAACATAAACATCCTCAACATCAAGGTTGGACTCGCCTTAACTAGTCTAAGCAGTCGTTCAAAGATAGGGTTGGATGGATGAATACTTGTCCAGTCATAAGGTTGGACTTTATGCATTCCGTTTTATGGTAGCTTAACAATGAAACAAGACACAAAACATCCACAACAGGGCTCGTCTCGTCCCATCATGCAAAAAGATGAGGAGAAACCCTTGCGGTCCGCGTCAATTTATATTCCATTCACAACCATTCTACACTCACGCCTATCTCTCACCTTCTCCCTTCCATGCTCAACAGACATTCCCCTTGTACACCAGGCCCCATCGTAACATCCACCATTCTTTTCAAACACTTCGTCTAAAATACATTTGAATTTTTCCTTCCTCCCTCTCTTAAATTCCAAGACTGCTCTGTACAGTGTCGTAGGCATAGTCTTCCCTTCATACAGTCTTCTCATCCATTGCCATATACCTATTACTCACGACAGTTTTCATTATCCTATGATACCTATTTGCTCCCCTTACTCTTTAGCTTACCCTAATCTCTTCTTCGTCATTTCATGCGACTCTAAATACTTAAAACTAGTCATTTCCTCCAGCTTTTCTCCTTTAAGTTTTACCTACAGTTTACTTCCATCTTTCCTTCTTGTACATATCATCGCCTTGCTTTAGCCGCATTTACTTTCAACTTTCTCCTATCACATACCTTCCCAAAATCCATCTCTGACCCAATCACAAGAGCAGTGTCGTCAGCAAACAATTACTGGCTTAACTCCCACTTCCCTCCAGTCTCTCCAACCATCTCCAATACTCTGCCCGTTATCCTTATATCTACCACCCGTCCCACCCCATCCATATATACATTGAACAACCATGGCGGGATAACGTAACCTTGGCGTAACTTCAACTAAGCCCCAAGTCCCTCACTCTCACTACTCTCAACCCTAACATAAGCTCTACTATTCATGTAAATGCTTTTGACTGCCCTTAACAATGTTTTCCCTATACCATATTTCTACAAAACGTCCCACAATGTCTTTTGCATACTTTGCTACATGTCTTCTCTAAACCCATAAAAATATCCTTACCTATTACCTCTCATTAATATGCCTTGCCACAAAATTTTGATCGATGCATACACTGTTCCTCATCAATTACTTCCTCTGTTCCTCTCCTAATCCTTTCAATTAACACCTTCCTATCTACCTTTCCAACTACTCTCAACAAAATGATCCCTCTGAATACTACATTGTAAAACGGAACTATATACGCACTCTTCAAGTCGTCCAGCACACTTTCCTCCCTTAGGTACACGTTAAACAATCTCACTAGATAATAGACCATAACCGTTCGTCCCTTTTTCAGACACTCCGTATAACATCCATTTGATTTAGGTGCCCTACCAGATTTAATAATTTTCAGTGCTCTTTGTATATAATTTTTACCTATACACATATAATTTTCTTCTCCTCTCACAGTCGTTTTCCCAGCTTCTGCCACTACCACAATAAATCCCACATTAACCTCCTTCAAATTCAACAAATGTGAAATACTCTACCCATTTTCCTACCAACTGCACCTTTTAACTTATTCCTCACTATCTGACTCACCCTCTCATTCTTTTCACTCCCCTCTATTTTTTTCTTTTTCATTTTCCTTCTTTTTATTCTTTTAAATCAATTGTGCCACACTTCTATCCCATTTTACTTCTGGTCTCTCCTTTGTTCAAGTCACGTTACGTTTTGATTCTTCCCTCTTCTTGTACCTCTCACACGCTTCCCTAATTTTACCTTGCAGAGGCTATTTTAACCAAAAAATTCAGACCACCATTAAATAATCAGCAAAAATATTTAATACTTTCCTTAGGAAAAAACAAAAGCAAAAAAACAATTACAGGCTGCTCACAACAATTAATGTACAAAATCTTGAACCTCAATAGGATTTATACCTCCGAGGACATAAATCTCGATTATTAACATCCCTGGTATTCCACCTCAGCTGAAGAGGACCCTTAAAATCTGCAGATACTGGCAAAACAGATGAATACTAGAAACTTCTCTATCACGTTCAACTCTGAGGGTAAAAAGACCACCAATTTTGACTGATCAACTACATAGATCTTCAGAACGTCAGCGGTTATCCAGTTTAACAAGTATTGTTATTGATATTATTATAATTATTAATATTATTATTATTATTATCATTGTCATTATCATTGTCATTGTCATTGTCATTGTCATTGTTATTGTTTTGTTATTGTTATTAAAGTTATAGTTATCATTATTATTATCATTACTACTATCATTATCATTATCATTATTATCATTATTATTATTGTTATTATCATTATTATCATTATTTTTATCAATCATTATTAATCATTATTATCATCATAATTCTCATTGTTATTATCATTATTATTATTATTATTATTATTAATCATTATTATTTATCATTATTCTTATTATATTTTTCCTCTTTTCTTCTTTTTCTTCTTCTTATCATTATTATTATCATTATCACTATTTTTATTATTATCATTATTATTATCATTATTATTATTACTATTATTATCATTATTATTATCATTATTATTGTCATTATTATTGTCATTATTATTGTCATTATTATTATTGTCATTATTATTATTGTTATTATTGTTATTGTTGTTGTTATTGTTATTGTTGTCATTATTGTCATCATTGTTGTCATCATTATTGTCATCGTTATCATTATCGTTATCGTTATAATTATCGTTATCATTATCGTTATAGTTATCATTATCGTTATCATTATCATTATCATTATCAATATCGTTATCGTTATCGTTATCGTTATCGTTATCGTTATCATTATCGTTATCATTATCGTTATCATTATCGTTATCGTTATCATTATCGTTATCGTTATCATTATCGTTATCATTATCGTTATCATTATCGTTATCATTATCGTTATCATTATCGTTATCGTTATCGTTATCGTTATCGTTATCGTTATCATTATCGTTATCATTATCGTTATCATTATCGTTATCGTTATCATTATCGTTATCATTATCGTTATCATTATCGTTATCATTATCGTTATCATTATCGTTATCATTATCGTTATCATTATCGTTATCATTATCGTTATCATTATCGTTATCATTATCGTTATCATTATCGTTATCATTATCGTTATCATTATCGTTATCATTATCGTTATCATTATCGTTATCATTATCGTTATCATTATCGTTATCATTATCGTTATCATTATCGTTATCATTATCGTTATCATTATCGTTATCATTATCGTTATCATTATCGTTATCATTATCGTTATCATTATCGTTATCATTATCGTTATCATTATCGTTATCATTATCGTTATCATTATCGTTATCATTATCGTTATCATTATCGTTATCATTATCGTTATCATTATCGTTATCATTATCGTTATCATTATCGTTATCATTATCGTTATCATTATCGTTATCATTATCGTTATCATTATCATTATCACGATCAATTATTACGATCAATTATTACGATCAATTATTACGATCAATTATTACTATCAATCATTACTATCAATCATTACTATCAATCATTACTATCAATCATTACTATCAATTATTACTATCAATTATTATTATCAATTATTATTATCAATTATTACTATCAATCATTACTATCATTATTACTATCAATTATTACTATCAATTATTACTATCATTATTACTATCAATTATTACTATCATTATTACTATCAATTATTACTATCAATTATTACTATCAATTATTACTATCAATTATTACTATCATTTATTACTATCATTTATTACTATCATTTATTACTATCATTTATTACTATCATTTATTACTATCATTATTACTATCATTATTACTATCATTATTACAATAATTATTAATATCATAATTACTATCATTATTACTATCATTATTACTATCATTATTACTATCATTATTACTATCATTATTACTATCATTATTACTATCATTATTACTATCAATTATTACTATCATTATTACTATCATTATTACTATCATTTATTACTATCATTACTACCATCATTACTACCATCATTACTACCATCATTACTACCATCATTACTACCATCATTATTACCATCATAATTACGATCATAATTACGATCATAATTACTATCATTATTACTATCATTATTACTAGCACTAGCACTAGCACTAGCACTACTATCACTACTATCACTACTATCACTACTATCACTACTATCACTACTATCACTACTATCACTACTATCACTACTATCACTACTATCACTACTATCATTACTATCATTACTATCATTACTATCATTACTATCATTACTATCATTACTATCATTACTATCATTATTATTATTATTATTATTATTGTTATATTCATTATTTTCTCCCAACCTGTTTACTCTTTCTCTTATACTCTCTTGTTTCTCTAGCTATCTTTTCTTCCCTCTCCCCCACCCTCTCTCTCTCTCTCTCTCTCTCTCTCTCTCTCTCTCTCTCTCTCTCTCTCTCTCTCTCTCTCTCTCTCTCTCTCTCTCTCTCTCTCTCTCTCTCTCTCTCTCTCTCTCCACTCTCTCTCTCTTGTGAGTGCTATTTTGGAATTGTTTTTTCTTTGATCCCTTCTATGAATTATATGTTTTGGAATTCGCTCATTCAGGCAGAGACCGCCACACAGCGGTGGTTTCAATCCATCAAGAGTAATAACACAGAATAATATAAACAGTGAGCCCCCATTAATTCAGAAACATCACATAAATTTTGCCATAAGGCCAATGTGCACTCGGCAATATTATATCCATTTAGACGAGCTATGGATCACGTCTTGTAACATAAGAGAGGAATTTCATGCCGCCATCATTAAACGGCATGAAATGTCCTTGGGATGAATTGCTTAATACTTTCAGTTTATATCAGCATACAATGTAAAAAGCGTAATGGTAGAACACCTGCAGATATTAATTTTATGAAATCTATTACAAAAGGCTGTGGCGATTAATGTACTGTAAAAAGATTATTATCATTCCATTATAGACTTTTTTTTTATAATAAAGCCGGGACGCATTTGATAGAATTCCCGTTATCAGTAGAGGTGATGAGGTGATGAGCTTACACAAAAGCCACATGCATATATACATACATTTCCTTGCAGACCGTATTTCACGATGGAATGACCTTCTGTGACTGTGACGGATTGGTGGCAGACTATCTTATTCATACCAGAAATCTTAGAAGGAAAAAAGTGATCCTATTTTGTAACTGGTAATATGTCAACATTGAAGAAAAATCACACGGAATTTTCTGCATTAACAAAATTCCCTTGTACATATTTTTTCATTATTGTCGTGGATATATCTAAGACTGTAAATAGTATGACTTTATTGTTAAAAACTTTTGTATAGCGAGAGAGCTTTTAATCACATCAGTACCGCACTGCAGTAGGAAAGGTTAGGTTGAACGCCACGCAATTTCAACTCCTTTGTATCCATTATGCGGTTTAAAGACTTTATTCTTGCTAATTGCGTACCGACGATTATTGGAAGGGCTTCGAAAGTATTTAGGACGATACTGGCCCGTGTTCAACAGCTCGCGATGTCCATACTTCTATTGCGACTTCGAGTACATAGAGCAATTGTGACGACTATAGTCGAAGCAAGACGTCAGGCGTCTCCTGGCGTGAGAGCCTCCGTTTCGGCTAATACTAGGGGATTTTAATTATCTTAGGATCTGTTCACACTAGCGGTTTGAACCGCGCGGACACCGCGGCTTTACCGTATATTCAAAGAAAAAATACGCTGTTATGTCTGGAGGCCTCCATTGACTCACATTGTAATTGAACCGCGGCGGTTGAAATCGCTGAAGACTGCGGGAGGTGTCACTCAGCAATCAGCTGAATGAAAAATTGTTGCGTGATTATTTTTTATGACACGAGCCCTCCATTGTACAATAGTTATGGTAGGAAGGCCATGGCTACCCCTTTCACTCCATCAGGTTACGTGCCTGGTGCACTCACATGCATTATGCTATCGTTCGTGTAGGATCAAAAAGAGGAAGGATGCAACAGCTTCGCCAATTTGTTTTCAACAAATGGAAAACTTTTTTCAATACAGAACGAATCTTAGTTTTAACAACAATTGTTTTCACCAGCTCCGCTAACTGGAAACCGGCACCCCTACAGTAGAGTGACCTTCAGGGCCTCACATAGATCTCGATGGAAAGGAACGTTAGTCTGTTGCCCATGTTTAGTGTTGGAGACTGCAGCGCCTGCTCAAGAAAGTAGGATGGCGATAACAGACCGTTGTCAGCTTTCTTAGGAGAGAGAGAGAGAGAGAGAGAGAGAGAGAGAGAGAGAGAGAGAGAGAGAGAGAGAGAGAGAGAGTGAGAATATGTATATACATATACATTTATATATACATACACATACACACATACACACACACACACACACACACACACACACACACACACACACACACACACACACACACACACACACACACACACACACACACACACACATGTATATATATATATATATATATATATATATATATATATTTTGGAAGGAGGCCATTTTGAAGACAGGCTTTGTTGAAGTCTACAGCAGTAGTAGCATTGTTCAACTTATATATATATATATATATATATATATATATATATATATTTGTAAAAGAGGGGAGCAGGTTCTCAGTAATACACGTGGAGTTAAAAACAATAGCATTGTTGTAGTTATTCAGTTTTTCCTCGTATTCTCGATTTTCCTGATTAGAGATTTGCCATTAAGCGGGCGAATTGAAACTAAATCACTGTATTCTTCCATTTCTTTCCATTATTTGAGCTCAACGTTTCGTCTTAATGAAGACATTTTCAAGAGTAAACTGAAATAACAAAAATTACATAATTACAGTAATGGTGACAAAATTACAAAAGTTACATAAATACAGTAATGGTGACAATTGTGTGCAAGAACAATACTAGTAAAATATGAGGGATACAATATAAATGCAAATAAATACGATGACAATGTTACAAGAAGACTTACATTTAAAGGGATGGGAGAGAAAAATGACAAGTCGGGGATGACAGATATATATAAGCCTATGGTCAGGTGGTCTGACAATGGGATCTCAGAGGTCATGGGGGAAGGGGGTGGGGGGTTAGGCGGGTGTGGTCACCGTGGGGGGGGGAGAGGAAGAGGAGGAAGGGGGTAGAGGTGGAAGGGGAGGGGGGGAGACAAGGAAGAGAGGGGGTGGAGGGAGGGAGGAGTGGGGGATTTTTGTTTATATACAATGGGATAGTGGAGATCAAATTGCTTTTGAGGTTAATGAATTGATTAATTCCACCAAAATTATTGGAACGAGTGATGACCCTAGAAGGCTACAATTGCTCGAAGCCTTTCATATTAGAGACAAAGCTCCAGTCATTAACATCCAAAGCAATTTGATCTTCACTATCCCATTGTGGCACCATGTCGAACGCTTTGCTAAAGACAAGGTAAATAACATCGTAATTATCATTATCATCTGACGCCTTATATACTTTAGTGTAAAATGATAGAAGATTAGTCACACATGGCTTACCCTTGGAGAAACCATGTTGTGTATCGCGAATTAGATTATGTCTTTCGATGTGTTCTCTGAGTCTATTTACTTTTACTGATTCAAGCATTTTTCCTATAACCGATGTCAAACTGATTGGCCTGTAGTTATATATAGACGATCTATCTCCCTTCTTAAAAACAGGAACAACGTTTGCCTGCCTCCAAGCAATAGGCACAAAACCAGTGCCTACCGATTTATCAAATATTTCAGTTAACTGGTCGAAGGTTTCAAATTTACACTCCTCAAGCATTCTCGGAAAATTTTTGTCTGGTCCCGGGGATTTTGTAGCTAAATAGAGAATATCTTAAGAAAATACAATAGGCTGAATTAGCTATCACATTTAAAGAAACACACACACACACACACACACACACACACACACACACACACACACACACACACACACACACACACACACACACACACACACACACACACACACACACACACACACAAAGGATTACAAAGGATTACAAAGGCGGAGCATGCCGACAGGAGACCTTTTGATCCATATCTAGGTCGGATGCGAAAAAAAAAATCATATTAATAATAAAATGATAAATAAAAACTATGATAATGTAAATAACAAATAAAATACATAAATAAATGCATAGGTATAGTTAAATAATAAACAAACAGGTAAATAGTAAATGATAATAAATTGACATATAACTAATAATAAATAAAAATCAGACAGACAAATGATAACAAAACAAAAACAAATAATATAAGATAAATTATAATCATTACAGCATCTTACTTAGGTATTTATCTAAATGATTCTTAAAGCTTCGAACTGAACTACATTGCACTACCTGTGCAGGAAGTTTATTCCATTCATTAACTACACGGTTGGCAAAGTTGTTTCTACCTACTTCCAAATTGAATCTATTTCCGGAGAGTTTAAGACCATTGTTTCTTGTCTCATTCTCATTCAATGTAAAAATTTGGTCACTTTTGATGTTGTCAATTCCCTTTAAAATCTTAAAGACCTGTATCAAGTCACCTCGGAGTCTACGCTTTTTTAGGGAAAACAGATTCATATGTTTTAGTCGATTTTCGTATGATTTATTTTTGATATTTGGAATCAGTTTTGTGGCTCGCCGTTGTACTCTTTCCAATCTGTCAATGTCTTTAATGAGATTCGGTGACCATACGGAAACAGCATATTCCAAATGTGGACGAACTAACGATTTATATAGCTTGTTAATGAGTGATGGACTTTTGAAATCAAAAGATCGCGCAATCAGTCCTAGAATCTTATTTGCTTTCTCAGAGGCTGAAATACACTGCTTGGATGATTTGAGGTCGTTACTGATGATTACACCGAGATCTTTTTCACTATCCACTTTTGTTAACGAATTTCCAAATAACTTGTAATCGTACTTACTGTTATTTTTACCTATGTGCATTACCTTGCATTTACTTGTGTTAAATTTCATTAGCCACTTTTCAGACCATTGCTGTAATTTATCTAAATCTTCTTGAATATCTAATTGGTTTGAGTGATCATTTGCCACTCCGCACAGTTTTGTATCATCAGCAAATTTGGAAACAGTAGATTTTAGTCCATGGTCTATATCATTTATATATACTATGAATAGAAGTGGCCCAAGAACGGAACCCTGAGGAACTCCACTTGCAACACTTTTCCATCCAGAAGTTTTTCCATTTAAAACAACTCTCTGTTTTCGATCATTCAACCAAAGTCCAACCTAATAGGCTACCACTTATTCCATGCAAAGCTAATTTAGTAAGTAGTCTTTCGTGTGGGACGGTATCAAAAGCTTTTGCAAAGTCTAGATATACTAAATCTATATTGTTTCTTTTGTCATAATTCGAGATAACTGTGTTGTAGAATTCGAGTAAATTAGTCACGCAAGAACGTTTCCGTCTGAAACCATGCTGGCTATCATTTATCAAACGGTTACTTTCTAAATGATGTTCGATAGCATCTCTGATGATAGTTTCCATTATTTTTTCTACGATTGAAGTCAAACTTATAGGCCTATAGTTATTTGGTTTCTTTTTGTCACCTTTTTTGAATATGGGAGTAACGTTAGCTAGCTTCCATTCTCTTGGGACATCTCCGGATATGATGGATTTCTTGAAAATAATTTCTAATGGAACAACAATCTCATTTTTCATTTCCTTTAAGATTCTTGGATGCCAACCGTCAGGCCCTGGTGTTTTATTAACTTTGAGTTTGTCTATACACCTTTTAATTTTTTCTTTTGTTATATTTACCGTAGTGAGTAAGTTTACCCTAGACTTTTCACAGGTTTCAGTTTGGAATTCACCTTGAGGTGTTTCGTTTACGAATACCGAGCTAAAATAATTGTTTAAGATATTACACATTCCTTCATTTGAATATTCAAG
>NC_134787.1:7482311-7494811 GCF_046742065.1 Oratosquilla oratoria
CTTGGGAAACGAAATCACCTCAAGTGTTTTGTTTTGGGTCTTGTCTGCATTTTATTTGTTGTTTTGAAATTTTAGTTCACTCAAACTAGGATGAAACAGAAAGAATGCAAAAGGGTTTTATTTGTTATCATTTGTTGTAAATTTTTTAAAACAACATACTAAATGGTTTAGGGATTCTTAATTGTCATATATATAAAACCAATGTGTCCTGTAATGATGATAGAAAGAGGCCTTGTTAGTATCTGATTTTTTTTTCTATCAAGGTTTCATGCAGTGTAAATTATCCAGATTATCATCATGATCCCAACCATACATGGATGCAAGTGCTCTTTCCTACGAAGCCATGATTCTTTCCTTATCAACGGGTAATGGATTGTTGAAAAAAATATTGTAAAAGAAAGTACGGTTCGGCTTTTACGTTTTCTTTCTTTCTTTCTTTTTCCTTTCCAAAGGGATGGAGGTTTCATATCCAGAAACTGTACGGATGAAAACCTTTTCACAGATGGAGAGACCTACATACTTCAACCTATTTGGTAAAACTACATTTAACATTCATTTAATAATTACTTACCATGTGACCAGGAAACAACGGGAACACTCTCAGAAGCTTTTAATATAAACAACATGGTGTGTATGCATATATGATGAACTGACCCATATCATATAGCTGTCATCGAAAGGGTCAAGGTCATCGTCATCTTTCTTCTCTCACCCAGCCCTCGCTACCGTACAGAGACATCACAGAATACTCTAGTCTGACATTAGCTATGCTATACGTCATGCGACGCCTACCCACATCCCTCTCGCCACAGATACATGACCTGCCTCTGCATTCTGGTGAGACTTTGAGCTCCAAAATTCTCGACATCTCGAGTTTTCCAGTCAGGTGATAGTCGACATGGCCAAATCGCCACCTCCTTATTTCAAGAAGTAAGGACACTTTTAAACTCCGGGACTCCTTTTCTAGGATAAATAAATGCCAGATTAACCCTTAACCAAGGTGTCTCCTAGGAGCCCTGGTTAACAAACCTTGTCCTTAATCCTTGGTAAAAAAAAGAAAAAAAGGATTATACAACTAAATTTTGTTTTCCTATTGTAATCGGCTATAATCTATACAGAACATATTTAGCGTACAGCTCTCGTTGGCAGTTTGATTTTCAATAGCACCTCATAAGTGCGCAGATCGGAGTTCGATCACTGACGGCTAGAAATGACTGCCATTTGCTTTGCCTGTCCGAGCACACTGAACAAAATGGCGGCATTGGGTGCAGCTCGGTGCCTCAATTATGTGATCGACAAAGACAATTCATTGTGGGCTGTGCCCTTAGATGAAGAAGTTGGTCTAAGGCTATAACAAAAATCTACAGAATATACCAATTTTATAGAAGTCAATACAATCTCGTTTCTAATTATTACCAATGATTCAGACATATTCTAATATGATAGCTCAGAATAATTTTTATACCAAATCACATATAAGTTGAATTCCATCTGAAATTAAATCAGTGACGGCATACCTAGAGATCAAAATATAATTCGCCGAGCAGAGTCCTGATTGGAGCGGAAGTCAATTTCCTTTGGATCGTCTTCATATTTTTTTCTTTTTCTAGCGGCTTTATTAAGCAGAAAGGAACTTCTTCCCTCATCTCGTATGTAATTTGATTTGAAAATGATGGTGAACGTCCTTATATCTTTGTCTCCGGGTATCGTCTAGATAGTCGGTTCAGTTGTTTATGCGCAGATGTTTGTTTGTTGAAAGAACTCTAGTAAAAACCAACATTAGGGCTTCTCATGAGGTAATTTGTTAGCTGTCCTAGCCTGCTAATACAGCTGAACTAAGGCGAATTATTACGCGTAATTAACCTTACTGAAAACTGGCGTTAGTTGGAGCCATCCTTGACAATGCGGTACAATTTTGATTCTATAATAGGGATATTAATTCACTAAAATCAGTACAGATGGAAATGGCCAAAATGATACATGGGCTCAGATTTTTAACTTACGAAGACAGGATTAGACACCTTAATTTACACTCAATGGAAATACGTAGAGTCCGGCGGTGATCTCACAAAGGTGTTCAAATAGGTCGAGGGGTTTAGCAAGGGTGATGCAGACAAGATCATCATATTAAGACAACAAGGCAGGACTCGCAGTAATGGGTTTAAATTGGACAATTTTAGGTTTAAGAGAGAAGTAGGCAAGAACTGGTTTACAAATAGAGTGGTTAACGATTTAGTAACCATATAGTTAAAGCTGAAACTACCGATTATCTTAAGAGAAGGTTAGATAACTTTATGGATGGGGATGATAGGTAGTAATGGACATGGAACTGCCTATTGTAGCTCTTATGGTCTTTTGAAGTCTCTCTTATTTTTATATTTTTATATTCTTAGGTAAAAGTGGTTATACAAAATAGCCTCACATCATCTGGGAAGCTTTATTACTTTGTGGAGCTATGATATTCAACATCTAAAGGTATTCTAATACACCGTGATAAGATTTGTTGAACAATTATCCTTCCAGTGCCGACAAATGCTGCTACAGCGTACATTCACATCCACCATCCTATTTGACTCCAAACACGATTGATTTAAATCAAACATGTTCATGTGGAAGCACGTGCCCTTGATTTTATCCATCAAGGGTTTTTAAGAAAATTATTTAAGAAGGGCTACCCTCTGATAAGCCGTAAGTGGTTCTGCTGATGTTCGGGGATGTGGCATTTTACATCTCTCATATCGGCATTAACGGGTGCTTTCTGGCTTGACACAAGACTGTTCCAGATATACTCTAAAGTTTTTCAAGACTATATCGAAAACTTTCAGGTATATCTTCAACCCACGATGGAGATTTCCACTCATAAATCACCAGGTGGTAGCCAAAATAGAATGTCTGTCTCCGTCTACTGGTGAAAGCCCTGTATGAATTCAATTCTTGCACCGGTACAAGACAGGACCCACAAACAACCTTAAGCATGTGTGTGTATTTGCACCACTAGATCTGAAATGAATGATGTAAGAAATTAATTTGGAAATTCTACTAATTCTACGTATAGTAAATAATTCCTTAACTAAAATGATAATTATGAAGTTATTTCTATTTATTATAAACGCTTGATTTATATCCATGAGTATCGTATACTTTCTGTAAAAAACATGAACTACTTAAATTTTTTATGTTGAGGAGGAAAAAGAGTTTATGATTCAGTGAATGTACAATTACTATTAGTCTTGTAACATCAGAGAATCACACCAAGAATCTCTATCACATAGGAGGGTTTTACCATCGGCTTTATTACTATTTGTGGTAGTTATGACAATACGGAAATAAAAGAGATATTTCATCATATGATAGAATTAGGAATAACATAAATATTACAGTGTTTAATCAGAGAGGGCTTTGAACATGGTTTTATTTTTATCTGTTTTATTAAGTCACATGAAGGGAGGAAACTAATTTGGGAGGGGGAGAGGCAGTGTTCCACGATATATGAGCTCGGGGAGGCGAAAGGGAGCGTGAGAGCTATATTGGAAGTATAGACTAACAGGAGAGGGGATAAAAAAAAACCAGGAATGTTAGTCCTTTCAATAGTGTAATGAACTGTATAATTACTATGTACTCTTATTTACTTAATTGCTATGGAATAAATCATGTGTGACAGTGATGTATTTCAAATCATGAAACACGGCTGTAAGCGAGCTTCGAACCAAGGTCCGCGATGCGCGAGACCAGTACGCTACCGTTCGTACAATTTGTATGTTGTGTGCGTACGAATGGTGGCATGCGGATGTCGTGCCCCGCAGGTCGTTCGAAGCTTGCTCACGGCTGGGTTTCATGATTTACTTAATTGTATTCACCTAACTTTAATATACAGAAAAGGGAGTACATTAATGGGGTTTGGTTTTTTGTCCAACCACCATCGCTAGTGCTGAGTCGATTTATGGTTTTAGCTTGGGCTACATTGTCTTTTAAGCTTTTCAAGTTGATGCATCTTTATGACAAAAATGTTGTTTTTTCGACATCCTTCAGACGTGTGTTTTTTTTCAATTTGTTTCCATGACCTCATACTTCGCTCCCGTCCCCCCCCAAAAAAAAAAAAAAATCTCTGTCAGATATATCTACTCCATTTGAAGACATAAGCACTCAGGATTTCGTGATGGTACGATCTTCGTCTTGTAAGACGCAAGCCGCTCAGGCGAGGGTTCGAATCCCAGCAGATGAGTTTATTTCCATAAGCACTCAGACCATGTCAGTCTTTTCTCTTATTTCTTTCGACGATTGCAGGATTAGTGATTTCTCTTCGTACGTTTCATCTGCAAGACTGGGAACAAATATATTCTTTTTTCTAACCCTCTTGTCCTAATTCTTAAATTTATTGCCTCGGCTTTCCCTTTGCCAAGTATCACTTCATCAACTGTTTTTACAGCTACCATAACCCCGTCATCCATTTAATTTTTTACCACATTTTCAGATTATATTCCCGTTTTTTCAGTTGTAGGAGAGCATGTTTTGGTAGCTAGGTTTCATATTAACTGATCTCATTAGATTTATTTACTAATGGGTGAAATTTCATTTCGAGTCTGATAAATAGTAAGCCATCACATTTGCATATAGAACTCCTCGTATTCTTGCACTCTCTACTATCCCTCTCACTATGCTAACCGTAAACAGTAACAATCATAACTAAACTATCCTCCCCACGCAATGCTCCTCACAGTAACTTATAACTGGTATGATCGTCCCACGATGTCAAAACAGTCTTCTTTTTTCCTGTCAGTTTTATCTACTTCATTTAATGGCTTGAAAACTGCTTATCAAGTCACCTTTTCCTCTTTTACATTTCAAAGATGGCAGGTGCATTACTTTTAATCTTTGTTCGTATATTTAATTTGCATGAGTCGGGACTAATTTGGTCAGTGTTCTATATTATCTCAATCCTTATCACTTTATGTCAGTCGTTCCCAAACTGGGGTGATTTATCCTCTGGGGGTACTTTAACAAAATTTCGGGGGTAATGGAGGGGTAAGAAAAAAAAAAAATCTGAAGCCAAGAATTCCTCAATTAGCTTCAAAGCATGAAACTTCATCCATCCCACTGATGTTCTCGACATCTTTGGCAAAAGCCATTAGAGATGCGCAAAGTTCAAATACAATAGATATACGAAAATATCGCTCGAGTTTTAATTTAGCCATATTTATCAATGTTGACTACATTTTGTGAAAGGGGGAACATGCTTAATGTGGCATGTTAATTTGGGTAACAAACTGAAATTTTTTGGAAACCACTGCTTTAGGTGGAAACCGCCCTTTCATTGCATCCAGTAATATAGTCGGAAGGGCATATATATGTATACATACATACATACATACATACATACATACATACATACATACATACATACATTTTTATATATACATGTATATATATGTATATATATATATATATATATATATACATACATATATATATACATACATTATATATATATATACATACATTATATATATATATATATATATATATATATATATATATATATATATATATATATATATATATACAGGAAAAACACTGGAAGCGTGTGTTCTTGAAAATGCAAGGTTGACCACGAAGAAAAACTATTAAAGCAGAGCGCTTTCGTGTATTCACATCTTCAGTGCAAAAAATACGTGTATTATTTGCACTCAAGATGTGAATACACGAAAGCGCTCTACTTTAATAGTTTTTCTTCGTGGTCAGCCTTGCATATATATATATATATATATATATATATATATATATATATATATATATATATATACACGCACACACATATAAGAGTAGTCCATCCTGACAAGTATGAGTAGAAGGAAAGAACCCAGAATAGAGCTTGGTAGTATTTTAACCAACGTTTCCGGTATAACCTTTGCTTTAGGGACTACAGAAGACTTGAACTAACATATGTTTATATATAGGTCGATCATCCCGTCGGTCACAGTACCAGTCTCCCCAATTTCCCCCTCTGACCCAGCATCTGCCCGTGCCTCATTCCATATTCGACAGCTACTTCCGCTACAAGGGCCGAACTGGGGAAGATTTTTTTTCTTTTTAATGTTTTTTTTTTGGTTACTTCATTCACACATGATTCTGCTGCCTTCAAAGCCTTCCTCATTCTCTTATTCCAACCCTCGTACGTTGCTGATGAGTCCTCCCTTTTTAGTAAATGTTACCATAGACCCACGTTTCTATATAATACTTCAACTGGGACAATATGGTTTTATAATATTATGCATTGATCCAGAAAAAATATAACCTTTAATTACCAAACACCCAAATAGCCTTTATTAAGTCAGAATTTTGTTCATCATTACCCATAATGTCCTGATAACGCTGAAAGAACGCTCGAACCCTCTCGCTATTCAGAGACGCGTAAATGGCTACAGTTGCATGTCTGGGTGCAGAATGTGTAAAGCGGAACAGATTAAATCAAAACTGGTTTCAACAACTTTCCTACCGGTTGGGAACATGTGCAGCGCTAGGCAGAATAAGAGGCTAAGTGTCACTCGATACGGATGTGGTCCACCGAAGCAAGATTAATCGATGTGATACAGGTTCAGCCTCATCACTACCAAAAGAGCCTCGTGCTTTTCGATAAAACATCCGCACTGTAGTGACAATAAAAGGATGGATATACTCTCCAATTAAAAGCTCGTTCAGTTACATGATCACACACACACACACACACACACACACACACACACACACACACACACACACACACACACACACACACACACACACACACACACACACACACACACACACACACACACACACACACACACACACACACACACACATATATATATGTGTGTGTGTGTATGTGTGTGTGTGTGTTTTGGAAATTTGATTTACTCCCTTTCCCCCTACCAGATATGATAGGAATAACTGAGACATGGTTAAATGGTACAGAGTTTGAAGCTGAATTTAATATTGCGGGATTTAAACACTTTCATCAGGATAGAAACCACAAGAATGGTGGGGGTGTTCTATTGTACGTTAAAAACAATGTTCATGCTTGTGTTTTAGAGAAAGTGAAACAGGATGCATATGATAGTTTGTGGGTTGAGTTAACCCAAACAAATGGACAAAAAATGAATATAGGTGTAATATATAGGCCAAAGAAATTATCATTAGCAGACGAAGAACTGTTATTTCAAGAACTGTGTAGTTTTTGCAACCGGGATTTATTGATAATGGGTGATTTCAATTTTACTGACATTGATTGGATGACCCTTGAACATGGCCTTATAGGTAGTCGCTTGATTGATTCTCTTGGTGACAATTACTTAATTCAGCATGTAAAAGAGCCCACAAGATATGGAAACTTACTCGATCTTTTGATCACTAGCCGCGAAAGCATGGTAACTGATGTAGAAGTCGGTGAATCTGTTGCAAATAGCGATCACAACCTAGTTAGATTCAAACTCCTAAACAATTTTAGAATAGATACTTGTGTTTCTAAAATACCCGATTTCAGTAAAGCTCAGTTCATAGAACTACGTCAGGAGCTTCAGCTTACAGATTGGGAGGCAAAATTAAACGAAAGACCTGTAGATCAGATGTGGGAAATATTTCAAAATACGCTCACTAAGATGATTCAAACTTACATTCCTTTTAAGGACAGACGTCCCCCAAATCAGGCTCGCCCAAAGTGGCTCGACAAAGAAACTGAAAAAAGTATTGCTAAAAAGAGACAGGCTTATAATATAAGTGCTCGGGTGCATCTAATGACTATGAAAGTTATGTATTAATACAGAGAAATTTAAAAAAGACAATAAGAAAAAGAAAACGACAATACGAAATGAACATCGCTGAGAAATCCAAAGAGAATCCTAAAGAATTCTATAGTTACATTAGAGATAAAAAGGTTGTTAGGAATCACATTGGTCCACTATTATCTGCTGACGGTCAACTTGAATATTCAAATGAAGGAATGTGTAATATCTTAAACAATTATTTTAGCTCGGTATTCGTAAACGAAACACCTCAAGGTGAATTCCAAACTGAAACCTGTGAAAAGTCTAGGGTAAACTTACTCACTACGGTAAATATAACAAAAGAAAAAATTAAAAGGTGTATAGACAAACTCAAAGTTAATAAAACACCAGGGCCTGACGGTTGGCATCCAAGAATCTTAAAGGAAATGAAAAATGAGATTGTTGTTCCATTAGAAATTATTTTCAAGAAATCCATCATATCCGGAGATGTCCCAAGAGAATGGAAGCTAGCTAACGTTACTCCCATATTCAAAAAAGGTGACAAAAAGAAACCAAATAACTATAGGCCTATAAGTTTGACTTCAATCGTAGAAAAAATAATGGAAACTATCATCAGAGATACTATCGAACATCATTTAGAAAGTAACCGTTTGATAAATGATAGCCAGCATGGTTTCAGACGGAAACGTTCTTGCGTGACTTACTCGAATTCTACAACACAGTTATCTCGAATCATGACAAAAGAAACAATATAGATTTAATATATCTAGACTTTGCAAAAGCTTTTGATACCGTCCCACACGAAAGACTACTTACTAAATTAGCTTTACACGGAATAAGTGGTAGCCTATTAAGTTGGACTAGTAATTGGTTGAATGGTCGAAAACAGAGAGTTGTTTTAAATGGAAAAACTTCTGGATGGAAAAATGTTACAAGTGGAGTTCCTCAGGTTTTCGTTCTTGGACCACTTCTATTCATAGTATATATAAATGATATAGACCATGGACTAAAATCTACTGTTTCCGAATTTGCTGATGATACAAAACTGTGCGGAGTGGCAAATGATCACTCAAACCAATTAGATATTCAAGAAGATTTAGATAAATTACAGCAATGGTCTGAAAAGTGGCCAATGAAATTTAACACAAGTAAATGCAAGGTAATGCACATAGGTAAAAATAACAGTAAGTACGATTACAAGTTATTTGGAAATTCGTTAACAAAAGTGGATAGTGAAAAAGATCTCGGCGTAATTATCAGTAACGACCTCAAATCATCCAAGCAGTGTATTTCAGCCTCTGAGAAAGCAAATAAAATTCTGGGACTGATTGCGCGATCTTTTGATTTCAAAAGTCCATCACTCATTAACAAGCTATATAAATCGTTAGTTCGTCCACATTTGGAATATGCTGTTTCCGTATGGTCACCGAATCTCATTAAAGACATTGACAGACTGGAAAAAGTACAATGGCGAGCCACAAAACTGATTCCAAATATCAAAAATAAATCATACGAAAATCGACTAAAACACATGAATCTGTTTTCCCTAAAAAAGCGTAGACTCATAGGTGACTTGATACAGGTCTTTAAGATTTTAAAGGGAATTGATAACATCAAAAGTGACAAAATTTTCACATTGAATGAGAATCGGACAAGAAACAATGGTCTCAAACTGTCCGGAAATAGATTCAATTTGGAATTGGGTAGAAACAATTTTGCCAACCGTGTAGTTAATGAATGGAATAAACCTCCTGCACAGGTAGTTCAGTTCGAAGCTTTAAGAATAATTTAGATAAATACCTAAGTAAGATGCTGTAATGATTATAATTTATCTTATATTATTTGTTTTTGTTTTGTTATCATTTGTCTGTCTGATTTTCATTTATTATTAGTTATATGTCAATTTATCATTATTTACTATTTACCTGTTTGTTTATTATCTAACTATACCTATGCATTTATTTATGTATCTTATTTGTTATTTACATTATTATAGTTTTTATTTATTATTTTATTATTAATATGATTTTTTTTTTCGCATCCGACCTAGATATGGATCAAAAGGTCTCCTGTCGGCATGCTCCGCCTTTGTAATCCTTTGTAATGTGTGTGTGTATATGTATATATGTATGTATGTATATGTATATATATGTATATATATATATATATATATATATATATATATATACATATATATATTCAAGAGAATTTTGCGTACTTGTGGGAGAGTGTAAAATAAGCAAGAAAGATCGGAATGTCGAATCGGGCCAATCTTTCGAATCTATCTCCACCCTTTTTTTTCATTTTTAGTTCTGCGAACTTTACTTCGATCATTTCCTTTCTGTTTTTCCCTGCCTCATGTTATACTTGTTCTTCTAGATGTATCTTTAACTGTCGTTTTTCATTAGTCAATTCTTTCCCATTCTTAATGTAGCCTCTAACTCTTGCAAATTATTGTGGGTTACGTAATTTTGATAGCCTCAAGGGCTATCTTCTTCATTAGAAGATGCTGGTTAAATGATTTACTGTTTCTTTGATAATGTCCAATTAGTGCGTATTTTTTAAAGGTAGCAATAAATATTGAGGGGGAAGCGAGTTCCAGCTAATTAGAAACCGAATTCGTAATACTGCCATATTAGGTAAACGCAAGTGTGTGTAATGGTGGCATAATCAGCAGCGTGCTGGTCTCGCATTCGATTAGTAGTGGGTTCGAATCCCACGCCACTGACCGATTCCCAACAGTGACTCTTAATCTGCCCAAGCAGTCAAAGCGCATAGGGCAAAAGTGACGGCTTCGGTCGCAGCTACGGGCGTCCTGGTGCACGCTCCTTACCTTCTTCCCTCTCACCAATTAAATGAAATACACCGCAATTGTGGATTTATCGATTAATATGATTTATTGAAAAAGAACGAACAAATAAACACCAGAACATAAATGTGTCATTCTTGGACCAGAACTTACTGAAATGTGAGAAGGAGAATTATGAACATCTCCAAAAGGCAACTTTTCGCTGTGCAACGAATGCTGGCACTGAATTTTGCAGATTTTCTTCTGGCTGTGGAAATAGATTACAAAGAAGATACCCGTAGTGCGATGTGATACACAGTTGCCACAATAAGTCTGTTTTATAACCACATTATTACAAACAAAACTGTATATATGTAAAGTTTTATATGTGCAACAAAAATATTTTCGAAGCATGAATTTGCAAGGTAACGTATCGCCATACCTTATCCACTCGTGCATTAGGCCAAACGACATTCCATATTCAGGCAATCCTTTACTCCCCTTTACCTTATCAGGTCTTGTGAATATGACAACATGCACACAGATATTATATGGGAATGTTTAAGGAATAGGAGACTATTGTGGAACGGAAATTTTGTGTAAGGGAAACGGGTGACTCAGGGGTAATTTTATACACGTCTTTGAATTCTTAAAGGGAACTGACAATATCAAAAGCGACAAAATTTTCACACTGAATGCAAATCAGACAAAAATTAGTGGTCTCAAACTGTCAGGAAGTAGACTTAATTTGGAACTTTGCCAACCGTGTAGTAAATGAAAAGAATAAACTTCCTGCAGACAATGTAATACAGTTTGAAGTTTATAATTTATTTAGATAAACACCCAAACAATAAACTGTACTGCCTACCATTCATTTCTTTTGATTTATTTATCTATTTCTTTATTATTACTCATTATCTGTATATCTTTTATTATTAATCTATTTGAAATTGATTATAAATCATTATCATCTATTTATCATTATCTATCTACTTATCAATTTTATTCATCTATTACTTATATTATTTTACTTCATTTTATTTTATTATCATTATTAGTATTTTTAGCATCCGGCCTAGTTATGGACCTAAATGTCTCCTGTCGCATACTTTTCCTTTGTAGTCCTTTGTAACAGACAAAACTCGATCAGTTGTAGACTGAAAATACTGATAAATGATGGAAACACCTTGGGAGCATAACATATATCAAGGATAAACCTTTCAGAGCAGAAAAATCATGGATCACAAACCTAAACTGCTGTGACATTGTCATACGTTCTATCGGTGGAAAACGCCCTGTATATTTAGAACCCAAGAAAGTATTTGATAAATAATCTTACATGAAGTTACTGCGGAAGTTGAAGCTAGGATGAAATCGAAGGCCAATTACTGGAGGGGATGGAAGACTCCTTAGTAGTAAAGAGAATTATGGCAGTAATTCTGGTAATGTATTCAGAATATTCAATACAGACATATAAGCGGCGTACGAAAATGTATTTATTTTTGAATGATCACAGATTTGGTAGCTTGGTTCGTTGCTTAGTTTGAGTATGTTAACCATTTCGTTGCAGAGGATGTGTTCTTCAGCCCCCTTGTGGTGGTGAGAATAAAGGTTAAGTTTGAAAATGCACCAAAATGGTAAACGTACATACATATACCAAAGGGTTTTTCCCCCCTACACGGGGGGTAGCCAAAAAGAAAAAGGCATAGAAACCACTCCCACCCATTCCATTTCCTATATATTCCACTCCCCTCCACCCTCCTTCCTCCCTCTTATCTTGGCACCTCCTGGATGACGGGTCATCCCTGCATCCTGTCCACTGCCCTGGGTCAGAAGCAGTGTCGCAAGGCACAGCACATCCACAGCAAGGCCGCTTCATAAAAAATGGTAAACGTGATCAATATAAATCTTTTGCTTCGAGGTTCCCTCAACTGAATAGATGATAACAGCTG
>NC_134787.1:7497311-7504811 GCF_046742065.1 Oratosquilla oratoria
AGCACTTTGCAAACCATTAGGTCCTCTAAGTTTGAGCATAATAATCCAAGATGAAATTCTTAAAAATGCCTATTTCATCACACCGGTTCTTCAAGGGCTAAACCTGGATGGACTGGAAAGCTCTGTAAGTAAATAAAATCTTTTGGTAATTACCAAAAGAAAATACTTAGATGTCCCATTTTCATCAGAATAGTATTCTCTGGGCTTAAGAATGATAATACTGATGTGAATGTCCTAAAATGTGGAAATGTGTTCTGGGCTGATGAAATTCAAGTTGATGCATAACGTGTCTCTATATCTAAGAGATAGCTAACTTTAGAATAGGATCTTTGAGACAGATTTCACATATTTTTCTCAGTTTTCACACTTTCATATCATCGGCGTTATATAAGTTGCCAACACATATTTTTTTTAACTTCAAATAAGTATTGAACATCGTATTTAGACCTTACTGGGATCTTAATCGGTCAACACTGACCAGGTAGCTTGGGCGTGACCCCTATTTGTAGATCATCTGTAATTTGTTTATATACAGTATACTGTATATACACATATGTGTATATGAATAGATTAGAGAAATGAGCAACTGGATAGAGGAAGAATATGTAAAGACGTATTCAAACACATTATTACTTTTACGCTTCGATCAATGAGGTCATCTTCAGAAGACTAATAATACGGCTCAAAATACTATATATATATATATATATATATATATATATATATATATATATATATATATATATATATATATATATATATATATATATATATATATACACATCCTGTCTTGGGTCGTCGGGGAGGTAATCTCTCCGGGAAGGTCAGCTCGTTAGTTGGGCGATTGTTCTAGCCCTCTTTCATCCATTAATAAAATGCTTGCCACTTTCGCGAGGCACATGAAGACTTCTCTGTCGTTTGTGTTCTTGGAGGTGTTGATGTAGAAAGCTTCAACTGTATTGCTTGTGTTTTTCTTAGGCCTTTCTGAAGAACTTCGACTTCGTTCTAATTGGGCAAATGTTCGAATTTGTTCGCATAGAGAACTAGAGAATTGGATGTACGCTGCGCCTTCAGGTCAGTTTTGTGTTCATTTATGCTTTTTCATGCAGTGTATGTCCTTCTGCATACTACGATGAGACAGGTAGATACATTCAAAATACAAATAAATGAACACGAAATTTACCTAGAGGCCCAATTGTCTAGTTCTTCATGCAAAAAAATTCTGGGACTATTGGGTTAATATTTATCCTCAAATGTTAATCTCCACTTGTTGGGCTTGGTGGTGGGTACGGGTGTGGGAAGGCTAATCATGGATATGTATAGTAGCCAAAAACAACACTAATGGTGGGGTGGGCTTATAACCTACCCCCGGTCAAAATCACCCACTGTGCGGGTTGCCGGTGTATTGCATATGAGGCACAAATGCGCCGAGCCTAGTCCCCGTGAACTTCCGACGGGCTCTCCGTGGGGGCGCCTTGAGCATTCGTTCCCTGTCTTGAAGACCAGGCATTGGCGAAATAAGTAGTGTAAGTTACGCTTACTTCTGGTCGGGCTGCAACGATGGGATTCAATTTGCAGGAGTAGCTGTAGGCATATCTAGGCATATCTATACTACAAGCACGCCGTTATAAAGGTTAATCTCGTTGATGAGCGCACGATGTTGACGGTGACTTTGGGATTCATCTCTCTTACTATAGTATATGCTCCTGCCTAGGCATATGAACATGGAGGGGAGTTGTGTCGTGCCAAAACTGCCTCTATAGTTGACCAGTGTCTGCCACAAGACACACTTATTTTTGGGGGCAACTTCAATGTGGTTATTGGCACCGGCCAGCTGGCTATAAAGTATACATTAACCCTCATGGTTCTAGAACCAAGAATATCAACATTTTTTTTTCTTCTGAACTTTGCAAAATGCAGAAAACTGAGGACTGCTGCGTCCTGGTACCGGTGACGAGGGCCATACCGATGAATTTGTTGTAGTAATGTCGGAGGAGTGATCAAATGAGATCGAGCATAAATTTGATTACGGCTATATCGCGATTTCGGGTCTTTGAACTCTTCTTTATCTTGTAGAGAGATGTTTATTCCTCCATATTTGAGATGAGAAGAGACTAAGGACTATGGACTACCTAGAACAGACCAACCGCCCGCGCGGGATCGGTTTTTGTGGGAGGGGAAGAAAGTTATGTAGGCAAATGAAATGATAACTGTGTATAAAAGGGGATATTTATTAAGACTTGTAGTGTGGCTTAGGAGATTTGGGTAGGAGGCTTGAACATCGAGGCTTGCATCTACATCAACCAAAATCGGGGAAAATGGTCGAAGACATAGTTGTAGAGAAAGGTAGACCCACGGAAATTTTTTAGTGAGAAGTAAACTGAAACGAGAAGATGTTGTAGGAGAGAAAGCTAGATAGGAAGTGAGTTTTAGTCTAAGAAAAACATGTACGAATGTTTGTGCATGTGAGCGTGATTATAAATGATTACAAAGGAAGAGCATGCGGACAGAAGACCCTTTGGTACATAACTAGGCCGGATGCGGGATTATTTTTCTTGGGAACTGTGTGTATATTTCCTACTATTCCTTGCCTTCTCCCTCCTGTGCACGACAGACATCGAAAAGGAAGAAGACGGGATGTTCACATGGATATATACGATTTCTCGTGTATACCGCACGTGGGAGAATGCGCCAGGAAACTGAAGCGGGATCTATCTATAGGCGTCATCTGGGGCGAGCACGCTTGCATTCAATTCTGAATGGTCAGCTCTGATTGAAGCTGGATCAGTCAGGCTAGGGAGAGCTTGTAGATCCTCAGCTTGTATGTTGACATTTGGGTTTAAACCTTTAGTATATTGTGCTTCGTGTAAAGTTAGACGATGTACATGTAGATAACATTTCTGATTTTTTTCCCAACATTTTCCTGGTGAAAGTAATTTTATGTACCTAACGCTCCTGCTGTAAGATGTTAGCTTAGGTGTCGAGACAGCTTCATTGTGGTCATACCGATTTAGGTGGAGGGGAGGGCTTCACAGTTCCTCCGTTACAGTTGAACCTATACACAACATGTGACTTTTGAAGTATCTCTTTCTCTTGGAGGTGGCTATTCCTCAACAACAGGTGATTGGTCTTCTTAGTTTTGTAGTATATGATCAGAATGAATCTTTTTTCAGGGTTGACTGGTTTCACATTCCGCTTCACCGTTTGCTTAATTATTCTTCCCTCCTCCTTATATGTTGTGAAGAAGGTGGCTAATTATACACGGTTTTCTTCATTTGCCGAGTAATGTCCATGTTGGAGAAGCCGTTGTTAACTAACACTTGAGTGGAGTGATCAGTTTCCTTATGCACTTAATTCCAAATGCTACAGTAGTGAGTCCTCTCGGAATATAATCTTCTTTGGTACAACGCTCATACAGGCCACGCTGTACAGCTTGAGTGCTGTATTAAGGAAACTCCTTTCATCTGTTCCCGTAGTAACAAATATCGCCAGATGGACAAGGTAGCTATGGGTTTCCCCCTAGGAATTCTACCAGCGATCTTCATAGGTATAAATTGAAGAAGAGGTGTTTAGCCTAATGGAAAAACCGGATATCTGCTGCAGATACATCGATGGCATATGTATTAAAAACAGCATCGCAGAGTATGTATAACAACTTAGACTGCTCCCACAGGAAACCTGACGGAACGATGTCATTCGTAGAGGTTCTTGCGCAGCAGAATGATACTCTTTTAACACAGAAATCTATGAGAAAACAACTAATCCAGGCCTCTGTTTACATGGAGGCAGTGAGTGCCTTCAGAGATATAAGGACTCATCATAGGCGCTTATATTCGGAGAACACTCACCACATTGTAGCACTTAACAGCAAGTGCATAAGGAAACTGAGCACTTCACACAGGCATTACACGGCAAATGAAGATCATGGATAAATGGTATAAGACAACTATTTCAAAGCCACCATCTCCACATCCTATAAGGAAGACGAGAGAATAATTAAACAAATAGTCAAGCGGAATATGAGACCAGTCAACCCTGAAAAACACTCAATTTGATCATACACTATAAGAGTAGGAAGACCGGTAGGAGTATGAAAGAAATTAAAAAAAACAACAAAAATATGTTTTAGAAAGAAGTGCAGGGAATGAGAGGATGAGTCAGGTAGAGAGGAAAAATCAAAAGGTGCACATGCACAGATTGTTTGTAGCAGTGTACGGAGCAAGGAGGATGACAGTGATGGGGGAGGAAAATGTCAGGGATATTGGCAAGATGAGACACAAAAATCTCAGAAAGTAATTAAGCTGGAAAAACACCTGGATTTGAGTTTGATAGAGAATCTTGAAAATAAAGAATGGAGGAAAGTGAAGATAGTATAAGGATGATTCATTTAAGATAAAACAAAATAAAGGGTGCAGATGAACATATCTAAATGGAAGTGGAGGTGGTAAGGGCAAGATGGAATAATTATTTCAGAGAATTTTTAAATGTAGATGAGGTTAGAGAGAAATTTATTGTGGTAGTGGGAGGAACTAGGAAATGACTGTATTAGGAGAGGAAAATAATAGGGCTATAGGAAAAGATGAGGTGAACTGGTGTCTTGTGTAGTATCTTAAAAGGAAGAAATGGTTATAGTGGATCGGCTAGTGAGGTTGCTTAATGTATGCCAAAGGTAGAGGAGTGTTCCGGAAGACTGGAGGAGCGCTTGTATAGTTCCACTTTAGAAAGGAGAAAGGGACAAATATTATTGTACTGTACTACTTTCAGTGGGGTTAGTTTGATGAGAGTAGTTGGGAAGGCATATGTGTGGTGTTAAATAGATATATAGATATACAGATAAATAGATAGATAGATAGATAAATAGATAGATAAATTTGAATATATTCCATCCATGCTGTATCATAATTTACGCCCTTCATATCTGACTTCTATGTCCACTCACCTGTCTCACCCAATCGCATCATATCAAAACTAATTTCTATTTGTTTTGAAAAATTCCAAAACTGTTGTTTTCATCCTCTTGCTCTCAACTTTTTTGATTGCGACAGTTCTCCTTTTCTTTTCTCTCTTTCTCCGTTTACATCTTGCTGTCATCTGAACTCCTATTTTTATATTTCGCAAATAGATTTCTCCGTTTTTACAATTTTCTTTACTTCTTCGTGTCATCATCCTTCATTCTTGCCATTGTTCTAGACAGTTTAGCACCGCAATCTTCCGTATTTTGGGGAATTTTAATCCCATATATATATATATATTTTTTTTCAATGATGACTTACTCCCCCATTTCCACAACTTTCTGCCTTTTCTTTATTTCATCTTCATGTCTTTTCATCATTTATTGTAAACAACCTTATCTTGATAAACTTCTCTTCAACTCTCCATTTATGATTCTCTCTTATCTTTCCCACTTTGTAATACGACACTTCTCTTCCCAAATTTCTAGGTGTACTCTTTTTAGTAACTCGTCTCTCAACACATATTCTAGAAGTTCTTTTTGTGTTTATCTTTTGTAACTCGGGAATATTCATATGCCAACTTCTCAAGGAAAATCATAGAACCGTCTGCATTTCAACTCATACCTGTAATATCTAACTCCCATTTCTACAATACAGTCCCTCAATCTAAAGTTGCCCGTTATTCTCTTCACTACACAATCTTTTATTCTAGTTTCGTACATTCAAATATCAACATTTTATACTCCTTTTCCGCCATTCATTTTTCCTCATTCATTTCCCACCAAAAATACTCCATCTCACTTGTCCACCTGTCTTTGTTGGCACACCTTCATTCACTACCTCCAACCTTCTCGTTTATTTCCATATTGATCCACTCTATTCTAGATTCCACACATCTGTGTCCCTGATATAATATCCCATCTGCTTCAGTATAATTGACAAGCCTTTGCGAATCATTCCCATCCATGCACACTCCGGGTTCTACCATATTCTCCTATGATTCCTTCACCGTTTGATTCCTTTCTTTCGGAATGTTTCTGTCTTTCTTTGACATTACTTCAGGATAATCTTGCACGCCCTTTTCTGTATTCTCTCCATTTTTTCCACTAGGGTGAGCGACGTGGATCACACTGGGGAAGCATACATGAGGACATGAGGGTGGGGAGTATAAAGGTGGTGTGGATTTCACGTTCCTCCTCCGCTGGCGTACCCAGCTGCATGGGTATTCGTAACATGTACAGTTTTTATGAGGCTGTATCTATGTATGTATGAATGTATGTATGTATGTATGTATACATGTATGTGTGTATACATGTTTATATGTATGTATGTATGTATGTATGTATGTATGTATGTATGTATGTATGTATGCATCTATGTATGTATGTATGTATGTATGTATGTATGTATGTATGTATGTATATATGAATGTATACATGTATGTATGAATTCATGTATGTATCTCTATGTATGTGCGTATGCATGTATGTATGTAAGAATATATATGTATGTATATATGTATATTTGTATGTATATATGTATGCATGTACTGTATATATGTATGTATGTATGTATGCACGCATGTATGTAAATATGTATGCATGTATGTATGTATGTATGCATGTACGTATGTATATATGTATGTAGATATGCATGTATGTACATATATATATATATATATATATATATATATATATATATATATATATATATATGTTTGAAATGCAGAAACTGAATGGTAAAAAGAGTAGAAGAAATTTACAAAAGCTTTACTTGTCAAAGACCGTAAATGAGTCAGTAAATTCATCTGTAGACGTTAGCATTGTACCAGAGATTACAAAGGAAGAAGTAGAATTTGCTCTAAAAATATGAAACGAAGAAGAGCACCTGGGGAAGATGGTATATCGATAGATCTTATGTTCCATGTTTCTGCCCCGTACAGTGCTGTTGGCACAATCACTCCTTCATACAATCTCCTTTTAGCATAAATTCCCAAATGTCTATTTCTCATTACAGTTTTTGATCCCCCCAGACATTTACTTGTTTCTCTCAATCAACATTCTACCTCCACCCCCACTCCTTCATTTCCTGCCACATTTGCACCCAAGTATGTAAAACTGTCCACTTTCTCCAGTCTCTCTCCCTTTTACTCACATTTATCTTCAACTTCCTTCTTTCGCACACCCTCCCAAACTCTGTCACTAACTTCTTCAATCCCTCCTATGATCCTGCTGCAAGCACAGTGTCATCAGCAAACAACAACTGGCTTATCTCCCACTTTTCTCCATTTTCTTTAACCATCTGCAATCCCTGACCAACTACCCTTATATTTACCTCTCGCACCACCCCATTCATGTATAAATTGAACAGCCAGGACGACATAACACATCCCTAACGCAGTCCCACCTTACCTCAAACCACTCATTCTCTCCATTTCTAATCCTAACACAAGCTCTACTACTCTCGTAAAAACTCTTGATTGCTCTTAACAGCTTTCCTCCTATTCCATATATCTGCAATACCTCCCATAGTGTCTTCCTGTCTACCC
>NC_134787.1:7512311-7514811 GCF_046742065.1 Oratosquilla oratoria
ATATATATATATCTATATATATATATATTAATATATGTATATAATATATATATATATATATATATATATATATATATAGATATATACATATTACAGAACTTCTTCAGAAGTCATTATATTACACAAATGTTATATTACTTGGAAGAAACAACGTGTTAACTGCTAAGGAGCTGTGGAATGTTTTACAATAGCTTGAATGGCTGCCTCTCTGGTAGGGCGAGAGTTGAAAAAGGGAGTGACGGGTAGAGCCATGTAGACAGGAGAGCCTGTAGCGTTGTCTTGGCCGAAAACATGTTGTGGTCTGGCAATATCTGTTGCGTATGCTCCGGTGTGTGTGTATTTACCTAGCTGTATTTACCTAGTTGTATTTTGCGGGAAGGGGAGCTACGCTCGTGGTGTCCCACCTTCGTATCTCGCAGTGTCTCGTTTGCTCTTAAACTCATGGATGGTTTTTGCGCACAGTATTTCATTGTCCAGTTTTTCCAAGTGTCCACTACTCTATGTGGAAAACTGTTTTTCTTCAGATTTCTTCTGTAGCTATGTTTTTTGATTTTCTTTCCATGTCCTCTTGTGCTTCTCTTGTCCCAGTTTAACAAGTCCTCTCTATCGAGTATTTCTGTGCCCTTCATGATTCTGTAGATGGTCAGTAGGTCATCTCCCTCTCTTCTTTGCTCCAGAGTCGGTAACTCCAGTTTAGCCAATCTCTCCTCATATGACAAGTTTGCAAGTGCAGGTGCCATTTTTGTGTCTGCTCTCTGGATTCTTTCTATTTTCTTTATATTCTTTTTGGTACTGGGTGACCACAATGTCGCCGCATATTCTAGTCTAGGCCTTATCAGTGTGACCAATACTTTTTTAATAATTTCTTTGTCCAAATATGTAAATGCCACTTTTATTGATCCTAGTAAGTTGTAGGATTCTCCGACAATTTTGTTTATCTGTATATCATAGGACAAGTCGTTTGAGATAATTACACCCAAATCTTTTTCGGATCTCTCCTTCTTTACCTCCTTTGTTCCAATTTTATATTGTCCTGATATTCTATTTTTGCCTTTTCCAAATTCCATTATGCTACACTTGTTAATATTGAAGTCCATTTCCCATTTCTGACTCCAGTTTCATACCTTATTCAGGTCTTCCTGCAGTGATTCACAATCCTTTTCAGTTTTTACTTTCCTTAACAGTTTGACGTCGTCTGCAAAGACGCTCATGTAACATTTTACATCATCATTCATGTCATTCACATAAATAGCAAACATTATTGGAGCCAGTACAGATCCTTGCGGTACTCCACTGATCACCTCTTTCCAACCTGAATATATTTCTCTGAGCACTACTCTCATCTTTCTACTAATCAAGAAGTCCTCCATCCATTTTAGTAGGTTCCCTTGTACCCCTCCTATATGTTCCAGTTTTCTTTATTTTTTTATATTTTTTGTGTGGTACTTTGTCAAAAGCTTTTTGTAAGTCCAGGAAGGCACAATCAGCCCATCCATTCCTTTCTTGCACTATGTCTATTAATGTTGAGTAGAAACATATCAAGTTTGTGGTACATGATCTTCCGTGTTTGAACCCAAATTGTCTTGGGTTTATTATATTATTATCTTCCAGGTGTTCCACCAATCTATTCTTGATGATTTTCTCACAAATTTTGGCTATAGTGTTTGTTAGTGAGACTGGGTTGTAGTTAGTTGGTTCTTCCTTGTTTCTTCCTCTATATATTGGTACAATATTAGCATTTTTCCAGTCTTTTGGTATTTTTCCTTCTTTAAGTGAGCAACTAATTATGTTATGTATTTCGTCCGTCAGTTCTTCTTTGCATTCTTTTAGAATCCAATTTGTAATTCCATCCGGGCTATGTGATTTCCTGACGTCAAGGTTTGATAGGTGTTCCAATATTTCTTTTTGTGTTATTGTTATCTCGCTCGTGGGGGGAGATCGCCTTTCATTACCTTTGTCCCAATATTGTGCTTTCTCTCTCGTGAAGGTAGATTTGAGTTGCTCTTTGCATTTATCTATAATATCCTTTTCGTGGTTCATTTTTCCCTCTCTTCTCACTTTAACATACTCATTTCTATAGTTTATATAAACTTGCCATTTTCAAGTATTTTTTTTTATATCTTTCTCCATCTTTTCCATGCTTTGTCACTTCTATCTTTTGCCTCACTGCATCTTTTGTTGAACCAGCATTTAATGTACACTCTCTAGCTTCTGTCTTGGTACGTGCCTATTCACCCCTTCATTGTGATTATCCATCAAGATATTCCATTTCTCTTCCACTTTTGTCTCTTCCATGTAAAATTTTTCCCAGTTTGTATTGTGGAAGAATTTCTTTAGTTTTGTAAAGTCCTTTCCTATGCTTTTCATTTCTCTCCATGTATATTTCTTCCTTTAGTTCAGTCTCAATGAGAATATGGTAACTCTTTCCAATTGGTGTCTTGTATTGGATTTTATCCACAATTTCAGGTTCTGTTGTAAATATTAAATCTAGTTTCGACGG
>NC_134787.1:7517311-7537311 GCF_046742065.1 Oratosquilla oratoria
GGATATTAGTTTAATGAACAGACAGAAAGTTTTAGTTACTTGGGAAGTTAATTTCAGAGAAGGAATAAATAACAAAAATAGCATTGACAAGACAACATTTGGAAGAATAAAAAATATACTAGTGAGACGAAGAATACTGAAATGTTATATGATGGAAATTCCTTGGAGTGTTCGTGCATAACATTAGATGGCATTGAGAAGATTAGAAGCAGAGAAATAACAGATGAAAAGCACAAGGAGGAAGTAGTTGAATTTCGTTGTCCATATCATAAATGCGGATGGACTCGAGAAAAACTGTCTATTAAAGAGAGTGGAAGGTATGAAAACAAGAGAAAGAACGAGGGTAAAGTTTATGGATGCACTGTTAAAACAGCTCGGAGATGGATGGATTATTGTGGACCTGGTAGAGGCCAGCTGATGAAAGAGGAAGATGGTGTTCTATTGTAGCCAACATCACTTGATTGGCACTCCAGTAAAAAACCTAATCCATCAGGAAACAGGCATACGTACAAAGTTGCCATAGTTGTCCGGAGAGAATACAACAATGTGGACCAGGGTAATTCAGGATTTTGCATGGGATTAATAGTCTATTCTTTAGGAACTACATTTCCTAGAACATTCAGTCGCTTCTATGGATTTTGTTCTGGTTGAAACCGGATGCTTTAGTAGGTTCAAAGAAATTCATTGCGTTTTGGTGGAATGAAAGGTTGAGAAAAAATGCCTTTACTCATTATGCAAAGCTTGTATACCGCGTTAGATATATTTTAAGGATGAAAGCAGACGATTTTATTACTTTCAGAGAAACTCCTTTAATATCGTGGGTAAACAATACACAAAACTATCTTGACCAATCCTCTGAAGAGTTGTGTTCTTCGCAGGATTTTGTTCTAAGTAATCAACTTATCTAGCTCAGAAGAACAACAACTCTCTGTTATGCTTTCCAGGATTAAACAAGAACACAATCTACTGACCCTTTTAAACAGTAAGTTCTTACTAAATGTTTTCTCCTGGTCAATGCGAGAGAATTATATTCTATGTCAAGAAAATTATATTTTCGTGTATTAAACAATGCAAAATATGTTTCGAAACCATCTTAGCGATTAGTCTTCTTCTAAATCGATCCTATCTCTAAATATTTATTTCAGATAATCTTATTCTAATTAGGGAAAGCTCTCTGTGTATATCTGGGTTAATGAAAAAACTATCTCAATTGATACTATCAGTTTCAAATCAGGGGAAAAGTTTGTGGTTTTGGGAGAAAATGGAACCACAAATTTTCGGACGTAATATGTTGGAATATTGATCCGTCTACAAGCTATACTTGAACATGTTCTACAATCTACATAATCTTCAGAACATCACATTCTTATAAACGTCATAGATCAAATTTACCATAGAGATAAAAAGTATCTAATTTTGAAAGTATCTTCTTTTGAGTCTTGTATGATTGCAATAATGGGGGATGTCATTCTGACATCATGTGAAAAAGTAAAAAAAAAAGAAAAAAAAAGAGCCATTGCTCTAAAGCGTTTGTCTCCTTTAAGGATTTTATTCTGGCTAGCCCAGACAATGTCAGTCAGCTCAGAGAAACCCCTATGTACGTTCGATGTTTAGGCAATGTAAACAAGTATCTCGACTGACCGTCTAAACACGAAAGCGTGTTGTCTCCTTTAGTGAGGTCGCTCTAGCTAACGACAATTTCTACTTAGCCCATAAAAATCACTATTTGCTTTCATGAGTTAAATAGTATACAAAACTATTACGGTTGATTTTCTAAGGTGTTAAAAAATCACTATTTGCTTTCATGAGTTAAATAGTATACAAAACTAGCACGGTAGATTTTCTAAGGTGTTAAGTCACATTTAAGTATTTCTTCTAGCAAGCGCTAGATGAATTGAATCTCAAGATTCCGTTGCATTGATTTATTTCTGACTAAAGCCAGAAGAATCTATTCAGCTCATAGTACTTCTATGCTCTTTTGGATTAAGAAAATATAAAAACCTAGTTTGGTTTACTCTAAAGCATTGTCCTATCATCGTCACAATATTACATTTAGTTCAAATAGTCCTATCCGTGCCTTCCTGGGTTAGCCAGTATAAGAAACTATTGATTCTCTAGAGCCTTCTTTAGGACTTTTTCTGGTTAATGAAGAGAAAATGTAGGAGTTCGGGCGGGGTAAACTGTAAAGTGAGGAAAAAAAGTAAATGTCTTGGCAGGGACAAAAAGTGTCATGAGGAATAGGTACTCTATCTGAGGATGGATGCAAAGATTATATATGAAGAGGTGATTGTGCCTACAACACTATATGAGGCAGAGATTTGGAATTTAAGAGAATCAGAGAAGAGAAATTTAAACGTGTATGAGATGAAGTGAGGGTTACGAGGATGGATAGGTGAGAAATGAGGAGGAGAGAGGGTGGAAAGGGAACTGGCAGGTAAAGCTGCTGAAAAAATACTGCAATGGATTGGGCACATGGAAAGAATGAGCTATCTTACCATGAGGGTTACGAGGATGGATAGAGTGAGAAATGAGGAGGAGAGAGGGTTGGAAAGGGAACTGGCAGGTAAAGCTGCTGAAAGAATACTGCAATGGATTGGGCACATGGAAAGAATGAGTAAGGAAGGAATAGGAAAACGAGTGTGTTAGGGAGAAGTAGATGTAGAGAATTTGAAGAGAAGGCCGAGAATAAGATGTATGGATAGGGTGAAGGGGTCAAGGAATAAAAGTGGAATGGCTATTGCGCAGAGAAGGAGGACGGCAAGAGATATGTATGTGCAGAAAGTGGTTGTGAATGGACGATAAATTGACGCAGCTCCAAAGGGATTTCTCCTCGTCTTTTTTACTATCGCGTGAGGAAAAACGAGTAGATACGTTACTGTACTTTCTCCCATGATTCCTGAACTGAAAAAGCCAATAATCACATCCGTTTTTACCTAGAATGTATGGAAGCATTGCCGCATGGAGGCTGAATTTTTTTGCTATCTTACCAAAAGGGCCAATTTTGAGGCATTTCTAAGGATATTTTGTAATACGATTTTTTATCTATCCAAGATGGAGCAACAAATTAGATACCAAATGAATGAGCAGGATCAATTCTGCATATGATAACTATTAGAATTGCCGAATTTTCCCCATGACTTTTAATAGATACGAAATTGTTGAAAATATTGACTTTTTTACTAACCTGGAGACATGGTTTTTGTATGGAGCAAGAAAGAGCAACAAAATAGTTACATACATACATACATAAATACATACATATACCAAAGGCTTTTTCCCCCTTACAAGGGGGGTAGCCAAAAAGAAAAAGGCATAGAAATCACTCCCACCCATTTCATTTCCCATATATTCCACTCCCCTCCACCCTCCTCCCTCTCTCTCATCTTGGCACCTATTGGATGACGGGTCATCCCTGCATCCTGTCCACTGCCCTGGGTCAGAAGCAGTGTTGCAAGACACAGCACATCCACAGCAAGGCCGCTTCATAAATTCGGCGACCCCCCTCTCCGTCCCCTCATGCAGGGAGAAGACGGGGAGAAATCCCTTCGGGCTGCGTCAAATTTTTTCTCATACATACTTCCTCACCCCCCATCCCCCACCCACTCCCCCTCATGCATCACAGCCTCATCCACACACAATCCTTCTTCATTCATCCCTATCTTCTGTCCTCTCCCGTCTTTTGAACGGGTACAATCTGATTAACAAAGTTCCGTACATTTGACATGTATCAGGCAAAATGGAAAATGTAATGTTGCAACAAGTCAGAGCATCAACTGAAACTACCAAAGTAATTATGATTATATGTATCAAAATGATGTTACATAATCATTTGTTAAGTGTTTGCTTCTTGATGCTTTCGAAACGCGTCTGTTGTATTCCACAGCATGGAAGAGATATTCCCTATGCTTGGGGTCTGTGGTGATGACATTTGCAAAATCACTCATCATCTTAACTCCACGCTCAATGATGCCTTTCATTACTCTAAGGTTTCTCACATATTCCAAGGCTTTCTTGTAGTCCTCCCTCTCTGGCCATGATTTAACCCGACCCTGGAGCCAGTCAGGTCCAATGCTGAGGATGTCTACCAAAAATCTCCTAGTGTGGTCTTGGCTGTCACTTACTGAAACACAGGTTTCCCCTTCTGAAACTGTCTGGCTTCTGAGTGGCTTGCAGCTGAGAAGGAATGTCCTGTTTCTGCTTGTCATTCAGCCTGCTGCTGAAGAGCGCGAATGGCACGGCCTCCTATGTCAAGTACCACTTTTGATTTTCCATCTTCTGAAGAACTGCTTCAGCAACATTTGGGTCTGATCTCGCGTACCTCAACATGTCTTGGATGAGATGAGCTAAAGATAATTCACAGAAGCATCCCCAGCTGATGTTGAGATCATCCACATTGGTGTGTAGAACAGTGCCAGGAACATGTTGATTCGTTCCAGCTTTGCAACAGTCTCTTCATCATACTCAAGCTGTGTTCCAGATGGTATTACATTCCATGACTCTCCTGGGAATGTCAAAGTCATATTGTCTTCATGGTAAGAACATCCAGGACGAGGCTGCTGGTAATCCATATCCTCTGTGTTAGCGTCACTGTCACTGAAATAATTCCAGGTAATGTCGTCCACTTGAGTAACTGCCTCTTGTTCTGCTACAGGTGCAAAATAATACAAAGTGGTATGTGAAAGTGCAAAACAAAAAAATGTGTTAAGCATCTAAAACTGCAAAATTATACAGTGTGGTAAGCATGTAAAATTTCCAACTTGTTGTGATATTCAAAAGTATGATTAGTAAAAGTATGAAAGTATGATTACCTTGTTCTTGCCTCTGCAATTGCCTCTCAGTCCGGCCTACTTGTTGCTGGGGTCTCGTCTCAAAGATCTTGTCATGACCTGACATGTGACCTTTTATGTCAGTCTTCTGGTCCTGGCAGAACCTGATATCCTCGTTTTTCTTCTCCCTGGATAACAGTCTGTTGTTCTCTATATCCTGGACAGTTTCTGGAGCTCCTATGTCGAACAGGCTGTCCAATTCAAAGACAAATGCACTCCTCTTTCCTCCAGGGTCACTTACTCTTCATTTGCTCTTCATCAGTGCTCTGTGTTTGTCATGGAATTTCACGAAGAGCTTCATGCAGCTCTGTCCGGTCATCGTCTTGATTCTAGCCATCTGCCGGAATGGGATGGTAGCTTCAACCGTTTCATAGGTGAGGTCTTGAACTATGAGTTTCCCTTATTTTCTGGTAAACTTTGGTAATCAAGGAAGTACTGGAATGCTTGTACTGGAACCATTGATGCAAGTTGAAGGGTATCCAACCAGGAAGGTTTCAGTGAGAGATCTGGTGGACGGCCGACATGATGCTTGCTTGTGGACTGCAGGTGGAGGTTCTGAGACCAACTGTGCGTTCTCGTAGCTCCTTGCTTGATGCCATTGTGAAGTATCTTGTGGATAGTTTTCTGGATTTGGACCGAATTTCTGTGCTGCCTTTACTTTTGTACTGTTCAGTATTGTTTCTGTGAATATGAAATATGAAATTAAATACTGAAATTATGTATGAGTTTTGGTCTAAATTAACATAAAATTCAAACATCCATACAAAAACCATGTATACAGGTCATACAGGTTAGTAAAAAGTCAGGATTTTCAACAATATCATATCTTTTAAAATTCACGGAAACAATTCACCAATTATAACGGTTGTTGTATATAGAGTAGATTCTGTTCTTTCATTTGGCATTAAATTTGTTGCTCAATCTTAGATATATAAAATATTACACCACAAAATATGTTTAGAAATGCTTCAAAATTGGCCCTTTTGATATGATATATAGCAAAAAAAAAAAAAAAAAAAAAAAAAAAAAAAAAAAACTCCATGCGGAAATGCTTCCATACATACTATATAAGAATGGATGTGATTTTTATTGTTTTTCAGGTTAAATTTTTTGGAACAGGTCCACCTATCAATATGATATTTAATTACCCAAAAAGTATTTTTAGGAAAGTAGTAAATGTACACCGAAGGACGAATGTACATAGCAGCCTCGGGGTTTACAAACTACCTTGTAAGGACTATAAAGAAGTGCTTTGGGGCCAAACAGGAAGAGAACTGACTACAAGAATCAAGGAACACAAGAACTCCATCAAATATTGTCAAGAATATTCCGCAGTGTTCCTACATACCAGCAAAGAGGATTATCGTATGGACTGGGATAATACTACAATCGTTTATAAATCCCACTGCAGCTTTCGAATGAAAATCATAGAATCCTCCCTTATTAAACATACACCTAATTTTAATACCTCCAAAGGTCAGTGGTCCCCAGACTGCATAACTTGGATGAATGCATAGAAGTCCATCTCTAAAGCAGCCGGGCTTGACCTCACTATCGGCCAACCTCTGCCCCGATCTCATCAAGGACACATAACCTGAGTCCCCCCTTTCCATGTCCCCAAATGTACCCTTCTTAGCTATATATAATCTCATACTCCACACTATGTATCATTCTGCCGAAGAGGACCACAGATAGTGGTCGAAATTAACAGAATTTCTGTCCATCTTATCTTATTCGCCGACAGTGGGTCAATAAGTCTTATATACTGTATATATGTGTGTGTATATATATATATATATATACATATGTATTTATACACACACACACACACACACACACACACACACACACACACACACACACATATATACATATATATATATGTATCTGAATAGAATCACCAATGACGACGATGTCAATCACATAATTCCGACAGTTGTCCCCGGACTCGAACCCAGGACTTATATGTTAGCAAGTCTATGCTTCTACCAACCACGCTATCGAGGCTATAAAATCCTTCAACCTCGGGGTTATTCTACACCCGCAGGATTTGAGTCGACTGCTAACTGCCGTCCTAATCTCAATTTCACGAAGGACCAAGCCGATAGTAGTGGTGAAGCAGGTACGTATCCTTGATGGACTCAAATCCTGCGGGTGTATATTAACCCCGAGGTTGAAGGATTTTAAAGCCTCGATAGCGTGGTTGGTAGAAGCATAGACTTGCTAACATACAAGTCCTGGGTTCGAGTCCGGGGACAACTGTCGGAATTATGTGATATATATGTATATATATATATATATATATATATATATATATGATGAAGGTGGAAAAAGAAGTTATATATATATATATATGTATATATATATATATATATATATATATATATATATATATACAAATGTATGGTCTCTTGCTGGCTCCTTCATTCTTACGTTCTTGTGTTCTGATACGGGCTGAGGGTGGGGTTCAAGGGTGGCTCTTGATTCTAATGTAGCCAAGTTAAAAAGGAAGGAAAATGGCGATGGATGAGATTGGGTTGGATGGTGATGGCTACATGTTTTGGCTGGGTATCTCTATCATGAAGTGAAAGAAGCCTTTTAAGTATGTAGATAGATCGATAGAAAGTAAAACTTCTTTGTGATTTTGTAGGATAATCATTGTAAAAGTAGTTTAATTTGATTCTTTAAAATGTAAAGTCTTCTCAAAATTTTGTTCATGTTGATGGAAAGTGTTTTCTTTTTTGTCTTGGAGAAAGACCTTCTACGTTAACCTTCGTGCGTTGAACAACGTTAGAATTATTTTGATTGAACTTGTAAAGAACATTTATTTTTAAGAATTTTGCTCGAGAGAATACCGGATTGTACGGTGTTATCCAAGATGGACGCTTCCACTTTAGACTCTAGGGTAGTATTCGTAGATGGACGCTGTGCATATAGACACTTTGAAATAAAACTATTGTGTATTCAAAATGTATATAGGTTCTCTAGCTAGAAACAGAGTATATTATGTTTGATGGACTTTCGGGAAAAATAGTGTATGTTTGGGTTTTACCACTATACAAAGCCATCTGCTTTGGTAGGAGGTTTTAGCTTTCATACAAATCATTCGAGAAAACCACAAAAATATTTATATGTAAGATAATTAAGACCTGTACCTCTTTTATTCATGCCATTAGAAATGATAAATCATTAACTGAAAGTAGCATTTCCAATATCTAGAAAAAGTATAGCTTTCGATAAAGCCGTTATTATTTATGTTTGCTTGTGGAGAAAGATATATATTAAACAGCCTCAGTAGCTAATGCACTGCAATTATTCCTCCTTTTGTTAGACACTTTGCATGACACACATCAGCTTCCACCATTTCCAATGCTCTTTGTACCCCATCTGGAATCTAATCCACAAATATAATATTATCCTTTGCAGTAAAAGATATGACAACCCGGCATTTAATTGCAATTGGATAGGACAGTGGTAGTAGTAGTGCTAGTTCATCTTCTATCGCCTAGTTGCCCTGTTTTCTTAACTGTAGTTTAGTTTAGTTAATACAAACAATTTCATTAGGGCCAGTAGGTCTGCTGTTGTTTGTTCTTCCTTTGTGTTCCTTTTTCCACAGCCCTGTCATTTCTCTCTCCAATCACAGGCCTTTTTGATATCCTACAACTACCATGATGAACACATCCCAAACATTCAGCACATTAAACAATTCTATGAAAAACATTACCCTTTTTCCACTTACCAACTTCGCTCTCATTAACATCTGTCCATCTGCACCTTTACCTTTTCCTTTCTACCTATCTCATCCCGCCATTCCCTTCATTTCCTCTCAAATCATGTTTTTATTAATTAAAAAAATCTACCGCAATCTGATTCCAATTTATTTATGTTTACTATCCTTCCATTGCCTCATGTTTTGCGTCTCCTCTCTTGTTCTTATATCTCTCACATTCTTCCCTAGTTCCATCTTGCAACCAATTCACATACGCTCTTCTACCACCACCTTCATTCATCCCACCATTTACTACCCTTTTTTTCTGTTCCCTTACCATTCTCATTATCCCATACACCATCTTCTTACACTTCTTCAATTCCTCCTTGAAAGATACCCATTCTTCTTCTACTCCAATTTCCCCATTTTCTCTAACCTCCTCCCACACTTTCCCCAGCTTTTCCTGATACGATTTCTCCTTTTCCTTCTGATTCAACTCTCGGCACTACTCTTCCTCCCAACCTTATCCTTCGCCACTCTCAATTTTCTCTTCGCCAAAAAATTATCTAAAACTTCCCCACTCTCTCGTCTGAAAACATAAACGTCTAGAATTTTTTCTATCTGATATATACTGTACCTGCATACATACATACATATATACTGTATATATATATATATATATATATATGTATATATATATACATATATATATATATGTATATATATACATATATAATGTATATATATGTAAATATCTATACATATATATATATACATATATACATATATATATATGTATATATATATACATATATATATGTATATATATATATATATATATATATATATATATATATATATATATATCCATATACATTCATATACATATCCCATCTAAGAGATGACACCTTGACGTGGTGGATACACTTAAGGTTTTTAATAACGACTAAAGCTATGTCAATAGAGAGGAAATCTCTGCAGGGTCATCCATATCGAACATATTTTGTAAGAAAAATAAGACAAAAAACTGCTCGCCCACACAATTGTAGGACCCACTGCTACTTGGTACGTCCCTGATGGTGAACAGAGAAATTCCCCATAGATATATGGGGTACCATCATAATGACGGCGTGGACCACTGGGTACCCTGTAGATATTTAGGGCTCCATCGAATATTTTGAATAAGGTGACACCAAAGGAATATCTCACCAGAAACCAGTCGGCAGGGAGATGAGATTATTGACAAAATTCCTTCATAGCAAATATGAGTTGCACAACTAAAACAAAATTCCTGTTGGATCTTCGTCTCCTAAAGGTCCAACCTCATTGACTTATGTGCTTCCGAGCATTGTGCCAAGCAGATCTAAGTCTTGGACATTAGATAGCATGAAGAAAATGAAGATTTATATTTATAACGTAAGAATCTTCTCAGAACACCACTGGCTAGAGAGTTTAGTGGAAGAACTAGACAACATCAAGTGGTACATTGTGGGACTGAGCGAAGTCCGAAGAAACTAAGCCTTGCAAAGGTTAAGAATAACACAAGGGAATTTCATTTAGAAATTAAAAATATATTCGAATCTCTAAGAATTAACGAGGACACGTGGAAGGTATGAATTTGAATTTAGTGATTATCATTAGGGAATTGGCAGAACAGGTAGGAACTACAAAAAGTATTAGAGAAAATAAAATACTCCAAATGTACAAATGATCTAATTAAAAGACGAAGGACTATGCAGATTATAAGTAGGAGAGACGAAATAGAGAGAGTAGAACTAAACAAACCGTCTCAATTAACCTTCCAAGGCAATTAATGTTCATGTATTTTTCTGGGTAACGTCAGACAATTATATCTACCCAGAGGACTTTGTACCACATTGGATTAAACAAATTAAAATTTTTCGATTAACCTTCTATTAATGAATAGTTTGATTATAATTAACGGCACTGATGTTAACCATTTTCATTCATCTCAAAGGAATGCGTCTATGATTTTGTGGATTAAGTTGTGTAAGAATCCCGTTTCAATTAACCTAAAGTGGTTAATCTAATTGAAAACTTTAATTATGATTAACACCAGACAACTTTATTCACTTCAAAGAAATAATTTTGCAGGAGGAAATAGAAGGAAGGGTAGTGAGTGGTGGGATGATGAAACAAAGAAGGTTGCAGAAAAGAAGAAGCAAGCATTCACAGATTGGTTACAAAATAGGATGAGAGAATCAAATGAGAGGTACAAAGAGAAGAAAAGTAAAACATAAGATAAAGGAGGTAACGAGGAGAGCGGATGTGAAATGGGGTAAGAGTATGACAGAAATATTTTAAATAATAAAAAGATGTTTTGGAAGGAAATTAAGAAAGGAAGAGAAGGCGATTAAAGTGGAGAAGAAAAAGTAAAAGGTGCAGATGGAAAGATGATAATAGAAGAGACAGCAGGAAGAAGATGGGTAGAGTATTTTAGGGAGTTGCTAAATATAAAGGAGGATAGGTAGTGAAAGGTAGTTGTAGTGGGAAGCGGTAAGAAAATGACAATGAGGAATGATGAAAATGGAGGAAAAATAGGGAAAGATAAGGTGAAAGTAGTTATAAAAACGATGAGAGCAGGTAAGGCATCTAGATTGGATGGTGTATCATGCGGAGTGTCTAAAAAAGGGAGGTACAGTGATGGTAAACTGGCTGATGAAGTTGTTTAATGTTTGTCTAAAAGAGGGTAGAGTGCCTGAGGACTGTAAAAAGGGCAAGTGTGAGTGTAATAGTTTCAGAGGGATCAGTTTATTGAGTGTAGTTGGCAAGGCTTATGGGAGGTTTTTGATTGAGAAGATTAGGAGAGGTACAGAGGGAGTAATTGGTGAGGAACAGTGTGGGTTTAGGACAGGTAGGGGTTACGTGAATCAGATTTTTGTGGTGAGAAAGCTATAGGAAAAGGTAAGGATGTTTTTTTGGGGGGGCCTTTATAGATTTAGAAAAGGCCTTTGACAGGGTAGACAGAAAAGCACTGTGGAAAGTATTGCAGATATATGGGAGACGAGGAAAGCTGTTAAGAGCAGTCAAGAGTTATTACGAGAGTCGTAGAGCCTGTGTTAGAATTAAAAATAGAGAGAGTGAGTGGTTTGAGGTAAAGGTAGGACTTCCCCAGAGATATGTAATGTGTTTTTGACTGTTCAATTTATACATGGATCGAGTGGTGCGAGAGGCAAACCCAAGGGTAATGGATCGGGGATTAGAGATGATTAAAGAAAATGGAGAAGAGTGGGAGATAAGTCAGTTGTTGTTTGCTGACGACACTGCACTTGTGGAAGGATCAGAGGAGGGGTTAAGAAAGTTAGTGTCAGAGGTTGGAAAAGTGTGCAAAAGAAGGAAGTTGAAGATAAATGTGGGTAAAAGTAAGGTAATGAGATGCACAAGGGGGGATGTGGCAGCAATTTGGAAATAAGTAATAAGGGAGAGGGACTGAAGGAAATAAATAGCTTTACAAACTTAGGTGAGATTGTGGCGGGAAAGGGAGGAGTGGAGGTGGAGGTATTTTGAGAGAAGTAAGTAAATGTCTTAGGGGTATTAAAAAGTGTAATGAGAAATAGCATTTGGGAATGGGTGCCAAGAGGAGACTGTATGGAGTGATTGTGCCGATAGCACTGTATGGGGCAGAAGCATGGAACATAAGAGAGGAAGAGAGAACGAGTTAAAATGTGTTTGAGATGAAATGCCTGAGAAGTATGGTAGGGTTTACTAGGCTGGATAGAGTGAGAAACGAGGAGATGAGGAGGGGAACGGGGGTGGAAAGGGAGTTGGGGGATAGGGTTGATGAAAAAGTATTGGGATGGTTTGGACACATGGAAAGAATGAGTGAAGAAAGTTTAGTAAAATAGGTGTGGAATGCAAAGATGAAATGAGTGAACGTGAGGGGGTGACCGCGGATGAGATGGATGGATGGGGAATTGGGAAAGAGGAGAATGTCTGTTGAGGAAGGAAGGGAGAAGACCGAAGATAGGGATGAATGAAGAAAAGTTGTGTACGGATGATGTTGAGATGTATGGAAGGGAGTGGGCGGGGGATGGGGAGGGAGTATGTTTGAATGAAAGTTTGATACAGCTCGAAGGGATTTCTCCCCGTCTTTTCTATTTATGCATAAAGGAACGAGGAGTAGGGGGGTTGCCGATTAAATGAAGCGGCCTTGCTGTGGATGTGCTGTGTCTTGATACATTGCCTCTGACCCAGGGCAGTGGGCGAGATACAGGGATGACACGTCATCCAGGAGGAGCCAAAATAAGAGGGAGGGAGAGGGTGAATGGGAGTGGAGTATGTGAGGATGGAATGGTTGGGAGTGGGTTTTATGGCCCTATTTTTTTTTGTCTTTATTGTAAAGGGGAGAAAGCCGTATGTATGTATGTATGTATATATATATATCTGTCTGTCTGTCTGTATATATATATGTCTCTGTCTGTCTGTTTGTCTGTATGTATGTACGTATGTTTGTATGTATGTATGTATGTTTGTATGTATGTATGTATGTTTGTATGTATGTATGTATGTATGTATGTATGTATGTATGTATGTATGTATGTATGTATGTATGTATGTATGTATGTATGTATGTATGTATGTATGTGTGTATGTATGTATATATGTATGTATGTATGTATGTATGTATGTATGTATGTATGTATGTATGTATGTATGTATGTATGTATGTATGTATGTATGTATGTATGTATGTATGTATGTGAGGTTAAACAATAAAAAAATCGATTATTGTGCAGAGAGGATGGATTCTCTTAGAAAAAATCGTCTGATGCCAGATAATTTCATTCACCTCACAAAGTTAAACAATACAAAAACTCATCTCCATTTATCTTCGTGAGTGCCACAATATTTTTTCATTAAACTCAAAAAACCTCCTACTTGCGTGGGTTAAGTGATTAAAAGATCTCGATTAACAGCTCAAAGTTTTATGAATGTTTGCAATACAATTGGAAGTTTTGAGTCACTTTTTTTTTTTTTTTTAACTGGCCTCGTTATGAACCGAAAGGTTTCTTGTTGGATTGTTTTATCAATGTAGCTTTTATAATTCATTGTAACACCGTTGAAGGAGAATTCTGGCTAACATCAGACGGTTTTAGTCAGCTTTTGTGCTTTCCTAAAAAAAAAAAAAAAAAAAAAATGTCACGTTTATCCTTATCATATTCTTTATAATTACTTTCTTCTGATTAATGATAAACAATTCTATTCAGTTCATTTTATTTTCTAAAGTAGAGATTGTCAAACTGTTTCTTAACGTATCCTTTCTCTATAAAACTATGAAGTTAATTTCCTCATTGAATAAAATCGCCTTGGATACACGAACTAATTTTTGGTCTGGGGAACACCTGGTGAGACCTAAAGCGTTACTTCCTCTTTAGGAATTTTATTTTAGCTAATGTCAAACAAATGGATCAAATGATATGAAATATGTTTTCGTTAATCCTCCAAAGCGTTTAGGACACATGATTTTTTTTTTTTTGGTATATGACAAACGTTTTTATTTACTTCAATTAAACCCCTCTGTGTTCTCAAGGTTTAAGGGACATAAAAAATATATACATATGTGTGTATCGTATGTAATTCTCAACAGTGTTTACTTTTCTTTTATAAACATTTTGTCTTGGCCCAAGCCATACAATTTTATTCATGTTATAGAAACCTACTTGTGATTTCGTAGGACAAATAACGTAAAAAAATCCCCTTTAACCCCCAAGAACGTTAATTCGTCTTTAATAAATTTGTTCTAGATGGCTACAGATGATCTTATTTTGCTTAGAGAAGTCTCTGTGCTGTCGTGGTTAAACAAGGTAACAAAATACTTCTATTGACCTTCTCGAGCAACATGACATTTTCCTGTATTCTGCTCTGGCTTACGTAAGTTAGTCTTTTTCAGCTCAGGGAACCACCACTGTATTCTCGTGGATTAAACAATGTTGGAAAATTCTCAATCGAATCTCACGTTTTTCCTCCTCAAGAATTTGGTCAGACGAGTGCTAAAAGATTTAATTGAGATAAAGAATTATCTCTGCACTTCTGAGTTGAACAGTGTAAGAAAGCTTAAGGTGCCCATTGAAGGCGTTGTGCTCTTTAACGGTTTTGATTTGGCTAATAACACAGTTTTATTCATCTTACATATTATGGGTTAAAGAATACAAAGTACTACGAAAAATCACCGCCCATACACAGGGAACATAGATCAACTACATGCTTCTCTCAGCTTGTGCCTCAGGCTCATTGAGAGCTTTGACCACTGCAACGAGACGTTTACAGACTCTTCTAATAATTGCTGTTAACATTTACATGTCGTCAGGATCGACATCTAGAACTTGCATGCCATTCTCCAACATATTTTCACATTTGGTGCGGAAGCATCCTCGAGTTCAACTGCAAACCATTTGCTCAGTGAAAAACAAGACGTGTAAATTTGCCTAAGACAGGATCTGAGGATATGGCCAACTCCCCTCAATTTCAATGATCTAATGTAGACCGTCACTTGAGGCATGTTTATCAACTACAGGAATTAATGGATGTATCTCCGTTTCCACATGATTAGCATTGTTCTTGAACCTAATAGATTTCGTCACTGTTTGTTGATTAAAACTCTATGTTTCGGCCATACACTTGAGCACAGGCTATGTTAAATTGCAACGGAACCTTGTTTTTGTTTTCTAGATAGAAGATTTGTCTTGAGCAAAGAGGTTAAGGCACGGAATGCTTCCATTGGGGACTCAAAACACTAATATACTTCAGCTACATGCAGATGCCAGAAAATGTGTCTCCGTAATCGTCTATTTATGTGTGGAACACAACACAAAAATCCTTGTAGTAATAATCATAGTAAATGAAAGATGTTCTACTGACAGACTCCAGAGCACCGCTGCAACACAGTGTGTAGTACACAATCACACCCAAAACGAACAAAACTATACTACATACTCGTACATTGCTAAACTGTCTCACATACGATCACATATATCCTTACAGACTGCACAACACCGGAAGTACAGACACGAATATAACATACTGTATATGGAGCTAAGGACCTCTGACGGAAGCCCGTGGGGGCAATTGATTCCTCGGCTGCTTTGGGGTTCTACAGCTTTGATACTGCGGGCAAGTCTATTATCGACGCCACCACCACCACCACCACCACCACCACCACCACCACCACCACCACCACCACCACCACCACCACCACCACCACCACCACCACCACCACCACCACCACCACCACCACCACCACCACCACACCACCACCACCACCACCACCACCACCACCACCACCACCACCACCACACCACCACCACCACCACACCACACCACCACACCACCACCACACCACCCACCACCACCACACCACCACCACACACCACCACCACCACCACCACCACCACAACCACCAACACCACCACACCACAACCACCACCACAACCACCACCACCACCACCACCACAACCACAACCACCACAACCACCACCACCACCACCACCACCACCACAACCACCACAACCACCACCACAACCACCACAACCACCACCACCACCACCACCACCACCACCACAACCACCACCACCACCACCACCACCACCACACAACCACCACCACCACCACCACCACCACCACCACCACCACCACCACCACCACCACCACCACCACCACCACCACCACCACCACCACACCACCACCACACACCACCACCACCACACCACCACCACCCCCACCACCACCACCACCACCACCACCACCACCACCACCACCACCACCACCACCACCACCACCACCACCACCACCACCACCACCACCACCACCACCACCACCACCACCACCACCACCACCACCACCACACCACCACCACCACCACCACCACCATCACTTCTACTACTTCTACTTCTACTTCTACTTCTACTTCTACTTCTACTACTTCTACTACTACTACTACTACTACTACTACTACTACTACTACTACTACTACTACTACTTTTACCACTTCTACTACTTCTATTACTACTACTTGTACTACTACTACTACTACTACTACTACTACTACTACTACTACTACTACTACTACTACTACTACTACTACTACTACTACTACTACTACTACTACTACTACTACTACTACTACTACTACTACTACTACTACAACAACAACAACAACTGTTTTTTAACAACCTCTATACTCGTGAAAACGTGTGGTGAAAGCAGTCAGGATCTGTCTCCCACAGACACAGTTCATTGCACCCACTCTCGCCAATGACTGTGTTGGACTACCTTTTATATTCTACATTATTGAACTTTAATGAAGCCTAATACAAAAGTCTATTTATCCTATTGTCTACTACAGTCTGCTAAAAATTGAGGTTTTGTATGTGTCCCGATTTAGGTAGCGGTGAGCTGGTACCTCTCAGGCATAGGGGATTTCATCTTAAGAGTGAAGATGATAGTATATATCTCATCCACACTAACAAACTAATCTTTTGTTGTTCTTTCTTTCCTGTCATTAACTCTGTTAGACGAGTATAGAATGCCTTTGACTTTGGACCCATTCCCGCTTGAAGTCGTGAATGTTATCGGAGTGAATTTGTCTTTGTCCACTTTCTGTATATCCTCCTCCTCCTCCTCCTCCTCCTCCTCCTTCTCCTTCTCCTCCTCCTACCATAACTACTACTACTACTACTACTACTACCACCACCACCACCACCACCACCACCACCACCACCACTACTACTACTACTACTACTACTACTACTACTACTACTACTACTACTACTACTACTACTACTACTACTACTACTACTACTACTACTACTACTACTAATACTACTATTACTATATATATATATATATATATATATATATACATATATATATATATATATATATACATATATATATATATATGTATATGGATATATATATATATATATATATATATATATACATATATATATTATATATATACAATATATATATATATGTATATGGATATATTTATATATATATATATGTATATATATATATATGTATATATATATATGTATACACACACACACACACACACACACACACACAGATACACACACACACACACACACACACACACACACACACACACACACACACACACACACACACACACACACATATATATATATATATACATGTATATATATATATATATAGACATGTATATATATATATGTATTATATATATATACATACATGTATATATATATATACATACATGTATATATATATATATACATATATATATATATATATATATTTATATATATATATATATATATATATATATATATATATATATATATATATATATATATATATATATATATATATATGCTCCCTTGTTCAATAAGTAATGATAAAATGTCAGGAGAGACACTATTTATTTTCATAAGCTTACAAAACTTTGTCTCCTTCAAAATAATTGCCTCTCGCATCTACACGCTTCTGCATGCATCTCTCCCAATCCTGAAAGACCTCCTCAAAGTCCTTTTCCAGTAGTCCCTTCAGATAACTTTCCGTTGCCTCTTTCAGCTCCTCTGTTGACTGGAATATGGTTCCCCTGAGGCTGTCTTTCATGCTTGGGAACAGGAAGAAGTCGGAAGGGGCTAGGTCAGGGTTGTAGGGTAGGTGTTGTACCACTTTCATTCCCCTGTCGGCCATCCAGGTGGTCACCAGCGTTGACTTGTGGCATGGGGCATTGTCCTGGTGGAACCACCACTGACCACTCCTCCACTGCTGAGGCCTCTTCTTCCTCATCTTCTCCATGAATATTTTCAGAACAGTAAGGTAATATTCCTTATTGACGGTTTGACCCTGAGGAACCCATTCAACGTGAATGAGCCCCTGGGAGTCTAAGAAAGGAATGACCATGGCCTTCTCTTGCGACCAGCTCATCTCTGCCTTTTTGGGTCTGGGGGAGGTCGCGTGCTTCCACTGAGCACTCTGATGTTTGCTCTCAGGGTCGTAGGTGAACACCCAATTCTCGTCGCAAGTCACTACCTTATTCAGGAAACCTGAATCAGCCTCTATCATTTCGAGAATGTCAGTGAAACATTCCACACAAAACTGCCTCTGGTCGTCGGAGAGGATCTTTGGCACGAACTTGGCAAAAACTTTGTGGAGCTTCATATCTTCGGTCAGAACTATCTCTACTGTGCCAATACTGATACCAACAGCTTCAGATATCATCCTCACAGATATTCGACGGTCTTTACACTTCCTCAATGTTTTCCTCCTTGCGTGCACTTTTCGGTGCTCCAGATCTGGGTTCATCCTCAATCTGTTCATTTCCTTCAGAAAATTTCTTCAACCACCGCTAGAAGGTTGCTTGGCTCATATGTTCATTCCCATAGGCCTCCTTTAACATTACATAAACTTCTTGTTTGGTTTTCTTAAGTTTAACGTAAAATTTGATGGCGTAACGTTGCTCCATGTTTCTCTGCATCTTGACACGTGTTCATAGATCGGCAAACCGAATCAGACTGGTTCCACCACGTTCACCGCTGCACTCAGCCCTACAAATATAGAAAGTTGCCAGTTGTCATTTTATAGAATATTTGTATGTGTACTTCACCATGAAGTTGTATTTTGATCAAATCATATCTAATGTCTCGCTTGATATTTTCTCATTACTTATTGAGCAAGTCAGTATGTATATATATATATATATACATATATATACATGTATATATATATATGTATATATATATGCGTGTATATATATATGTATATATATATATATATATATATATATATATATATATTATATATATATATATATATATATATATATATATATAGTAGCCAAATTACCCGCGCGTTCCTGCGGGCAAATGATGATATTTTAATTCAGATAGAATTTGTGGAGAAAAGTTACACGTATTAATACAATTCAATGGAAAATGTAACAAAAATAAAATATTAAGAAAGTAAAAAAAATCAGTTTGAGGGAGATGCCCTTTGGAAATGAAATATACTTATCCAAGTAGCCTGCGTTATGGTGAATATATATGTTTTGGGGGGGGAGTTCATAAAGAAACAGACAGACAGAGGCTACTACTTTCTCATAGTAGATACAAATAAAAGATAGTTATCCAAGTACCTTGGGTTATAAGGTTTCAGAATATATATGGTTATAGGGGTCTATCCGCAAAAACCTAAGAGGAGTTCGCGAATCATCCCTAACCTAACCATACCCAACCTAACCATACCCAACCTAATTTTAACCCTTAACCCTAACCAAAATAATCTTTTAGTAAATGAAATATAGTTATCCAAGTACCTGGAGTGATAGGGTATCAGAATATGTATAATTATGGGGGTCTCTCACAAAAAAACCCAGGCGGAGTTCGGAAACAAACAGAGAGACAGCCAGGCAAATGAAAGATAGTTATCCAAGTACCTTGGGTTATAAAGTT
>NC_134787.1:7544811-7547311 GCF_046742065.1 Oratosquilla oratoria
TATTATTATTATTATTATTATTATTATCATTATCATTATCATTATCATTATCATTATCATTATCATTATCATTATCATTATCATTATCATTATTATTATTATTATTATTATTATTAATATCATCATCATCATCATCATCATCATCATCATCATCATCATCATCATCATCATCATCATCATCATCATCATCATCATCATCATCATCATCATCATCATCATCATCATCATCATCATCATCATCATTATTATCATCATTATCATCATCATTATCATCATCATTATCATCATTATTATCATCATTATCATCATCATTATCATCATCATTATCATCATTATTATCATCATTATCATCATCATTATCATCATCATTATCATCATTATTATCATTATTATTATTATTATTATTATTATTATTATTATTATTATTATTATTATTATTATTATTATTATTATTATTATTATTATTATTATTATTATTATTATTACACAGGGGAACACTTTTTCAGTAACTGAGTTGCATTGGATATTTTAATGGATTTTGAAAGAGTTTTAGGCGCTGATTTCAAATCTGAAATTAGTTTTTCTCTACAAGCTCTAGTTTGTATGCAATTTGAGGTTAATGAAATTGTACATATGTGAACTTGCGTAAACCATGTATAAGCATTTTAACGTCCATATATATATAGATAGCTTCTAATATTTTGATCATTCTTCTTTTGTTTCAGTTCAAACATGGCTTCCAGAATGAGACATCATTGCAGAAACAAGCCTGATGCCTTCTGCTACATATGTGGATGCTACACACTCAATCGTCAGAGACGTAACATATTCTCGTTCGTCAAGCGTGCCTACAAGGCATATTTTGAAGTTCATCTTGGTGATCAAGACAAGCAATGGGCTCCTCATGTTGTGTGCCACAATTGTGAGGAAATGCTTCGAGACTGGGCCAAAGGAAAACGCAAAGGTCTGCCTTTTGGAGTTCCAATGATTTGGCGCGAACCCACCAACCATGTTATTTCTGCATGGTAAACACAACGGGTGTTGGGAAGAAAAACCGACATAAGATTACGTATCCGAACATTCCCTCAGCTATTCGGCCTGTTCCGCACTCTGAAGAAGTACCTGTTCCAGTTTTCAAAGGCTTGCCTTCATTGGACGATAAAGACATTGGACATGATACAAGCCAGCAAGACAGTTGTGACAGTGAATTGTCAGAAAAGTGTTCACAATCGGAGGACTGTTCTTCAGACACTGAACCTTTCCCCGTCCCTAAGCCTCTTCCCCAGGCTGAACTGAATGATTTAGTGCGGGATTTAGGTCTTTCAAAGAAAGCAGCAGAGCTTTTGGCATCAAGATTACAAGGCAGAAATCTTGTTGATCACTCTGTTAAAGTATCATATTTCAGAAAGCGTGACCAGCTTTTTGTGACCTTCTTTTCAAAAGACAGACAGTTTGTTTACTGCCATGACATCCCAGGGCTTCTCAAAGAACTGGGTGTACCTTACTATAGTCCTGCTGAATGGAGACTCTTTTTAGACAGTTCAAAACGCAGTCTAAAGTGTGTTCTTTTACATAATGGAAATGTTTATGGAGCAGTACCTGTCGGTCACTCAGTGCATTTGCGGGAAGACTATGATGATATGAGAATGGTCATGGACTTATTAAAGTATCATGAGCACAATTGGATAATTTGTGTAGACTTAAAGATGGTCAACTTTCTTCTTGGACAACAGAAAGGTTTCACCAAGTTTCCATGTTTCCTCTGTATGTGGGACAGCCGAGCACGAGACAGACATTGGGTCCAGAAGGACTGGCCTATTCGTGACACCCTTGAAGCAGGCATGCCAAATATCATACAAGACCCAATTGTAAACAGAAATAAGATCATCTTTCCTCCTCTTCACATCAAATTAGGTTTGATGAAACAATTTGTCAAGGCACTGGAAACCGAAGGTGAATGTTTCCAACACATCATCACAGCTTTACCAGGGTTATCATTTGAGAAGATCAAAGCAGGCGTGTTTGATGGCCCACAGATTCGAACCCTAATTCGTGATGATCAGTTTGTTGCTAAGATGACCGCTTTAGAAAGGGCAGCATGGTTATCCTTTGTGGCAGTCGTTCAGAACTTCCTTGGAAACAATAAGGCGGAGAACTACAGTGAACTTGTGAACAGAATGCTCCTCGCTTTTCGTGATCTAGGGTGCAACATGAGCATCAAGCTTCATTTTTTGAACAGCCACCTTGATCAGTTCCCTGACAACCTGGGTGCTGTGAGTGACGAACAAGGAGAACGATTCCACCAAGACCTAAAGATCATGGAAGAACGCTACCAAGGGCGCTGGGACAAAAGTATGATGGCTGACTACTGCTGGAGCATTAAACGAAATTGCCCAGATGAAATGTACAAACGCAAAAGTTACAAACGCAAATTCCTGCCTGAAAAAAATACACAAAGAAATTGATAAGCTTCCATCAGCTGTGGTGATGTTCTGAAGGA
>NC_134787.1:7554811-7557311 GCF_046742065.1 Oratosquilla oratoria
ACTATCTTTCAAATACATTCAATTTTACATTTACAATTTATATTACGTTGGATAATGTGTTGATTATTTTCTCATCAATTTATCAATCACAGATACAAAAATGAATTGTGCGTCAGAATGAGTAAGTAAAGACATTCATCAAGCTTCACAAAGAAAAGGAGACAAATAATTTCAATGGGGGAAATAAATAATCGTTCAATTTGGTGTCATTTTTAATTACTTGTAAAACTTTTGCCAATGTTGGAATAATAAATCGTAATTCAAGATTAGCGCCATATGATGTTGCGGTGCACATGCATGAACTTGACAAATTTGAATCCTGTTACTGCGACATTTCCATCAAAACATATTCCAGCACAGTGCTCCAGTAAACCATAATGGTATCATTTCACTAATTGGTAAAGACAGTCAATCAAGGAAAATATAACTGTAGTGAAACACTCACAAGTGAGGAGAAAGGACAGAGCCTGCTACTTTGTCCTTATTCTCTGTGTTACCATTCAAGATAAAACCGAATTAAAGATGGCAAAGCCACATCAAATAGTTCCTTTCCGTGAAACCAGAATGTTGATCAAACAGATCGCTGCTCTCCCGTCTTTTTTTGCAACGGAATGAAAATAGGTTATAAATGAAGTTAGAATCTGAAAGCCTTTGTGATTTTAGAATTACTAACCTACTGTTGTATTCGTAATTATAATTTTGTCAAAGAAACACGATTTCTCATAAGAATTCCTCTTTTGCATCCTTCTACAACAGCAAAGAGAAAGACTGCTTAAACATCTATTCTACCTATTATTGTCATTGGGAATCTGTAATGTGTGAATAAGAAATTGATATTTGAAAATCAGTAAACGGCAGTGTGAATATTACGTTATAATGTCAATATGTGTGTCAGAAGAGAATAAGCAGTGTATAAAATTGAATGAAATATTTAACTAGCCAGCAGGGTATAACATTTTGGCATGGTTTGTTTCAAGAAAAACTCTTGAGTTTGATTGCATATGTATAGAACAATCAAATCGAGTCTTTTAAAACCCCTCTTGAAAGGATGGATTAATGTCTAGATTTAGTGGCATAATTTTTTATGGTTATGTGGTAATGCAATTACTGGTAACTCTGGGAACCTTTGACTGAGATTACCTTTGCCATCGAAGTTGAAAGGGGGCTGCTTCCACCGGCGTATGTATGTTTGCACGCCCATTGTTGTCAACACAATGACTCAAAAGCTATTAATAAATTTTCACGAAACTTTGCAGAGATTAGTTGTAGCCTGGATTAGGAATAATTTGTTTTGGAAGGCTTCAAGTCAAAGATTAAGGCCAGTCTTCAAGGTCAAGTTTGATTAATCCTAGATGAAAAATTACATAAATGTTTTGAATGGTACATATATACAAACATGCATACGTGCTTACATACATGTAGGCATGCATGCGTATATACATACATACATACATACATACATACATACATACATACATACATACATACATACATACATACATACATACATACATACATACATACATACATACATACATACATACATACATGCATGCATACATGCTTACATACATACATGTATGCATGCATGCGTACATACATACATACATACATACATACATACATACATACATACATACATACATACATACATACATACATACATACATACATACATACATACATACATACATACATACATACATACATACATACATACATACATACATACATACATACATACATACATACATACATACATATACACATAATGTTACGTATTTATGTGTGTTATCCGTGTTGATAAAGACAAATAATAATTTACAGTATGTCTGACAAGCGTAAATTTGGGTTAAGAGAATACTGTTGAGTCAAGTGTGGGCAAACTGAAAGAAACATACAATAGAAAATATCATTATATTTACAAACTATGGTCAACACTGAACTTACAATATCTTTATACTATCAAAACTAAAAGAAAAAAGGTCTGACTGGGAGAGGCAACGTAGGTATTCAGCTGGTCCTTAGAAGGGAGGCGACGAGGCGACGAGGCGACGAGGCGATGGAGATCTCCATCGAAGAAGATTCTCTACGAAGAGTGGACTATGGACTATGGACTACTAAGAAAGACTACCAGATCGCACGGGATCGGTGTGTGTGGGAGGAGAAGAGATGTCTGTAAGAAAATGAAAAGATAGTAGTGCATAAAAGTCGGCTATTGCCAATAAGAGCAATTATACGGACGATTCACTAAGGGGCGATGGTGATTGTGGCGCGAAGTGACCTGATTAAGCGCCTGTCGTCAATTTATAGCTGCCAGTGTCCCGACCCATGTCCCGACCTGACCACAGCGGTCAACCGTTGCTAGTCTTTCTGACCTGACTTCCAGAGTCAGATCAACTACCACACAACTACCAAGTGCATAAATTTGCACTGGACATACTAGCATACTTGTATGTATGCGTGTATAGTACTCCCCCACCCCAGAAGTCTTTTAAGC
>NC_134787.1:7569811-7574811 GCF_046742065.1 Oratosquilla oratoria
CTTAGAATATCATTTCTGTTGAAAACCATCTTTATCCCACCATACCATATTTTATTTTTCTGCGATCGACACTCTCTCATTCGCATTATCTGTTGCAGTTTCTAAACCAAAATAGATTGTTCCGAATATGTGTGCAATAATCTCGTCGTCTTTATATATATATATATATATATATATTACAGGTGAAAAATGTAATCACACATTTGTCAATAACGTAGAAACCACTGTTGGAGTGGAAAAGACTGGAAACGGGGAATCTATATATTTCGATTGCAAACTGCAATCCTCTTCAGTAGATACAAATAAGAGAGAGGGCGTACTGTTTAAGTAGCACCCTTAACAAAAGAAAGGGGAACATGGGAAGATATCTCTACCCTCTTCTCACTCCGTATGTGAGGTCAGGAGGCAAATGAGCTTTCACTAGGTTGGAGATGAAGAGTTCGGACATTATGTCCGGGGACCATTGCCCCTTTGAAATATTCATGTTGGGCTGAAATTCAATGATCGTAGATTCTACCATTTTTCTCCTGAGAAAAATGGTAGAATCTACAATCATTGAATTTCAGCCCAACATGAATATTTCAAAGGGGCAATGGTCCCCGGACATAATGTCCAGACTCTTCATCTCCAACCTAGTGAAAGCTCATTTGCCTCCTGACCTCACATACGGAGTGAGAAGAGGGTAGAGATATCTTCCCATGTTCCCCTTTATTTTGTTAAGGGTGCTACTTGAACAGTACGCCCTCTCTCTTATTTGTATCTACTGAAAAGGATTGCAGTTTGCAATCGAAATATATAGATTCCCCGTTTCCAGTCTTTTCTACTCCAACAGTGGTTTCTACGTTATATATATATATATATATATATATATATATATATGTATGTATATATATATATGTATATATATATATATATATATATATAACACACACACACACACACACACACACACACACACACACACACACACACACACACACACACACACACACACACACACACACACACACATAATATATATATATATATATATATATATATATATATATATATATACGGAGAAAGAGAGAGATATTGATTGGTGGAACCACTATATTGACATATATTGAATGTTGATTACAATATTAATAAAATATATCTGTGGATGTTATAATTGGGAAATGTTTCTGGAATTTTCCAGAAATCATGCATTTTTTATTTTGACAATTTTGTTGAAAATTTTAATACTTTTTTAGAGTAAATAGCTACTTAACATAGTTTTAGAATCACATTACCACAACCCATGTTATAATGATAAATGTAGAAATATTTTTCATTTTCTATCTTATCTAGGATTTACTTGCAATGCTTATTTGGGGTATGGTTTATTCGTAGTTGCTATCACAAGATACTTATCAAGGTTTTAAGGCGTCATTTTCTAAATCAAATCATAAATATTTTTGATTCAATGACCAATTCCTGCCTGAAAGGAAATTTTCATTACTTACATTATAACTGTTTATCCAAATTGATTATCATCATCAGTATGATGAAATATTTATGAAATATATTTCTTTTATATTTGACTTGATTCTGACATTAGAAAAGCCAACAGTTTTTTGATAGTATAGTTCATCTAAAATTGAGAACTCTCTGAATCAAGTTTGTACATCTTTCTTTGCATTTTTACATTCTCTTGTACATAAATGAAAAACGGACATGCGCAAAACAGTGTTCGTACTATATTTTACTTAATTTCTGGCAAGGAAATGAGAAAGAATATTCTTACCTGGCCTTATGTAAGTTCAAATCTGAGGTTTATAATCCCAGGCAGCAAGAAAAATCATAATAATAGGATTATAAAATCTCACTGGTGTTGTTGCCAATAGTTTACTGAGCAAATGACTGAATGTGCGTAGGTCGACGCTTGTTGCACAATAACTTCAGGCCTCTTGTAAATCCATATATATTAGAACCATTTATTAATACTCAAACAGGTAATCCTTTATAGATATGTTACTATTTTTGTGTGGGAAACAATATTGATTTAGGACGCGTATGCATTTGCTCCCATATTGCAGGTGACATCATAAGCCAATTTATTTCTCGTCGTTTTTTTCCCGCCGATCACGTATCGCGCGGATCAGCGTCTGCCTGAGGCTGCTCACCCTTATCCCCAACCTATATGATCGCGTATCATCAGAAGCTTGGCTCCCCTAGCAACCGTATATCTCGCTTTCCCTCACGCCTCGTTTACTTCTGTAACTTTAGCTTCCTGCTTTTGATAAAGTCAAGGTAATACTTTTTCCTGTCAACGCATGCAACAATCAAGCTGTTCCCCAAGTGCAAATTTATGGCGTTAGAGAAACTCTGAGTAAAGTTATCTCTTTTCCAGACCAACGATTTTTCTTTGAAAATTAAGATTAATTCAACCCTTTTCAACAGCCATTGTCTCGTCACTACAGACCAGCCAACTCCTGTCCTACTAACTATTTTATTATTCATCTGTGGATCTTTTATCCTATGTGTTCCTCCAACGTTCTTATTACTTCGTCCGATTTACTACTGGATTACCTGTTGTTCTGTCACACTGACCTATTTTTCCACCTATTCCAACCATATTCAGACATCCTTCGACCACTCCCACCCTTAAATACTTTCTGGATATATTTTCAACACATAACGCACGATTTCACGCGTCATAGAACGAGTGAGACCGCCTTCAGTCAATAAGAAAAAAAAATACATAAGATATGGTGCAATATTCGCAGGGTTACGTGCACCACTGAACTCTGCTTCATGCTTATTCGGCAGGATCATATCAAGCCACACCTTTTCTTCTATCGATATATTACTGTCGTATAGCACTGTTTGCTCCAAATATTTCTATGCATCCAATCTTTGGCTTGAAATGTCAGAGTTTTTCCCGAACATATTTTCTTTAATATATATAAATATATTTATATATATGTTATATATATATATATATATATATATATATATATATATATATGTATATATATAATATATAATGTACATATATATACATATATATATACATATATATATAAATATATATATGCATATATATATATATACATATATAAATATATATACATATATATATATATATATACATACATATCCATGCATACATACATATCCATACATATATATAAATATATATATATATATATATATATATATATATATATATATATATATATATATATATATATATATATATATATACACACGCACACACACACACACACACACACACACACACACACACACACACACACACACACACACACACACACACACACACACACACACACACACACACACACACACACACACACACACACACATATATATATATATATATATGTATATATGTATATATGTATATATACATATATATATTCATATATGCATATATATATATAGGAAAGAATCGTAGTGGAGAGTTGATGGTGGAAATGTGTCTAGAAAGAGAGTTGATGATAGCAAATACAGTGTTTCGGAAGAAAGTCAAGCATAAGTACACATGGGAGAGGGTGGTGGATGGAAGGGTGGTAGACAGAGCGTTGATGGATTATGTAGTGGTAAATAGGACTATGATAGGAAGAGTTAAGGATGTACATGTGCTAAGGGGAGAGGGTGGGGGAATATCAGATCATTTTTTGGTGGAAGGTAATTTGAGAGTGGAGGATAGATGGAGAAAGAGGAAAGGGACAAATGGTAGGAAGGTGCTTAGAGTGAACTCTTTAAATGAAAATGAAAAGGAGAAGGAGTACAAGAAGAAGCTGAAGGAGGAGTGGAAGGGAGTGAAGGATAGAGTAGAGCTAGGTGTGGAGGAGGAATGGGGATGGTTCAAGGAGGGAGTCACAAAGTGTGCAAGGATGATGTCTGGAACAAGAAGGACAGGAGGAAATAGAAGGAAGGGTAATGAATGGTGGGATGAGGAAACAAAGAAGGTTGTAGAAGAGAAGAAGCAAGCTTTCACAGATTGGTTACAAAATAGGACGAGGGAGTCATATGAGAGGTACAAAGAAAAGAAAAGAGAAGTAAAGCAAAAGGTAAAAGAGACAAAGAGGAGAGCAGATGTGAAGTGGGGTAAGAGTATGACAGAAAATCTTGAACGTAATAAAAAGATGTTTTGGAAAGAAATTAAGAGAGGAAGAGGAGGCGAATCAAGTAGAGAAGAAAAGGTAAAAGGTGCAGATGGAGAGATGATAATGGAAGAGAAGGCAGTAAGGGGAAGATGGGCAGAATATATGCTAAATGCGAAGGAGGATAGGGAGGGAAAGATAGTTGCAGTGGAAAATGCTAAGAAAATGAGAGTGATGAGTGAGAAAAATGGAGGAGAAATAAGGAAGGATGAAGTGAAGGCAGTTGTTAAGATGATGAAAGCAGGTAAGGCACCTGGTCTGGATGGATGCCATGCAGAATGTCTAAAAAAAGGAGGTACAGTGATGGTGGACTGGATGGTGAGGTTATTTAATGTTTGCTGGAGAGAGGATAGAGTGCCGGAGGATTGGAGGAGTGCCTGTATAGTTCCACTTTACAAGGGAAAAGGGGACAAGTGTGAATGTAGTAGTTTCAGAGGGATTAGCTTGTTAAGTGTAGTTCGGAAGGCTTATGGGAGGATCTTGATTGAGAGGATTAGGAGAGGAACAGAGGGAGTAATTGGTGAGGAACAATGTGGATTTAGGACGGGTAGAGGTTGAGTAGATCAGATCTTTGTGGTAAGACAAATATGTGAGAAAGCTATAGGAAAGGGGAAGAATGTTTTTTGGACTTCTATGGATCTGGAAAAGGCTTACGATAGGGTAGACAGAAAGGCACTGTGGGAGGTTATGCAGATATATGGGATAGGAGGAAAGCTTCTAGGAGCTGTCAAGAGTTTTTATGAGAGTAGTAGAGCTTGTGTCAGGATTAGAAATGGAGAGAATGAGTGGTTCGAGGTAAAGGTGGGACTTCGTTAGAGATGCGTTATGTCGCCCTAGCTGTTC
>NC_134787.1:7582311-7584811 GCF_046742065.1 Oratosquilla oratoria
GGCTATCTTTTGATAAAGAGATAATACTCAACCACTTGTACCATAGTTCATTAAGAATGTAGTGGTATTCATTGGCATTCCCTAGTGTCGTGGTAATCAGTGGCATTCGGTGGTTCTGTCTCGTACGGAGAGGAACCCGCCCGACAGATAATTCAACTCCGCTGGTACTTGCCACACAACAAAGAACGGTTAAAATTACCCAATCTCCCATCGGGTCTTCTTTAGCCAAAATGCAAAACTTGGCTCAAGTACCTCCTGGCGCTAACATTTTTCCGTTAAGTTTGATATCCCGGCTCTTGCACAATGCATCACCGTACGCCATTTTGGGTTCTTGCTTGAAATGCCGTAGATGATTACAGAACTACAGATTAGTGAAACAGCGGAAGTGACCTTTGCGTCAGTATACTCGTAATATCAGCAATTTCTTCCTAACGTTCTGAGAAGCATTTCAGCACTCTTTGTATCAAATATTTTGTAATTTGGCATAGACAGTGGAACCATTATTTGTTTGAGACTATCTTTTGATAAAGAGATAATACTCAATCACTTGTGCCATAGTTTATTATGAATGTAGTGGTATATTCATTGGTATTCCCTAGTGTTGTGGTATTATTCAGTGGCGTGCGGTGGCATATGTCTCTTCGGGCATCCGGTCTCGGTCGGCCGTCGAAAACAGATGACAGGAAAGTCTTGCGCAGAACCCAGGAAAACTCTTGTGTAGTGTCGAAGCAGAGCACTTGAGCATGAAGATGGGTGGACATGATGGGTGCCGGGACTCAGAACAAGCGGGACTGGGAGTGCTTTAGATGCAAGAGTGGGTGGACCTGAAAAGGTGTGTGAAAAGCAAGGAAGATACCAAGGACCACTCGACTATTCACTGCCGAGAGGGGACCATTACCATGAATGAAATAGTCTGGCGTCAGTCTGGTAATGTCTTTATATGACTGTATCTAACATATCTGCATACTGTATAAACTTACGTATGATTCTTACATGCTAATACAAACTCGCCATACTGTAAGTCCACAATTCAAACAAATACATTTGCTACAGCTTTATAATCCCCTCCATGTTTTAGGTGTACGATATGAATAAGTCTCGACTTTAGCACGAGATCTTAAGTTAAATCTCGAGGCACTAGCTAAAATTAAACCTGAAAATTATTCTAAGCTGAATAAGGCATTCCAGCGTTAGCCAGGATAACATACAAGGGATGACATCGTTCTTTTAGGCAGTAAAGCAATGGCGCGAATGGTGCCTTTTAGATAGCGCCTTTTCATTGGAAATTTATGATACGGATGTATCTTTACTCCCGCCATACACTCGTTCAAATAATAAACCTATAACATAAACAAACACGTCTGATGCAGTTATATAGACGACATCAGACATTGAAGGCTAAACGAAACAACTACGGAAGGCAGAATACCTTTATGTAACTCTAACTGCAACGTGTAGTATAAACAGCATAAGATGAAGTCTTTGCAGTTAAGTGTTTTCTTTAGCTGAATAGAGTCCTCTCGTTACAGCCATTAGGGGGGGAAGAATCGATAAGCCAGGCGACTGCATCGTATAGCCGGACGAATTTACACAGCCTGCTCTGCAGCATCTTGGTATAGATTTCTATCTCGAATTCCGCTGGGTAGAATTAGAACTTTATCAAGATATGATTCATGTATTCATTGCAATCAAGATTTTTGAATATCATTTATGTTTTATCACTGAATGCTCTACGCAAAAAGAAAAATGCGTAAATCTTTTATTTCTCTCGTTTCCTCCCCCCTTTCTCTCCTCTCTCTCTCATGTTCAGCATTTGTTCTGCTGAGTTACTGAATTAAAAGCAGCACACACGTTTCTGTGTTTGATAGCCAATTTCTTTGTGGCTAGACTTTGTTCGCGTCATTGCTGTTGGGGAAAAAATATTCACATCGTTTTTTTTCATTTAGGAAATATCTTTTCATCCTCCATTCATCGTTCGTTCCTTTTTTCTTTGATTTAATTTCCTTCTGATTTTTCTTTGCCCAGGTGTTTTCTGTTTTATCCTCTCTCCTTTACTTCCTCCAAATTTCAGCTCTCTACCCCAACTCTCTATTCTCTGCAACTCCATTTTCATTCGACTTCCACCCTCCTACTCCCCTTATATTTCTGTCATTTTCATTTTCCTGAAACTTTCCTAGTTCAACCTCCCTACCTCAGTTAAGCTTTGACTCTACGCCCGCCAAAGCTGATTCCCTCTGCTACCACACTCACCTCATTTCTTTTCAACCCTGCTATTCGCAACGCTATTCTTCACCCTAATAGTGGTGTTCAAGTGGATCAAAGGCTTTAACAAGGGTGATGCAAACAAGGTCATCATATCAAAACAACAGGGCAGGACTCACAGTAATGGTTATAAACTGGACAAATTTAGATTTAAAAAGGAAATAGGCAAGAATTGGTTTACTAATAGGGTGGTCGACGAATGGAATAAACTTAGTAACCATGTAGTAAGCGCTGAAAC
>NC_134787.1:7589811-7599811 GCF_046742065.1 Oratosquilla oratoria
ACGTTAAAAACAATGTTCATGCTTGTGTTTTAGAGAAAGTGAAACAGGATGCATATGACAGTTTGTGGGTTGAGTTAACCCAAACAAATGGACAAAAAATGAATATAGGTGTAATATATAGGCCAAAGACATTATCATTAGCAGACGACAAACTGTTATTTCAAGAACTGTCTAGTTTCTGCAACCGGGATTTATTGATAATGGGTGATTTCAATTTTACTGACATTGATTGGATGACCCTTGAACATGGCCATATAGGTAGTCGCTTGATTGATTTTCTTGGTGACAATTACTTAATTCAGCATGTAAAAGAGCCCACAAGATATGGAAACTTACTCGATTTATTGATCACTAGCCGCGAAAGCATGGCAACTGATGTAGAAGTCGGTGAATCTGTTGCAAATAGCGATCACAACTTAGTCAGATTCAAACTCCTAAACAATTTTAGAATAGATACTTGTGCTTCTGAAATACCCGATTTCAGTAAAGCTCAGTTCATAGAACTACGTCAGAAGCTTCAGCTTACAGATTGGGAGAAAAAATTAAACGAAAGGCCTGTAGATCAGATGTGGGAAATATTTCAAAATACGCTCACTAAGATGATTCAAACTTACATTCCTTTTAAGGACAGACGTCCCCCAAATCAGGCTCGCCCAAAGTGGCTCGACAAAGAAACTGAAAAAAAGTATTGCTAAAAAGAGACAGGCTTATAAGAAATATAAGTGCTCGGGTACATCTAATGACTATGAGTTATGTATCAATACAGAGAGATTTAAAAAAGACAATAAGAAAAAGAAAACGACAATACGAAATGAACATCGCTGAGAAATCCAAAGAGAATCCCAAAGAATTCTATAGTTACATTAGAGATAAAAAGGTTGTTAGGAATCACATTGGTCCACTATTATCTGCTGACGGTCAACTTGAATATTCAAATGAAGGAATGTGTAATCTCTTAAACAATTATTTTAGCTCGGTATTCGTAAACGAAACACCTCAAAGTGAATTCCAAACTGAAACCTGTGAAAAGTCTGGGGTAAACTTACTCACTACGGTAAATATAACAAAAGAAACAATTAAAAGGTGTATAGACAAACTCAAAGTTAATAAAACACCAGGGCCTGACGGTTGGCATCCAAGAATCTTAAAGGAAATGAAAAATGAGATTGTTGTTCCATTAGAAATTATTTTCAAGAAATCCATCATATCCGGAGATGTCCCAAGAGAATGGAAGCTAGCTAACGTTACTCCCATATTAAAAAAAGGTGACAAAAAGAAACCAAATAACTATAGGCCTATTAGTTTGACTTCGATCGTAGGAAAAATAATGGAAACTATCATCAGAGATGCTATCGAATATCATTTAGAAAGTAACCGTTTGATAAATGATAGCCAACATGGTTTCAGACGGAAACGTTCTTGCGTGACTAACTTACTCGAATTCTACAACACAGTTGTCTCGAATTATGACAAAAGAAACAATATAGATTTAATATATCTAGACTTTGCAAAAGCTTTTGATACCGTCCCACACGAAAGACTACTTACTAAATTAGCTTTGCATGGAATAAGTGGTAGCCTATTAGGTTGGACTAGTAATTGGTTGAAAGGTCGAAAACAGAGAGTTGTTTTAAATGGAAAAATTTCTGGATGGAAAAGTGTTGCAAGTGGAGTTCCTCAGGGTTCCGTTCTTGGGCCACTTCTATTCATAGTATATATAAATGATATAGACCATGGACTAAAATCTACTGTTTCCAAATTTGCTGATGATACAAAACTGTGCGGAGTGGCAAATGATCACTCAAACCAATTAGATATTCAAGAAGATTTAGATAAATTACAGCAATGGTCTGAAAAGTGGCTAATGAAATTTAACACAAGTAAATGCAAGGTAATGCACATAGGTAAAAATAACAGCAAGTACGATTACAAGTTATTTGGAAATTCGTTAACAAAAGTGGATAGTGAAAAAGATCTCGGCGTAATTATCAGTAACGACCTCAAATCATCCAAGCAGTGTATTTCAGCCTCTGAGAAAGCAAATAAGATTCTGGGATTGATTGCGCGATCTTTTGATTTCAAAAGTCCATCACTCATTAACAAGCTATATAAATCGTTAGTTCGTCCACATTTGGAATATGCTGTTTCCGTATGGTCACCGAATCTCATTAAAGACATTGACAGACTGGAAAAAGTACAACGGCGAGCCACAAAACTGATTCCAAATATCAAAAATAAATCATACGAAAATCGACTTAAGCACATGAATCTGTTTTCCCTAAAAAAGCGTAGACTCAGAGGTGACTTGATACAGGTCTTTAAGATTTTAAAGGGAATTGACAACATCAAAAGTGACCAAATTTTCACATTGAATGAGAATCAGACAAGAAACAATGGTCTCAAACTGTCCGGAAATAGATTCAATTTGGAAGTAGGTAGAAACAACTTTGCCAACCGTGTAGTTAATGAATGGAATAAACTTCCTGCACAGGTAGTGCAATGTAGTTCAGTTCGAAGCTTTAAGAATCATTTAGATAAATACCTAAGTAAGATGCTGTAATTATTATAATTTATGTTATATTATTTGTTTTTGTTTTGTTATCATTTGTCTGTCTGATTTTCATTTATTATTAGTTATGTCAATTTATTATCATTTACTATTTACCTGTTTGTTTGTTATTCAACTATACCAATGCATTTATTTTTGTATTGTAATTGTTATTTACATTGTTATAGTTTTAATTTATTATTAATATGATTTTTTTTTTTTTTTTTTTTTTGGCATCCGACCTAGATATGGATCAAAAGGTCTCCTGTCGGCATGCTTTGCCTTTGTAATCCTTTGTAAATACACACACACACACACACACACACACACACACACACACACACACACACACACACACACACACACACACACACACACACTGAACGTTTTCGTCTATTAAGAAAATGTCTTAATATACGAAAACGTTCAGTATTCCGATCTTTAGTTTCCTCGTGGTTACAAGCAAAAAAAAAAAAAAAAAAAAAAAAAAAAATAAAAATATATATATATATATATATATATGTATATACATATATATATATAATATATATATATATATATATTATATATATATATATATATATATATATATATATATATATGCAACATAAAAATGAAAAAGTATGTACCGAAGGTGAGTAAGAGCGAAGTATTTGATAGACTTGTTCAATAAAAGCTGTGCATTGAAAAAAAGATAACAAAGACGAATGGAAATTGAGAAGCAGGTATACAAAATTAAGAGGAGAAGAAAAGAAATTTAGAAAGGTTAAATTTTACATATGTAAGAATTAACAAAATATTTTCTTCACATTTGTAAATGGCAAGCTAAAATACAGAGAAGCAATATCCAAGTTAAAAATTAAATGAGTAGTATATGAAGCTGCAAGAATGCAAGCCGAAATAAAGAATGACAGCTTTCAGTCATTATTTAACTAGGAAGAGTTTAAAGGAGAAAAGGGTGAAGAAAATGAAGATGTTATAAAAATCATACCTGTGGAAGAGATATATTTAATTTAATCGGGAAATTGAAGGTGAGGAATGCTATAGAACGTATGAACTATACAGATTGAACACCAACATTGCAGCTTTGGAAGAAACACGACTTTCAGACAATGAATCCCTAAAGAAGGAACACTGTACCTTCTTCTGGCAAGGGAAAAAACGACGAGGAGCCCAGAGAACACAGAGTTAACTATGCCGTGGGGAACACGCTGCCCCGGATGATTGAACCTCCAGTGGATGGCACAGAGAAAATTCTAAAGTTGCGTCTCTCAACAGCGGAGGGCCTTGTCAACATCACCTGTGCTTACGCCCCTACACTTCAGGCCACAGCGGAAACAAAAGATCAGTTCTATGAAACTCTAGATACTATCATCAGTACCATCCCAACGTTTGAGCATATTCACATCCTGAATGATTTCAGTACAAGGGTTGGTGCAGATCGAGAGGTATGGCCAGACGTCCTAGGTCATCATGGTATGGGAAAAATGAACGACAACGACCAGAGACTCAGTGAAAACTGGTGTCACCACAACCTGTGCGTGACCATCACCGTCTTCCAGAACAAGGGATGTCACAAAGTATCCTGGAGACATCCCAAGTCAAAGCATTGGGATCAACTGGATTTGGTCGTCACTGAGCATGCCCCACTGAATACCATCTGTAACACCAGAGCCTACCACAGTGCTGACTGAGACACTGACCATTCTTTGATCACCTCCAGAATAAAGCTAAAACCAAAGAAGCTCTATCACTCCAAGGAAAAGGGCTAACCTCACATCAACACCAGCAAGACAGCATATCCAGACAAGAACATCAAGTTTGTCGAGAAGCTCCAAGAAGACCTGACAGTCGACCAGAAGGAGAGTGCTGAGGACAGATAGAACTTTGTCCGCAATACCATCTACAGTGCGGCAGTTTTAACCTATTGTAAGTTCCAATTTAATAACAAGTTTTATACCAAAATAGTTGGCATGCATAGGTGAAATCCCATCTCTCCTGTTTTAAGCAGTTTATACATGGAATATTTCTAGAACAAAATATTAAGTAAGATCATTCCTCCTGATATTACTTGGCTACGTTATGTTGATGACATTCTCTGCCTATGGCCTGATAACAAACGTTTCTAATTACTTAAAAATAGTAATAGTAACAATGATAAATAAAAAAAACTAATAAATTCTATCTTACAGTTCATAAATTTAGTTGAAGTTGAAAATAAAAATGAAAAATATTTTCTATATGTATACATTCACCGATCAGAGAGAAACCTTAAATCTACTGTGCAAAAAAAAAAAAAAAAAAAAAGGTATGTTCATACATACTTGCTCTTACTCTGTTGGTTGTTAGGCCGGACGGCCCTTCACCGCTTTCACTATGCCTCTCCAGATGGTTCTATCCTCTACCAATTCTTTCCAGTCCTTTCTTGATGCCACCCACTCGTCCTTCCTTACTCCATCCATCCATCTGTACCTGAGTCTTCCTAATGGTCGTCTGCCCTCTACTCCTCCTTCCATCACCTTCCTTGGTAGTCTGTCTGCCTCCATTCGGACATAATGTCCAGCCCACCTTGTTTTTCCTCCCCGTACTTCATCCTCAATGTACGATTGTCCTGTCTGATCTCTAATTTCCCTGTTATATCTTCGTCTCCATTTTCCTTCTTCTTCATCATATACTGGGCCGAGGATTCTTTTCAGAATATTGTTTGAAAAATTTTCTAGTCTCTTCTCCCTTTCTTTTGTGTATGCTCATACACACATAGATTATTATTCTTCCCACTCTGATGATATTAAAAGATCTGTTTTCTCATCAATGTTTCTCAGAACTTTGGGGATATGCAGTCCCAGATACATTGATAGGGAAATAAGTAAGAGTTATGATATTGATGTTCAACTAAAATATCCTACACGTTTCATTGATGTCTCTTGCAATTTTGCAAGGAAAACATTTTACAACCCTCAACCAGTCAAACCTTTTGACCATAGCAACCAACTGTTTTTACTTTACCATAAAAAACTTAGTTAATAGCCTTAAGTTACTTAAAACATTTAATGTCAATATAGTTTTTATCAATAACAACGCTATGTAACAATATCTTATTATTCATTCTATAAATTAGTTGTATATATAAAATTCCATGCAAAATATGTAAACAATTATATATTGGTCAAGCTGCAAAAGAACGATCATTTAGAATGAAACAACATAAAAGATGTGGTAAAGAAATCAATTAATTCAGTTCTATTTTCGAGCGTCTCAGCATTTTTAATCATTCTGTCGGATGGGATAATGTCACAGTAATTATTTTCAACAACATAGTTAAAAGGAATCTTATTGAAAGCAATCTGATAAAAACCACCTAAGATACTAATGTTAACCTCAACCTAGGATTATATATAAATTAGATAGTTATATATGTAAAAATAGCAGATACAGTATGTACCACTTGTAAGGCCATTTGTAAAATTTATACAATTGATCCCCACTTCGTGCCCATGGGAATGTCCCATGTTCCTTTTTCCCACTATTGAAATTTGATTCCCTCCTGGGGCCCATGGAAGCGTCCCACGTTCCTTTTGCCTACTATTAGATTTTGTATATTTGTACCCTCTATGTATTTTTGCACTTACGATATGATATACGAAAGCGCTCTGCTTCGGTTGTTTCTCTTCAACTAGGGAACCTTGTATTTTTAGAACACACGCCCCTAGTGTTTTTATTGCATATATATAAATATATATCTATATCTATCTATCTATCTATCTATCTATCTATCTATCTATCTATATATCTATCTATCTATCTCTATATATATATATATATATATATATATATATATATATATATATGTATAAGCGTATGTGAACAGGGGATTCTCCCTAATGCATATTTCGTGGAATATGATGGATATGTTCACTATCTATTATTTTCTTCAAGGTATTTTCCTTCTACCTTAGATTTTTTAGACTCGTGGGAGTATTACGATGACCTTACCTTAGTCATCATTGCCAAATCCGGATTTCGGCTCGCTCGAGCCTTCTTCAGTGGCGTTGGTGTTTGTATTTTTGGTCGTTTGGTTTGTTCCATTACTCTATGATGGTTAGGAAAAGCATGGACTATGAACTACCTAGAAAAGACCACCCGCTCGCGCGGAATTGGTAGTTGTTGGAGGGGAACATAAGAACATAACATATAAGAACATAAGAATAAAGAAGACTGCAAGAGACCATAAGGCCTACACTAGGCAGCTCCGTATCCATCACCACCTATCGTCCCCATCCATAAAGTTGTCTAATCGTTTTTTAAAACAACTGATAGTTTCAGCGCTTACTATATGGTTACTAAGTTTATTCCATTCATCGACCACCCTTTTAGTAAACAAATTCTTGCCTATTTCCTTCTTAAGTCTGAGATGTCTGTATGCAAATGAAAAGATAGTTGTGCATGAAAGAGGGCTGTTGCCACTGGGCACTTTTTAGGGGGATTTATTGTGTGATGTCGTGGCTCAGGAGGCATGGGCAGGGGACTTGGAGTTAGAGGCTGACATCTGTATCTTTGAGTGGGCTTTTTGGGATATCATTTTCAACAAAAACCTCAACCAACAAAGTTAGAAAAGGAGTAGGAGGCTTAGTTGTAGAGACAGACAGAAAATTGGAAAGACTTTTAGTGGCAGGTAAACTGAAACGAGAAGATACAGTATGAGAGAAAGTTAGAAATGAAGTTAAATTCAGTAGGAGAAAAAACTTAAGTAGATGTTTGCGCGTATAGTCGTATCTTTGCGATATGCTTGTGTGTGTATCCTACGCAGGGAGGGTTGTTATTTCAATGTGACATTCAACGGGATATATAAGGGGTGAGTCATATCTTGGCTTCTGTCCGACGAAAGACTTCCTGAACTAGCGGAGCCATTTTGCCGGTGAGAGGAGAACAGGTAATATTATATACATATTCGGTTGAAATATGAATATATTGTATATTAGATATTAGCACGGTTATTCAAAGGGAATTGTAGATGAATATACATATGAATATATATCCAAAATAAATGTAAGTATATCCAGCGAGGATTGAACCCGACCAGCCATAGCACGTCTACTGAGAATCTGCTGCCTTTCCTCACGATTGCCGATGGATACAGGCTCATGTCCGTGGTACTTAGAAAGAATCAGGTACGTCTGGTCACGATCAGTCAAAACTGGTAAAAGGATATGTTGTATATTGTTTCAATGGGGACACTAGCGTTCGCCTTTACTTGTGATTGGCTGGGACCGACGCTCGCTCGGCCAATACCCTGCTTGGCTGGTCCAGTCTCTCGTCGTGGCATCTGATTGGTCCTCGGCCGCTCGTCCCATGCTAGGTAGAGTCCACAGATCTTCGGCTTGGATACTGAGCTTAGGGAATAATTCTTTGATATCACTGGTCAATAAAGAATTTGTCCCAAGGAAAACAATAGCTGTATCTTATGTTTTTGCATGCAGAATAAAAAGACAATGTTCAATTTTTTCCATCACAGTTTTTGTGTTCCACGGTATGTTACATTACGTAACATACCGGTTGGCAACACCGAGTCTGGCAACACTGCGTGAGGTTGTTATGCACTTTCAGTCAACCTGTTCTTCAAGTGAACCACATTTATTGAGTCAGGGAGATCTGAACGATCTTGTGCGGGATTTAAACTTCTCTCTCTCTCTCTCTCTCTCTCTCTCTCTCTCTCTCTCTCTCTCTCTCTCTCTCTCTCTCTCTCTCTCTCTAAAAAAAAAAAAAAAAAAAAAAAATCTGAACTTCTTGCTTCCAGGTTAAAGGGCCGGAACATTCTCCAGAAAGAATCCAAAGTTAGTTTTTATCGTAAGCGACATTATGATTTGAACAGTTTTTCTCTCTTGAAGATTCTTTTGCAATGATGTATATTCTATTATAGAGAAACTTAACCATAAATATGACAGGGATGAGGTGCGCTTGTTCATTGATTCTTCAAAAGTGAGCCTAAAAGCTGTTTTGTTCCACAGTGGAAATAAGTTTCTTTCTATTTCTCTGGTTTATGCAGCTACAGTAACATGAAGGAAACATATGAGAGTATAAAGCTTCTATTGCAAAAAATTAAGCATAAAAAACATAAATGGGATATCTTTGGTGACCTAAAGGTTGTGACACTTTTACTTGGAATGCATCTGGGTTACACAAAGTTTTGTTGCTTTCTTTGTAAGTGGGACAGTCAGGATAAGAAAAATCATTATGAAAAGAATGTGTGACCGAAACGATCTCTGATCCCAGATGAGAAGAATGTTGTCAATCCTCCTCTTGTTGATTCAGAGAAAAAACAGTTTTCTCCTTTGCATTTTAACCTAGGGTTGATGAAAATGTTGTTAAGGATATATATAGAACCGGCAAGGGATTTGCATATTTGAAAGATAAGTCTCCTAGAGTAAGCGACGCAAAATTCAAAGAAGGTATCTTTGCTGGACCACAAATTAGGGAGCTCATGAGAGACCAGAATTTTAATGAAGAGCTAAATGATCTTGAAAAAACTTCATGGCTGTCATTTCAGAAAGTTTGCTCAGAGTTATTGGGAAATCACAAAGCAAATAACTACTCTGAAATCGTAAAAGAGATACTGACATCCTACAAGAACTTGGGATGCAATATGAGCCTAAAAATCCACTTCCTAGACTATCACGACTTTTTCCTTACAAATCTTGGCGCCGTCAGTGACGAGCACGGTGAAAGGTTTCACTAAGATATTTCGAGCATGGAAACCCGGTATCAGGGAAAGTGGAGCTCTTCATTGTTGTCCAATTACTGTTGGACACTAAAAAGGGATTTCTCAGAAGCAAAATACACTCGAAAATCATATATTTCTACATTTCAAAGGTAAATTTAATTGAAATATCAGCCTAATTTTTTTAGTTATAATTGTTTAAAATTTAATATGCTATCACAGAATAACTATACCTGATAGAAAAAATCTGAAAACATATTTGAGGTCAGGAAAAAAAAATCTATCAAGTGCATCTCCTTTTGCTTGTGGGACAGGTATTTTGATAAATATTGCTGACCAGTGTATATGATGACTAATGTGGGAAGGCGTCTTGCATCATTACATGTACCCAGAGCCTCTGTGCTATCTTCAATGATTTATCTCGTAAGGTTAAAATTGTGCATTTGTCTCAGATGGTTCCTTGAGGCCCCAGAAGAAAGGTAGTAAGAAAGTCTTCGCTACAACTTTATGGTCGTCATTCCAATGTAGAATGATGGGAGAGTTTCAAAATTCCCTTTGTTGAAAGTGCTTCCTTTCTTTGCCGAGGACTATTCATAAGGAGAGGATGACTAATCTTCTTGAACTTATGATATATGAAGAAATTTAATATTTTGTCTGGGTTTACTGGCTTGATATTCTGTCTTACTATCTTCTACATAATTCTTATTTTCTCTTTGTATGCTGTTAAGAAAGTGGAT
>NC_134787.1:7634811-7637311 GCF_046742065.1 Oratosquilla oratoria
ATGGTCTACAAAGAATGAGGCACTAGATGCGAGAAAACGATGGAAAAAGGTAGAAAATAGGACAGGACTGAAACGACATATAACTAAAGCTGTAGTAATTGTGGAAGAAAACAAGAATTTAAGAACATGAGAAAACCGAGAAAAACAAAAGATGTAATGATGAAATGAACAAGAGTAGGAGTATAGGTAAAAAGAAGAAGAAAAGAAGAGGAGAAATAAGAACAACCAGAACAAGAGAGAAGTAAAGAAAAGAAAAGAAAAGAAGAGGAGGAATAAGAACAACCAGAACAAGAGAGAAGAAAAGAAAAGAAAAGAAAAAAGGAAAGAAATGGAAGAAAAAGAAGATGAAGAAAATGATTATGAACAAGGAGAAAAGAAGAAAATGGATATAAACAGGAAGAAGGAAAATAAGAAGAACAACAACATTAACAACAAAAAGAAGAAGAGGAAGAAGAAGAAGAAGAAGAGGAAGAAGAAGAAGAAGAAGAAGAAGAAGAAGAAGAAGAAGAAGAAGAAGAAGAAGAAGAAGAAGAAGAAGAAGAAGAAGAAGAAGAAGAAGAAAAGGAATAAGAAGAAGAAGAAGAAAAAGAAGAAGAAGAAGAAGAAGAAGAAGAAGAAGAAGAAGAAGAAGAAGAAGAAGAAGAAGAAGAAGAAGAAGAAGAAGAAGAAGAAGAAGAAGAAGAAGAAGAAGAAGAAGAAAGAAGAAGATGAACAAAGAAAAGGATAAAGAGAAAAAAATAATATGAAGAAGAAGAAGAAGAAAACGAAGAAGAGGAAGAAGAACAAGAACAAGAAAGAAGAAGAGGAACAAAAGAGAAGGATAGAAAGAAAAAAATGAATATGAAGAAGAAGAAAAAGAAAAAGAAATAGAAATAGAAAAAGAAGAAAAAGAAAAAGACGAAGAAGAAAAAGAAGAGAGAGAAAAAGAAAAAGATAAAAAAGAAGAAAAAGGGAGAGAAACAAGAAATAATAGAAAAGAAGAAAAGGAGGATAAACATTCTATCTCGTACAGTGAACGAATACGGATTAAAAGGCAGAAAAAGGGAAAGAGTGGAAATGTAAGACTAGTTGAAATGAAATAAAAAGATAAAGAAAATCGATGAAAGGCCGAAAAGGGAAAGCGAATTGGAAATAAGAAAGAAAGAGATAAAAAAAGAAAATAGTTGAAAAATACAGTGAGAAAATGCGAGGAGGGTGTAGGGTAAAAGGTGAAAAAATCAGGAGGTAATGGGTACTGGAAAAACAGAGATAAAGGAGAAAGTGGCAACTGATCGGGACTTTTGTTGTTATGGACTGTAGTCAACCAGTTTTTCTATCCTTACGAAGTCTCGCGCGCAGCCGTTAAAGGTAGAGGGGAAGGGCACGTATAGAAACGAGTCAAATGAAACCATTTGACGAAAGAAGAAGAAGAAGAAAAAAAACCGAAGAATACGAGAATGAACCGGATAAAATAAAGCGAAGGATGAGTGTAAGAGTAGCGAGGGAACGGAGATACGATGAGACGCGGACCAATTTGGGGAAAATACTTTTTCAATACAACAGTGTAACGTCAGTTCATGGTATACGCCAGACGATCTTGCTTTGCTGGCTTAGGTTGGAGGCTGACCACTTACAAAATTTATGCAGTGCGCCTCCTTATGAAACGGGTTAAGTCGCTGAGAGTTCCGAGTAAATAAAGATAAGGCGAGATTGGCGAGCGATAAAGAAACAGAAAACCATTAGCGGAAGAACAAGGAACAACAGAGAGGAGGAGGAAGGGGAAAAGCCAGATCTAAAGGGAAGAGAAAGAGAAACACGAAGAAGAAATACGGGAGGGACGAGTGACAACGGATAAAGAAGAAGAAGAAGATAAGAAGTAAAGATGGAACGTACGAAGCACGAGAAGGAGAATGAAAGATGCTGTTAACATGAGAAGCAGAAATGTAAAAGTGACAACTTGATAAGGCGAGGAGAAGGACGAAATGGACTTACTAGGTAATACGTGATGGAATTGTAAACCAATATTGTGACGAACAGGTCAATCGAACAGAGATGACACAAATATTCTCTCCCGGTGTCATTGATGTGACAGTTTTTTAACTTGTGCACAGTCCCGGCTACCCCCCGTGTAAGGGGGAAAAAGCCTTTGGTATATGTATGTATGTATGTACAGCCCCGGCACATCCCATTGTTCTTGCGGTTATTTCACACTGACAAACAACGTTCTTTCAATATCTAAAAGCAGCAGGATACGAGGCACTTCATATGTATCATTAGGTAAGCAAAGGGAAATTTGCAGTTTTAATCTATATCTGCGCCACGCTTCGTGAGCAGTATCTGATTTGGAAAATATGGCGAATATCACGGGACAGTTAACAATGACTACGCTCATATTAAGGGAATATGTACTTACATTACATGGTTTTGTGGCCTGTTCCTCAATAAAGTGGTAATGGCTGCCAATAAGGTTGTATAACATAACATAACCTGTAGCACCTGTTTTATGATCATGGAGTGTAGT
>NC_134787.1:7644811-7649811 GCF_046742065.1 Oratosquilla oratoria
TCATCACACACACACACACACACACACGCACACACACACACACACACACACACACACACACACACACACACACACACACACACACACACACACACACACACACACACACACACACACACACACACACACACACACACACACACACACACACAAACATACACCCCCCCCCAACTCCCCGCCCACGAGCGCTGAGGGGTGTTACTCCAACTCTCGTGGGCGGGGAGTTGGGGGTGTGTGTGTGTGCAAGGTCATAGCATTACCCATAGATCGGACCTACGAGCTCTGAGCTCTCTTCCAGGAGGGAATTAGCTGTCGATCACGATTCCAACACGTGATCCAAAAAGACCAAAGACCAAGTGAATACTTGCACACACACACTCGAGGCTTGACGGCGCAATGGTAGCATTCACATCCGCTATTCGAGGGGTCTAAGTTCGAATGCCATCAAGGGGTAATATAATTTCAGTATCGTTGCGCTGTGAGCCGGTACTCCAACTCTCGTGAATGTTTTTTTATTTTCTTTTTGGTGTGTGTGTGTAAGGTAACAGCATCACCCATTGATCGGTCATATATGAGCTATGAGTTCTAATCTGGGAGGCTGATAACTGTCGATCACGATCTTGAAAAAATCAATTTCCGCCCGCAATAAAATTAAACGAAAATAACCAATATTACAACATTTAGTAAAATTATACAATCATTTTACATTCACATGCTTTCTTTTTACTAAAGCTATCATGGTTTGTGGCAACACTAATTTCACAAATATAAATAATATTTATGAACACATACAATGGTTTGTTTAATGATATTAATTCTTATGTCACAAAAATGCTAAGCAACTTAAAGGGGACACTATTTGTTTGTTTGTTTGTACACGAACTCCTCCTAGGGTTTTGGAGATAGACCCCCATAACCATATATATTCTGATACCCTATCACTCCAGATACCTGGATAACTACATTTCATAAAAAAAAAAAAAAAAAAAAAATGGCGAGGGTGGGGTAACACGCCACTACTGTAGTCTCCCCTTCATAAAATTGGCATTTTGTTACAAAAATTACTATAATAAAACAAACCCTTGTATGTGTTCATAAGTATTATTTATACTTGTGAAATTGATGTTGCCACAAATTATGATAGCCTTTGTAAGGAGAAAGCATGTAATTGTAAAATGATTGCATAATCTTACCAAATGTTAAAATATTGGTTATTTTTATTTTTATTTTTCGCGGGCGTTAATGTACTCGGATTCGAAGATAATGAAAAATTAGTTCAAATCTTTTCTTACGGCCGAATATATTTTATTTCTAAAGGGCGTCTCCCTCCTTAAATTGATTTTTTTTTCATACTTTAACATTTTGTGTTACTTTTTATATTGATACGTGTAGGTGTAACTTTTCTCCACAAATTCTATCAAAATTAAAATAATCATCATTTGCATGCAGCAATGCGCAGGTAATTTGGCTAGTATATATATATAACATTGGGATTCTCCCTTAGAAAGAGTACCGGGGAGGGGGGGCGCTCTCTTAGAGGGAGCACCTGAAGGCTCTCCCCATATGGTATTACAACCCCACTATTTAAATGCCTCTTCGTTTTAATAAATCAAGAAAGCCCGAAGTGGCTTTATCTTCTCTAGCTCCATCCTAAAGTGTAGCCTTCAGAGTCTACACAGACATGCTTTAGGAAGACGGCAAATTATATGTTTGAAAAATAGAAATGGAGAGATAATTAAATGCAGAGACGGAATGGTAAAAAGAGTAGAAATGTTTTTACCAAGAGATTTACTCGTCAAAAACCATAGTTGAGTCAGTAAATTCATCTGTAGACGTTAGTAGTGTACCAGAAGTTACAAAGGAAGAAGTAGAATTTGCTCTAAAAACGTGAAACGAGGAAAAACACACGGGGAATATGGTATATGGGTAGATCTTTTGAAAGACGCAGGGAAAGACGTTCGTATTAGGTTACTAGTAGGTCAGTTGTACACCCAGTGGCTACGTCAAAAAAGCGCTCCTAAATCTTAGTGGAATGCTATAGTGATTTTACTTCATAAAAAGGAGACCAAAAAGACCTTCGTAAATACCGACTTATTAGCTTGCTATCAAATGTATATAAAGTATTCTCCAAAATCTTTACAAATAGACCAGGTCAAGTTTTAGATGGAAACCAACATTAAGAAAAGATAGGCTTTAGAAGCGAATATTCGACTCTAGACCATTTGAAGGCGATGAACTAACTAATCGAGAATACGACAGAATACAATATATCTGTTTGTTTAGCTTTTGTAGGTTACGAAAAGGCCTTTGATTCTGTAGAACAAATAGCAATACTAAACTCGTTAAGCAAACAAGGTACAACCAAACAAATCGTAAGGGTTCTAGAAAAGATTTATGCAAAACGTACCGCTGTAAATTGACTATATAAAGATACAAAAAAAGATCAAGATCGAGAAAGGAGTACGGCAAGGCAATGCAATTTCACCCATATTATCTACAGCTTGCTTGGAATGGACTTTCAGATTGTTCAGATGGGAAAAGAAAGGTTTGAAGATAAGTGGTAACTATTTGAACCACCTAAGATTTGCGGATGGCATTATTCTTATCAGAAGACTTGTAAGATATGCTGAGTGGTCTGAACAAGGAAAGTCTCAAAGTACGTTTGAACATGAACAAGAGTAAAACCAAAATAATGTTCAACACGAAAGTTGAAAGCAAATATATTATAATCGATGGTGAGTCTTAAAGAAGTTGAAGAGTATAGTTATTTAGGCTAGATGGTAAAAGCTACAAAATATCATGCTAATGAAATAAAAAGGGCGTTTTACAAGTAGTTGGAAAGTGTTAAGTATAATAGAATCCTAAGAGGTTCTCTATCTTTATGTTTGAAAAGCAAGCTTTGTACTGCATAATGCCATCTACTCTATACAAATATGAGACTTTGAAACTGACAAAGGCGAGGGAGACAAAGCTCAGGAGTGCAGAGAGGAGAATGGAGAGATGATTGGTGGGAATAACACCGAAAGACAGAAAAATAGCACGTTGGACGAGAGAGCAGACTGGAATGAAAGATATTGTCGAGGTGGTTAAACAAAATGTAATTGGGCGGGTAAGTTAGTGTGAACGAATGACGACCGAAGAGGCAAGGGTGTTTCTGAGTTGGGAAGCGTGAATAAGGGAGATCCGCGAGAAGGTGGGGAGATGAGATAGAAGAAAATGCAAGAGTGACGTAATATAGGTTGGCGTAATCGTGCGATTTATGGAATAATATAAGAGAAGCATTTGTTCAGTAATGGACTCGAAATGGTTGACTGACTGATTGACTAATTGATTGATTAGTATACAAGATTTTTTTTACATTCTAACCAAGAAAGGATGTAAGTATTGGAATAAAGATCAGACAAAAAACAGGCTTTAGAAGAAAGTGCTCAATTGTAGACCATTTGGAGACAATGAATCCAATGATAGAGAAAACGACAAAATATGGTAAACCTCTGTGCTTGTTTTGTAGATTACAAGAAAAAAAAAAGCCTTCAACTCAGTACAACAAACGGCAATATGGCACTATGAAAAAATGGGATAGAATGAAAAACATTGCAAAGGTTCTAGAGAACATTTATGCTCATGTTGTTGCTGTTATTTCTTTACATAAAGATACAGAAATGTCAAGTGCAGAGAATGAGTTCGGTAAGGTGAGCTATTTACAGTTTGGATGGAAGAGGTTTTCAGGATAATGAGTTGGGAACATTACTGGACAATATCTTAATCACCTTTGGTATGAAAGTTGTCCGCATGACGGTCGTCACCTCTAGTCCTACCTTTTCTCCTGACCCCGTCCCACGAACTTTGACCCACGAGTTCACCCCAAGGGAATTGCTCACGCCACCCGACCGAGTAAGTCATGCGCCTCGGCCGCGTGAGTCGCACAAAGCTTCTTTGAGGAAACGCACGTTGTTAGACCGGCCGTCTAAGAACGGACCTTGTCAGCTCTCACAAGCCAACGATGACTCAGCCTGCACATCAACCGGTTCTTTGAGGAACGCACGTGCAGTACCAGCACCATACCCTCCATCTTGGTGACTCAGCAGCATGAGAACATTTTGCATCCGACTTCCCAGGCATCGACTTTGACCTCGCGCGCTAATTAAGAGCACGGGTTATGACCTGACCTGCGTATGTAAGACCGGACGGAACGCCGAAGATTCAGATCGCCTCGGAATATCACGCTGTGGGCCTAGCTCGCTGCCATTATTGCCTTATTTTCTCCCCCTTGCCCCGCAAGCAGACCACTTTGGGACACGACTTAAAACGCACAGCTGTCACCTCTCTCACCGTTGGTTTTGGAAAGGTTCAAATGTTAATAAGTAATATTTCTATTCACCTAAATTTTGCGGATGACATTATTTTTATTTCAGAAACCGAAGAAGACTTGGAAGATATACTGTGTAATCTTAACAAGGAAAATCTCAAGATAGGTTTGAAGATGAATATAAATAAATCCAAATAATGTGCAATAGTAAAACTAAAAGTAAAGCTATTGTAATCGATAGTGAAAATTATGAAGAACTTGAAAAAAGTTATGTAAGCAAGATGTTAAAACTGAACAAAGGTCATAAAATTTGAATAAAAGGCGTATAATCACGTGGAAAATATTTGGTAAATACAAAAACAACATTTGAGGCTTTCAACCATTATGTCTGACCCGCAAAATTTAGAACTAGTGTATAATCCCAGCTAAGATCTATGGATGTAATTTTTAGAAATTGACAAAGGTAATGGAAACAAAATTATGGAGTGCACAGGATGGAAAGAAGAGATTTTATTCTGGGAATAAGGCTGAAGGAAAGTTGTTTAAGAGAGATGACTGAAACGAAAGACATCGTAGAAGCGACAAAGGAGCGGAAATAGAATGGGACAGTGAAAGTAATCACAAATGGAGATGGAATATGGAGCAAATGTATTACTAACTGGACGCCACAAGATGGGAAACGCGGAAGAGA
>NC_134787.1:7657311-7662311 GCF_046742065.1 Oratosquilla oratoria
TATTATCAGAGATGCTATCGAACATCATTTAGAAAGTAACCGTTTGATAAATGATAGCCAGCATGGTTTCAGACGGAAACGTTCTTGCATGACTAACTTACTCGAATTCTACAACACAGTTATCTCGAATTATGACAAAAGAAACAATATAGATTTAATATACCTAGACTTTGCAAAAGCTTTTGATACCGTCCCACACGAAAGACTACTTACTAAACTAGCTTTGCATGGAATAAGTGGTAGCCTATTAGGTTGGACTAGTAATTGGTTGAAAGGTCGAAAACAGAGAGTTGTTTTAAATGGAAAAACTTCTGGATGGAAAAGTGTTGCAAGTGGAGTTCCTCAGGGTTCCATTCTTGGGCCACTTCTATTCATAGTATATATAAATGATATAGACCATGGACTAAAATCTACTGTTTCCAAATTTGCTGATGATACAAAACTGTGCGGAGTGGCAAATGATCACTCAAACCAATTAGATATTCAAGAAGATTTAGATAAATTACAGCAATGGTCTGAAAAGTGGCTAATGAAATTTAACACAAGTAAATGCAAGGTAATGCACATAGGTAAAAATAACAGTAAGTACGATTACAAGTTATTTGGAAATTCGTTAACAAAAGTGGATAGTGAAAAAGATCTCGGCGTAATTATCAGTAACGACCTCAAATCATCCAAGCAATGTATTTCAGCCTTTGAGAAAGCAAATAAGATTCTGGGACTGATTGCGCGATCTTTTGATTTCAAAAGTCCATCACTCATTAACAAGCTATATAAATCGTTAGTTCGTTCACATTTGGAATATGCTGTTTCCGTATGGTCACCGAATCTCATTAAAGATATTGACAGACTGGAAAAAGTACAACGGCGAGCCACAAAACTGATTCCAAATATAAAAAATAAATCATACGAAAATCGACTAAAGCACATGAATCTGTTTTCCCTAAAAAAGCGTAGACTCAGAGGTGACTTGATACAGGTCTTTAAGATTTTGAAGGGAATTGACAACATCAAAAGTGACAAAATTTTCACATTGAATGAGAATCAGACAAGAAACAATGGTCTCAAACTGTCCGGAAATAGATTCAATTTGGAAGTAGGTAGAAACAACTTTGCCAACCGTGTAGTTAATGAATGGAATAAACTTCCTGCACAGGTAGTGCAATGTAGTTCAGTTCGAAGTTTTAAGAATCATTTAGATAAATACCTAAGTAAGATGCTGTAATGATTATAATTTATGTTATATTATTTGTTTTTGTTTTGTTATCATTTGTCTGTCTGATTTTCATTTATCATTAGTTATATGTCAATTTATTATTTACTATTTACCTGTTTGTTTATTATTTTAACTATACCTATGCATTCATTTATGTATTTTATTTGATATTTACATTATTATAGTTTTTATTTATTATTTTATTATTAATATGATTTTTTTTTATGCTCCGCCTTTGTAATCCTTTGTTATACATATATATATATATATATATATATATATATATGCATATATATATATATATACATATATATAGAAACGGCGGTTTGTTAGAAGAGACTGGATGATGTGAACCAAGGTGTGATTCTGTAGTGTTTTGGCGACTTTCAAGAGGAGTGCCCTATGATTGACTGTATCGTAGGCGGCTGTAAGATCTACAAAGACAGCGCCAGTGATTTTCTTTTTCTCGAATCCATCTTCAATATATTGCGTTAGGTTCAATACCTGACTGCAGCATGAGCGGCCTGGTCTAAAGCCTGCTTGATCAGCTGAAAGTTGTTCATCAACTGTTCCCTCAATGTTCCCTCAATCGCCGTTTCTATGTGGAAATGGATGGCAAGAAAAGCAGGTACCGTTTCCAGAAGAACGGACTCCCACAAGGATCTGTGTTGGCTCCAACACTGTTCAACATTTATACCAATGACCAGCCACAGTATCAGAATACCCATAGGTACATCTATGCAGATGATCTGTGCATTGCCACTCAGTCTGATTCCTTCAACACCATCGAAGACCGACTATCAGAGGCCCTAACCACACTCTCCACGTACTACAAAAAGTGGCATCTCAATGCGAACGCAAACAAAACACAGGTGTGTGCATTCCACCTTAAAAATCACCAAGCCAAGAGAGAGCTACGAATCAGATGGAACAACACTGATCTGGCACACCACCCACACCCTGTCTATTTAGGTGTTACTCTCGACAGGACTCTCTCTTACAAAGAGCATATCAACAAGTTGATTGGAAAAATCTCAACCAGAAACAACCTCCTCAGCAAACTTGCCACCACCAGCTGGGGAACAGATCCAAACACCCTGCGACAAACAGCTTTGGCACTGTGTTACTCCACTGCAGAATATTGCGCACCAGTATGGGCCAGGTCATGCCATGCACACAAAATAGATCCAGAACTGAACAGGTCGTGTCGAATAATTACAGGTACCCTAAAACCAACGCCATTACATACTATCTACAGACTGACAGGGATTCCACCTCCCCACATTCGGCGCGAAATAATGACCAAGATAGAAAAATATAAACAACAAAATGATCCCAGGCATCCACTATACGGTCACCTTCAGGTTGGACAGAGACTGAAGTCTCGCCAAAGCTTCATGACGGTGGAGGGACTGGATCCAACCCAAGCTGTGGCCCATAGACTAAAATGTTGGCAGGAATATGACAATCTGGGCCATAACGAGGCCATACCATGCCCAAACGAGACCTTGCCCCCAGGAGCAAACCTAACCAGGAAGGACTGGGTTACCTTAAACAGAGGAAGAGCCAAGGTGGGCAAAACGAAAGAAAACAAACACAAGTGGGGATACACCAATAGCCCCCAATGTCCCTGTGGCGAAGTACAGACGATGGTCCACGTCCTCCGGGAATGTCCATTGAGTCCCCATTGCTCCGACCAAGACCTTAGGGAAGCAAATGAAACTGCCCTTATATGGACACGGTTCTGGTGCGACAAGATATGATGATTGCATATATATATTCATGTATATATATATATGTGTATATATATATATATATACATATATATAAATATATATATATATATATATACATACATACATATATATATATATATATATATATATTATATGTTATATATACAAAGAAATCACATTGACCCGTGGTTCTAAACCTGCGGAAAACCACAAAGGAAAATGATAAATTATGAGGTGAGGAGAAGGAACCAGGGAAGGTTTACGGAGGAAATCTCTCCATGGACACTATACATTCCGTTTCCAGGATGTGGATGTTTGGGCCTCACTCTCTTAATGATAAAATTATCTACTCGTAGTTTGTTCAATGGTTGCTTTAGATTTAAGCTATTGACAAGTGTATCCTTGATCGTACTGGATTCTATTATGTTTCTATTCAAATTTGACTTATTCTAACAAATTCTTTACCACCATCCCAATGTAATGACAGAAATCAAAGAAGGCATGCTAGATATTCCTTCATATTGTGGTTTCAGAATATTTTATATTTCTTCAGGTTCTCTGATAATGTTATCTTGTGGGTCTGTTAACGGTCCAATATCTGCATGCGCATTTGACTTTGATGGCAAGGTATTTATAAGATTATTTTGTGTCCTTAATGCGTGATATGGCTTGTTCCTCGTTCAGTTCCAATTCTCTTTCCACTGGTTTTTCAAGTCTTTCATTAATTTTGGATATTTTATCCTCAATTTGGTGTTTAGTTGACATATTGGAGATGTTTCTAAGTTTCTTTCGTAGACTAGTTCTTTTACCTATTAATATCTTGCGATTGCGTTGAATATTCCTCTTTAGTGTTGATAGCCTCTTTAAGGGAACATATTGTTTTGAAATGTAGTTGAATATATTGGAACTGGGGATCATAATACTTCAATAGTTCATGTCAATCCAATTCGTTGAGGTCAAATCTAAAATTTTCCCAGCACACTGACTGAAAAAGATAACCTGCCTAGTGTAGGCCTTATGGTCTCTTGCAGTCTCCTTTATTCTTATGTTCTTATTCAGTGCAGTTTCCAGTGCTGGGTACCTGTTATTGGTCGTGTACCAAAGTCTATATTTGTTGGTATGGTGAGGATGTAATCTGACAGGTTCGTTGTATCCACTTGTTTGAAGAGCCGCCATATGTAGTTTATAATTCCTAACTCCCTAGTGTGAAATCTAAATCCCCTATGATTATAACAGAGGGCGCTGAAGATGAGGGATTCTGCAGCATGTTCGTAATTTTCTATGAGCTCCATGAATATGCATGAGGGGTATTCTGGAGGTTTATATATATTTGTATATATTATGTCAATATCTTCCATGTACACTACATGGACCCCCATATATGAATTTAACTCTGATAGTAAATTTCAGTGGGTGTTGCTCTGGAGTCTTCTATATATGTTGCAATATATTTTTTTGATCCGATCTGTCTTATTCTTAATGGCGTGTAATTTCATATTTTCATTTCAGTCATTTTGATATTTGATGACCGGTGTGATTCAGTTAAGGAGAGTGTGAGGGTCTTCTCTTGATGTCCTAAATCGGAGATAAATTGTAATTTTCCTCTGAACCGATACGGTATGAGGCTCTGAATATTAATTACAATTATTTAGTGTAATATGTCGGTGCCAGACCCACATGTTGTTGGAGGTGATGATGCCGTGGGTGGTGGGTCAGAGCAAAGGTGCAGGATTGTAGTATCTGTTGATGTACTTGTTGCACTAAAAAACTAACGTAGGGTTACTTTGTTTGTTATGGGGCTGAGTTCCCTGGTAGTTTGATTTCTTATCGATCATGTGAGGAGTTGGAGGACAGGTTACGTTGCTTCTTGATGGTTGGGTTGCTTGCGCTCGTTGTCGTTGCCGGATGCGTGGACGCCTGGTGAGTAGCGGCGTGTTCCCTTGAGGTCAAGTTTATTTTACACTCGAGGTTAAAATTCCCGCACATCTTCTGTCCGAACCAGGGTAAGATGGAGTGGGACTGGTGGGGGAAATGTAAGTATGTACAAA
>NC_134787.1:7669811-7677311 GCF_046742065.1 Oratosquilla oratoria
AATAGCTATATTAGAAGGAAACATGTAAATATAAAATATCGGAGAGCGTATATTTACGTAATCTAACTTAATAGAGTAAAAAATATATTTAGAAACAAATATTTACTTCCAAGCCGATATCAGTTATAACAATCTTTACAAGCTCTCCCATGGCCTTGGTAAACCACTCAATCCTCAAACGAATTTTATAATTTTGCTCTGCCTAAAACCAGAATATTTTATTCAGCTTTAACAAGGGGGATGCAAACAAGATCATCATATTAAAACAACAGGGCAGGACTCGCACTACTGGTTATAAACTGGACACATTTAGATTAAAAAGGAAATAGGCAAGAATTGGTTTACTAATAGGGTGGTCGACGAATGGAATAAACTTAGTAACCATGTAGCAAGCGCTGAAACTATCAATTTTTTTAAGAAACGATTAGATAATTTTATGGATGGGGATGGCAGCTGTCGATGGATACGGAGCTGCCTAGTGTAGGCCTTATGGTCTCTTGCAGTCTCCTTCATTCTTATGTTCTTATATATTTATAGGCCCTCTGAAGATATTAAGGGTTAAGAGAGCGGCCTCAGTAAAAATGATCTCGATTATTTTTTCCGATCCCGACAGGATTTTCAGGATTTTGTCCCAGTTAATATCTGGCGATTTCATTCAGCTGGAGGCCGTACCAAGTCAGCAGGGCTTCGATTCATCAAGACCTTGTTCAATATGGCGTCTGCCCCCTCAGCTGAATGATAAAACCGTCTAACAGTTTGCCAAGTTTAATTATTGCGATACGTCAATAAAAAAATTGACAACTTGGGAAACAGTTTCACAGTGTGGCGGGGTGGAGTGATCAGCTTTACAACTCTCCTTTTCGTTTTCTATTTTTCTTGAAACTAGAGATACTCGATGAAACGTAATACATTTCAAGGCGTGAGAATTAAACCAGACTCATTACGATTTTGAAACGCTCACAACGCATTGCTTTTGCGAGACCGTGCAAGAGCTATTTATCAAGAGAAATGTGAACTTACTGTCTTTCATATTTCGCACGCTCAAGATTCTCGCCTGTTCACGTTGTGGTTAAACCTGATGTTGCTAAATGTATATATGTGATACCTGTGTATATAATCATTATTATGTATCATTATTAATTGCTGGCATATTATTGATATATCTTTAATTATCATTATATGTATGCATATTTCATGTATTTTTGAGTCCTTTTTAGAATTTTGTTTTGATTAGCAATAGACGATTTTACTTCACCTCTTTAGCTTGATAGATTAGATCAACTTAGTTTTAGTTAATGTCGAATGGTTTCATTCAGTTGAGACAGTAGACCCGAACCCCAAATGGGGTTCCAACTGAGACCACAGTTTGTGTTGAATCTGTATTCTTAACTGGATAAAAACGACTGACCTTGTTCAGAGCAAGACTCATAAAGATGGTTAGTAGGTTAAAGGATAGAAATGATCATAGGGAAGCATGGCTTTGAATAAGGTCTCAATCGATCAAAACCTCATTTAAACCCGAGTTCTTCCTCTAGATCAACTTAACTATGTGACAATATCCTGATATTTCCTTTATGTGTTACGATTCTTTGAATGAACTTTGCAATGTATAACACTTCTTAGCACAGTATTAACTAATTAAATTATCTTATGGCCAGCAATAGTCAAAAAACAACAAAGAAAATGGTAAATCAGGTCCAACCGGCCTAAGTCTACATAAATGTGTGATATCTGCAACAAAGACTGCCAATCCAATATTAGTCTTATTAGTCACAATCGACGCTGTCCAAATCGAACAAACTTTTGATGTGCATTCCATGGTCAGCTCTGACCGAGGGAGACTTCAGGAAATGGATAGTTTGAAGTATTTAGGTCACATGTACCAGGAATTGGAGGAATGGAAGCGGAAATGATTGTAGAGTAAAGGAAGCAAATAAATGTCTTGGGGGATTGAAATGTATTATACTGGAGATAAATTCAAAGAGATTATATGAAAGAGTGGTTATCACGTCTCCCTTTGGTATTATACGTATTATACGCATTATTATTATTATATGTATTATACGTATTATTATTATTATTATACGTATTATACGTATTATTATTATTATACGTATTATACGTATTATACGTATTATTATTATTATTATTATTATTATTATTATATGTATTATTATTATACGTATTATACGTATTATTATTATTATTATTATTATTATTATTATTATTATTATTATTATTATTATTATTATTATTATTATCATTATTATTATTATTATTATTATCATTATCATTAATATTATTATTATTATTATTATTATTATTATTATTATTATTATTATTATTATTATTATTATTATTATTATATTATTATTATTATTATTATTATTATTATTATTATTATTATTATTATTATTATTATTATTATCATTATTATTATTATTATTATACGTATTATACGTATTATTATTATTACACGTATTATACGTATTATACGTATTATTCAGTATTTGATAAGAAATCCTTACCAAGCACCAAAAGAAAATAAGACAAAAATTATGTTTTGTTTAACAATGAAAGTAAGAGGAAGGAGCAGAACAAGTTGTTACTACCTTTACTTTAACTGTATACAAAATCCACAATTCAGTAATACATAATCACAATATGCAACGACATAAATAATCTAGCTAACAAATATGTATATATATATATATATATATATATATATATATACAGTATATATACAGTATATATAAAATCACTCTAGTCTGTTAGGTGATTCGAACAAGGTCATCTATGAGTCGATATTAGGATGGTGATCAACAACTCCTATCACTTGAAGAGCACTGTCAGGGGCGACAAAGATGGGCATGTGCCTATAACAGGATAAGGGTCAGCGACTCCAGTCACCTGAAGAGCGTCTACTGCCAGGGGCGACAAAGATATGGGAATGTACTCAATCTAGTGATCACTAGCCGCAAATATACAACTTATGTAGAACTATATTAGAATAACGACCAGCGACTCGTCATCTGAAGAGCGTTCACTGCAAGGGCGGCGCATATAGGCTATGTGTCTATATCAAGATAGACAAGCGACTCCAGTCAGCTAGGGGAGTCGAATAAGAGACATGCATCCCAACACTGGCGCTGGTCTTGGGAAGAGAGGGACACGTCCGTCGTCTCTCAATTATAATCTGTTTAGCTCCGAGTGCGTCATTTTCATTCCCTTATACAACCTTCGCTGATGACGTCATTACTACGCATTTATGCGTACCGCCAGGTAGTCTTTACGTAAATGGCTCGGACATTGGGAACGTACTTCCCGGATGTGTTTCTCCTTCCTCTGCTCTCACAATTCCACACAATCTATGTAGCATGACATTATTTTTTATACAATTACAATACAATTAATACAATGTAATTTAAATACAATCTAAAATTCTTAATACAATTCGAATACAATTCAACGTACAGTTCAACACAAGGCACACAACTACACACATATACAATTTTTAGAATTTGTATATACTCACAGAAGGACGTGACAGTGGTGAACATGAAACATCCTATAATATTCACGCTCGGGCTTGACAGTGATTGTGACTACGAAACTGTATGAGTCAGAGATTTTAAATAAAAGTTTCCAGAGGATGCTCAATGGCTGAGCTGTTTAAGGCCGGCCACATACGTGCAGTTTAAACTGACAGTTACAACTGTTCAGTTATAACTGTCAGTTGAAACTGCACGTGTGTGGGTATCTTAGTATCACTGAGGTACCCACACACGTGTAGTTTCAACTGACAGTTATAATTGAACAGTTGTAACTGTCAGTTTAAACTGCACGTGTGTGGTCGGCCTAAAGGAAGCCAGAATGGAGGAATTTTGATGCTGCGTTGATGAACGAATTCATAGTAAACGTCACTACTTCAGATTCACTGTTTTAAATAAAAAGTCCTCGTTAAATTGGTATCATCGTGACTCTCTCTGAGATGGCTAGGTCGTGATGTTAAAACGCACATATCAAAAGAACCAACAAAGGTATGGGAATGTACTCAATCTAGTGATCACTAGCCGCAAATATACAACTTATGTAGAACTAGGTGAAGCCACTACATTTAGTGACCAAAGTCTAGTTAGGTTTCAAACTACAAAATAGTTTCAAAATGGACAATTACATATCTGTAATACTTGATTTAAGAAATTAAAATTTTACTGGTTTGAAGAAACTTCAGGTCATATACTGGAAGCCAAGATTAGGTGAAAATCCAGTGGAAGACATACAGGAAGTATTTCAAAACACGATCACTGAAAGTATTCATAGCTACGTTCCATTTAAGGAAAAGTGACGTCTAGTTTAATGTAGTCAAAAAATTTTTGATAAAGAGGCAGACAAAAAAATGCAAAATATCCAGAGGGACATTGAAAGGATGAACATAAAAAAGACACATGAAAATTGCTGAATAGTTCAAGAAAATTTTAAGAACTCTACTGTTATAATAAAATCAAAAGTGTTAACTGGAATAGTTTTGGTCCTTTTTTGACTGGTAGCGGTCAATTTGTTCATTCAAATAAAATTATGTGATATCTTAAACAACTTCGTTATTTCTGTACTCGCAAAGGGAACATCTCAGAGTAAAGTCAGTCATTTGTTATACTGAGCAGAAATTTAGCAGTTTGTTAGTATAGCCAAAAGGAAATAAGATCAAATTACAATACCATTATATACAGCTAAAAATAATCTGTCGCATCTGGGGATGGACCAAGAAAACGGGAAAAAACGTTATTCCTATATTCAAAAATAGTGAAAAATAGAAGCCACATAGTTACAGGATAGTATAACTGACCTCGATTATCATCAACTGGGGACATACGCAAAGGAGCCTGTTACTTCACTCACACCCCGTCGCCAGTTCCCACGGTCTCTCCGAGCAGCAATCTCACATGCAGACACCCTTCCCACTCCAAACAGCTCTCGGCAGGTTCGAGTAACTGTGGGCGTCCTCTTCATAGGAAAAATTATCGAAAAAATTATGAGATGCCATGGATCGTCACTTAAAAAAAAACTGTCCAATAGATAACAGCTAATACGGCTTCAGACATTAATACGCTTACACGACTAGTCTTCTGGAATTTTACAGCATATTTATTTCAAACAACGACGAAAGGAATAATGTTGGTTCAATATATCTGGACTTTAGAAAAGGTACTGATGATGTCCGGCACGTAAGACTACTAAACTCACTTTGCATGGAACAAGAGCTAATTTGCTATGCTGGAACATGAACTGGTCGAACAATCGTTAACAATGAGTTGTTTTGAATGCTAAAACTTCTGGCTGAAAAGACATCGCGGATGGAGTTCCGCAATACATTTACTGTGGAGTTAATTTTACTGTCTCCAGATTTGCTGTTGAAGTTGTGCAGAATAAAAACCCATTAATTATAGGGATGTTCAAGGAGACAGAGACAAATCAGAGTAATGGTCTCAAAACTGGTTAGTGGAATCTAGGACAAGTAAATATAAAGTTCTGCATATGGGAAAAAATTATATCAAGCACCACTACGAGTTATGTGGTAAAACCTTAACCAAAGTAGAAAATAAGAAGGATTCCGGTGTAGTTCTCAGTAACAACTTTATAACACCTAAGGAATCTATATATGCTGCAGATAAAAAAAAAAAAAAAAAAAGGATACTGGAATTGGTAGCGTGATCAACACAAAAATCTCTGCTATCATCACCCAATTATATAGATCACTGATTCTTCCGCAACAAGAATTTGTTCAGCATTGCCACAAAGTCTCAGGCACTAAAGGATTAGAAACAATGCAGCAGCTAGCCACAAAACTCATACCCAACATGAAAAACAAATTGTATAAAAACCGCTTAAAATATTTAAAACTGCTCTCTCTCTCTCTCTCTCTCTCTCTCTCTCTCTCTCTCTCTCTCTCTCTCTCTCTCTCTCTCTCTCTCTCTCTCTCTCTCTCTCCCCCCATTCTCTCTCTCCCCATTCTCTCTCTCTCTCTCCCCATTCTCTCTCACTCTCTCCATCTCTCTCTCTCTCTCTCTCTCTCTCTCTCTCTCTCTCTCTCTCTCTCTCTCTCTCTCTCTCTCTCTCTCTCTCTCTCTCTCTCTCTCTCTCTCTTTCTCTCTCTCTATCACTCTCTATCTCTCTTTCTTTCCCTCTTTCTTTCTCCACCCCTTCTTTATCTGTCTCAGATAAATCAGTCTTGCTACAAGCTTTCAGCATTTCAAATGGAATTGATAACACAAAAGAAATAGAATATATTCACACTAGATGTTAACAGGATACAAAATAGCCTCCAGCTGCCAGAATATAGATCTAACCTAGAAATAGGTAGAGACAACTATGCTATCTAAGTTGTTGACTAATGGAATTAGCTTACAGTCAAGGGAAGTGAATGTAATACATTTTGAAGTTTTAAAATTCACTTGGATAAACACATAACTATTTATTCATATAATTCATTTACTAATCTATTTATCTATTAATTTTTTTAACTATTTGTTTATCATTTCATTGATTTACTGATTGATTGATATATCTATTTGTATGTTTATTATTTTCTTATTCATTTATCTATCTATTTATTCATTTACTTCTTATTTATTTATTTACATATTCATTTATCTATTTGTTTGTTTCTTTAATTATTTATCAACTGATTTATTTGTTCATTTATATATTTGTTTATTTATCAATCTATCTATCCACTCAACTGTTCATTTATCTATTTATCTATTCATCTACTTATTTGTATATTTGTTTATTTTTGTTTATCTATTTGTACATTTATTTATATTTATTTTTCATTCATCTATCTCTTTTTTTATTAAATTAATTAGTTATTTATCAATTTGTTTATTTATGCATTGATTTATTAACTGAATAGTTTCTATTTTATGTATTTCTTAATTTATTTATTTATATATTCATTCATTTACTTATCTGCATACTTATTTATTTATTTATCTATCTATTTATTCATCTATTTATTTATTTATTTATTTATCTATTTATCCATTTATTTATTTATTTCTTCATTCATTTATGTATTTATTTATTCATTTATCTATTCATATGCTTATCCATGTATCTGTTAACTTATCTATCTAATTATTTATTTGTTTATCAATAAATTCTTTTACCATTCAACTTTGTTATGGAACAAAAGGTCTACTGACGGCATACTATATCATTGTAATTCATTGTAACTCACAAATAGGTCCTTGAATGGACAAAAGCAAATAGAAGAATGTAGACAGAGCGCATATTAAAAAAATAATGATGGAGGAGGAGGAAGTGGTGAAATATGGAAGTGAGGGAAAGAAGTTGGAGAATAGGCATGGAAAGGGCATGGGACGAAGAGCCGAGGATGACTAATACGAGTTAGGGAAAAAGAATAAAGGGGGAAATTGAAGAAGTAGGGAAAAAGGGAGAGATGATGCAGAAGAGAGGGAAACGAAAAGGAGTATGTCA
>NC_134787.1:7679811-7682311 GCF_046742065.1 Oratosquilla oratoria
GAGTTACATACACATACATGAAATTTTGCGTTGAGCCCATCTCCACTATGATATTACAATTGGAAGTATAAAAACGTGGGAAAGTATTTGCACAACACTGAATGGGTCCCAGTGATTAGAGATGCATTTTAATAACCACGATACACTTTAATTCTAAGCCATCAACATCGGGAGACCCAATGGAAGCCACATGCAGAAATTGAAATGCGGTACTGCCAAGGACTCGAACCCAGCATCCACATGGCAAGTGTCGTAGTAACTTTCCAACTACGCTATCAAGAGTATAAGTTGATCGCAACTTTTCTTATATATTCGTATGCTCGAGCATTATTGCTGGCAGAGTGCATCGATTGTAAACTCTACGTTTGGGACATAAGATAATGAGTATCTCATGATTTTATTATACTTACCAAACACTTTCCAACAAATTGTAGTGCGCCTTTCTATTTCATTATTATGATTTTTGGACACTCTCACCATCTGGCCTGAACGATTATAATCTTCAAAATTCTCACCATCGATTATAATTTCTTCACTTTGAACTCACCCCCACATTGAATAATCTTACCAGGCAATCCACTATACCAGTAGTTTTGTTTACGAGACACTCCATATGTCACACTTCCTAGCCAGGTGCCTTACCAGCTTTCTTCACTTTCAATATTCTTCGTACGAGTATATCATATTTTCCTATAGTACTACAATTTTCCTTTTCCATCTCAGTCATTTTTGAGCATCTTCCACTGCCACAATCAATCAATGGAAACCTCCACATTTAGCAATTCTATGAAATACTCTACCTGTGTTCCTCTTTTTTAGTTTACTTCCTTTAACATGTGTCCATCTGACCTTTATCACATTATTTTCTTCCTCAATCAAACCTCCTCACTCTACTTCCTTTCAAAACGTATTCTTACTTTTCTAAAAAAAAATCTGTCAGTCTCATACCCTCTTTTACATCTGTCCTGCTCATTGACTCATATATATATATATATATATATATATATATATATATATATATTTTATATATATACATATGTATATATATATATATACATATATATATACATATATATATATACATATATATATATATATATATACATATATATATATATATATATACATACTGAATTCATGTTATATAAGTGGATTATGGTGGAAGATAATGAATGAGAAAACTAGGGTGTTTTATGTGTGTTTTGGCTTGGCAGCCAACTTTAGTGAATGTCCTACAAATTGTGGTATAGGACCATATAATTCTTGAATTAGGGAAAGTCGCTCACCAAGGACTGGTTTGATCTTTCCCGTGTTAAATGTCCCACCCCTCACTCTTACATCCGCCCGGCCGTTCCATGTCTTTCGCTGCTTTTCCTGCGTTAACGCATTCCGCTTCCTGCTCCGAGTGATTTTTTTTTATCCTCCAAAATTAATTAGCTAATTTTAAGAAACCTTCCCATGGTTTGTTGGTTCTTTCATTGTGATGTACCCAGCCTCCACCATTCTTCTGACGTTCATCTCTATTCCCTTATACATACTTCCGCCTTCTGCCCGAAGTTTCGGGCGCGTAACGTCAAGGAGTTGGACGTTCTCTGTGCTTTAATGCTCGCCTTGTGTTCGGACATTCTTTTGTCCACTCCCTGCCCACTTTCTCCATAATATACACTTTGACATCGTAAACAAGGAATACAATAAGCCGAACAATTTATTACTATCTTCTCTTCGATTTTTCTTCCTCATAAAGTTCCCAGTTTTCGTAGGCTACCCCGTGCATTCACCCTATCCACTCCTGCCCTTTTCAAGCGTCTGTCTATACACTTCGAATCCTTTTAAGAATATTTCTTTATCGGCTTATGTACTACCTTATTTCTCTGTTTATTTGTTATTTGTTATGATTTTCTTTCAGCGCTTACTACATGGTTACTAAGTTTATTCCATTCATCAACAGGGTGGTCGATGAATGGAATAAACTTAGTAACCGTGTAGTAAGCGCTGAAACTATCAGTTGTTTTAAAAAACGATTAGACAACTTTATGGATGGAGATGACAGGTGGTGATGGATACGGAGCAGTCTCCTTTATTCTTATGTCCTTATGTTCTAGAGTTTGCTATCATGCCCTCTGTTTATCTGAGTCTTTTAAGGACGTCAGTCCGCTTTATAGAGGTAAAAATTAAAAATGATAAAAAAAAGTAACTTGCTGAAAAATAGTTTCAAGTGTTGGCAATAACGTCCCGAAGTTTTAAACTGGTACGGCGATTTTCAATATTAATAATTATAATTTCAGTATAAATATCACATGCTGGCAACCCCAGCATCAGAACATATGGGTATGTCTAGCTAGTTATTGTTTTGACTACTGCTTTTTTACTTTGTTCTTTTAGATAATGTATTTGACAGCAACTCTGTGGTGTGAGAGAGAGGGAGAGAGAGAGACAGAGAGAGACAGAGATAGATAGATAGATAGATAGATAGATAGATAGATAGATAGATAGATAGATA
>NC_134787.1:7687311-7704811 GCF_046742065.1 Oratosquilla oratoria
GCACATTACTGAAACAAGACGTGAAGGAAATTGGCCTGAAGTTGTCGGTAACGGCCATGAGAATGGGGATTCTAATGCTAGTTGTCCAGGCTTTCGGTAAATACCCTTATAGGTGGTAAAGATAGTCACCTGGTACCTTCGGGAAAAGGCAATGTGATTCCATTCTCCCCCGGAGCTGCAGTTTTTCGAGGTGACGACTTATTTACTCTTGGTTATAAATACATTATCCTTTTATCTGTGCCTAGCGAAGCTACAATCAGACGAAGAGAACTATTAGTCAACTGAGTGGAGAGTGTTTCCCGTTCGTGTGCTGGAAGATTACAAACACTGGATTGTTCAGAACAGGTATCAACGAGATCCTATGCATATTGGACTGGATTCAAGTGAAGAGTGCAACCTTGTTAATGTAATTTGAAATTAGCCCATGGAGTTCAGAGGTGGTAAATCTGCATTGTATTCATAAATCTAAAGAAAGCCTATGGTATTGTATAAGAATCTAGAGCAGGACGAAATGGTGGTTTTTTTAAGGTAAATGCAAGCATCACTCAAAGGTGAACAATCAGAATGAAGATAAGAGTAATGGAATCCTGCAAAGATCAGCAATGCATTAAGAGTTAACACTCAGGGCTTTATTTGAACAACATATAACCATCAGAACTGTACGAAAAATGATAAATAAAGCCTTTGATAATGAACACAAATAGAGATTTTTATTGTTGTCATACTGCATCGTCAAAGCAATGAGTACTCATTATCATCCTTACATATGGTAAGATTTACAACTTTTCACCGAGTGATCAGCAGGACGTATTGATAGAATGACAGCTTTGGTAATGCTAGATCACATGTTCAGCAACTCTCTTGAGGCCTGATTATAGTACATGTCTACACTGTGCTGACTGTTGGGAGTTGGTGGCAGAGTTGATAATTTTTTCGATAGCACTGTCCTGTGATCCACATGTAAAATGTTAAAACACCACTATGTTCCAGTTGACATATATAATTACACAATCATCTAAATATTTCGGTTATTTCTATATTTTCAATTTTGCCTTATTTCATGATTTCGTCATCTAGCCAATTGTATTTGCCAAGGGAACTATTTCGAAATGTTTAGAATTAAAACACCATTTTGAAGTGAAAGGTTGAAGGAAAGCTATGCATACTATAAGAAATAATCGGAGATATTTATATCATATAGTTTAATTTTCTAATGAATCTTCCTTCATTCGTTTAGACAAAATAATATTATCCATCCAAAATCCAGTTAGGGTTGCCAAGGGAGACAAGTCCCATTCAAAAGATCAGCGACTTCTTACTACGACGTAGTTGCCATATAGCATCAACAAGATATTGTGAGTGTGTCAGGCTCAATTGTTCCCATCAGTATGTTAAAGGGGGGGGGAGGGGGCAGTAGGGAATTGAGCTAGATGTGCCAAATATTAGTGAAGAGGAAATATGACACTCAATTAGGATGAATAAAGGCCGGTGAATAGGTAACAAAAATATAAAAAATAAAACAGGAGTCATATGTGGAAACAGGTGATTCCATGAAGGGGGAGGTATTGAGCACAACGTATGACTGTGCATGTCAAAGAAGGGAAAGTACGCCGAGGGTAAAACGGAAAGAAAGGCAAGATATTGGAAGAGCTACTGGAAGAGCACAAAAGCTTCTTCCACGTTACTGGATTGCGATCGGTACCCACCAGCAATATTTCCGTTATCGAACATTTTATGAGATGGGTACTGCCCATCTTTACTGCTTGACCATCTCCGAAGTAATGTGGAAAACATCACAGTCATATGCGACAAACTGTAATAGGTGAGTTTACAGTCCACCTCGTTGCCCAATAATGTGGATGGGTATTATATAACAAAAAAAAAAAAGGATTGGGGGAATGGGATTTAACGATAACAACTCGGATTCTTCACTAGCTTTCCAAGGTTTCGTAAAGCGAGGCAAAGATATAACCAACTGGTAGTGGCGGTAAAGTTGTAACATCCTGGCCTCTCATTTTGTAGGCTTGGGCTTTATCACCAAGCATGCTATAATAAGGAAATATTGATGTGGGGACAGAAGAAACAGCAAGTCAAGGAAACGATGTGAGGCAGTTTCAACAGCTAGGAATGTCGTACGTTTGACATTACTTAGAAAGAGCAGAATATTAATATTAATTGAACTCATAAAAGATATACAAGGTGTCAAAGAAATTAATTAACAGCTTCAGAGGAAGAATACTCTATTCGGATAGAGAAAAACTGCGATAACATTTTACATAATGATTTTTTTTTCATCTAAAGCTAAGACTTTAATAGATTAAGCTCTTTTACAGCAAGAGTCCAGAACGTAAGGGAAAATACAAGGACAGTCTTTATTACAAACCGTGCATTACATTCCAACAGAAGCTCCAAATTTTGTTATATGAAGATTCTTTTGACAAATCTTACATTTTTTACCCTGGCCAAGTGGATGAACGCCATATGGCGGACTACGGGCAAGATGTCAAATTTTCTCCGCAATTTTTACATTTCATTTCATTTTTTTATTCCAAAGAAATGATACATAGAATGAAAGAAATGCACAGGGCAAATCTAAAAAAATATACCATTCTAACTCCCTCTGATGCCACGCCACTCGTTTTAATGTATAAAAAACATTAGCAAGAAGGAAATCCCTCTAAATATTACTGAAGTTGAATGACAATGAAACACTACGTTCTTCTATGGGTAAAAATATTTCATCATCAGGTTAATCAAATCAAACCATGAAATTACACTATGAGAGACTAATTAACAATACAATTGGAACGATAAAATCCAAACCCCGCGTCCAATTTTTGTAATTGAAACTATTAGATTAGAATGATAAAATCAAATAAATGTCATGAAATATTTAGGGGCCTACTAAAGGAAATCTGACTTACACTACTGAAGCAATTGAAGACCAATAACTATATGTTCATGGTTTTCAGTGATGTAGTGTTTGCTCACTGCGGCAGCATGGCCCATGTTAATAGTTACTAAATTGGCACAAGGACTTGCATACTGTTCCTACTGTGTGACTGACTTAATTTGAAGCCTTGCCGTTCCTTATAGATTCACTTAGCTCTCCTTTACTCTAGGATTTGCTTCTATGCAGAATAAAAAACGTCTTCACTGAATAAGAACCGGTAAAGTTTAAGAGATTACAGATGCACTTACATGCGCTAAGTGAATCAAATACAGTAGCTCCAAGTAACCCTTTGTGTGTTAAGATGATAAAGATATAGGGACTCACGTTCAGAGGGACCTGAGTTCAAAGCTCGCGACGGATGGGCGATTGTTCATATACGGCAAGTTTATTCAGCTAAGGAGCAGATCCGGCCTGAAGAGATTTGGATTCATTCAAACCGAGGGTTTACGTATTTGGACAAAGTGTTTTTAATTCTCCATTCTTAAATATAGTGAACAATAACATTGAAGACACTAAGGGAATTACCTTAGAACCTGCAAGTTTGCGTGGGAGCCAACTTTGATAAGCGGAGAAGTTAAACTATGTTGAATTGGTGGATGATACAATAGGTAAGTGAGGGTATACAGAAGTAAAAGAGGGGATTTTTTTCTTTTTTTTTTTTGCTGTTAAGATAAATTGGCAAAAACTGGTGAGTCAGAAACTAAAGATGATAAAGATATAGGGACTCACGTTCAGAGGGACCTGAGTTCGAAGCTCGCGACGGATGGACGATTGTTCATATACGGCAAGTTTATTCAGCTAAGGAGCAGATCCGGCCTGAAGAGATTTGGATTCATTCAAACCGAGGGTTTACGTATTTAGACAAAGTGTTTTTAATTCTCCATTCTTAAATATAGTGAACAATAACATTGAAGACACAAAGGGAATTACCTTAGAACCTGCAAGTTTGCGTGGGAACCAACTTTGATAAGCGGAGAAGTTAAACTATGTTGAATTGGTGGATGATACAATAGGTAAGTGAGGGTATACAGAAGTAAAAGAGGGGATTTTTTTTTTTTTTTTGCTGTTAAGATAAATTGGCAAAAACTGGTGAGTCAGAAACTTAAAAAAAAAAAAAAAAAAAAAAGATCAAGTCTTGGTCAAGCTCAGTCATGCACTAAATATGTTGACCACTGGATGGACTGGAAGTGACAATGAAGTCGGTCCTTGTTCTAATTGAATAGAATCTGAAGTCAAGGCATTATTGCAAAAATTCAAAATGAAGAAGAGAGAACAACTAAAGATGGTTTGTAGAGTGAGAAAAATAATGCCTTGCAAATATTTTATTTTCTCGTCGATGCAGGACATTAGTGTATTCAGTAAACCTGCACTATGATTAACACAAACACATGCATGCACTCTCTCTCTCTCTCTCTCTCTCTCTCTCTCTCTCACACGCACACGCACACGCACACACACGTCCATCCTCACAGTGTAAAGACGTCTAAACTAGAGCTCCCGAGAAATAACTGATCTTCTCAACTATAAATATAACAGGAAACTTAGCTTGTGTTAAATGGGAGGGGGAATGCTTGTGGATACCCGTGATAATCTAATATAGTAGCAATAAAGAATAATGAAGAAAACGAGAAGGAATCGAAATAGAAAAGGAAATGACGATGAAACTGAACCCAACGTAAACATAGAAAGAGCACAAACATTTACTGGCACAATACCGAAGCATAATGTAAACATCGAAACACCATTGGTTGTTCTAAGGCATGGCGAAGAATATTTTTTTCTGGATTTAATAAATATGACAGAAGACTGAATAGTATTATAGATATAGAAAAGGAGATGAGATCATGGAAGCAAGATATTATGGAATTAAAGAAAGAAATCAAGCACCTAAAGAATGAGTACAACGAAACCTATAAAGAAATGAGGGAATTAAAGAAAGAAAATGCGAAAATAGATAACGAGGTAAGGGATTTGAAAAACGAATTGATCAAAGTAAAATATGAAAATGAAAAGATAAAAAACAAAAATACCACCATTAGAGAGACCTTAAAAAAGAGGTAAATAAACAAATTAAAGAGGTGAACGAGAAGGTTGAACGAAACATAGGCGAGAAAGGCTTACAAAAAATGGAAAAGAATGGCAAAAAGACCAACAAAACCAAGAAATAGCTTTCAAAGAAATAATTCAACAACAAATTCAGGAGAATACCAAAGACACAGTTATTCAAGTAATTAAAGGGAAAGAAAATTGGGTTAGAGATACAGTAGACAAAAAGAAGTGCATAGTAGTATATAGTATAAAGGAAAAACAACCTAATTAGATACTTGAGAAAAAAAAAAAGATAAGGAATCAGCAAGAAACATTCTTAAAGCAGTACAAGACAAAAAACAAGAATTAGAAACAGAAATAGAAGTGCATAGAGTGCGGCAATATTCAAAAGAAAAACAATCGAACTCTAAAGATCAAATTAAGGTCACAATTGGTGGCAGAAATATTAGCAAAAGTAGGAGGGTTAGCAGCAAATAGTGAAAATTATAAAACTATATTGGAAAAAATGAACGAGAGAAAAAGAGAGAGAGAAGACACTAAGAAGTGAAGGTTAAAAAAAGAAAAAAAAAAGAAAAAAAAAAAGAACGGGGAACAAAAAGAACTTTTCTGTTGGAGAATACTAGACATGAGGCCAATAAAATGGTATATATATTTAAAAGAAAAAAAAAACAACGTAAGGAACACAGTACGAGATATAGAGAAGGAAAAAAAATTAAAAGTGACTTATACTAGTACTAACATAGACGGTCTGATCTCAGGATTAAACGAATTAAATTATTATCCGTCAGAAGAAAAACCAGATATAATAGGAATTATGGGGACGAAATTAAGGGGTCCACTACCACGAAATAGTGTTGGACAAGGATTATATAAATACTGGATAAGAAATAGAGAGCAAAAACGGGGTGGAGTCAAGTTTTTGCCTAAAAAATACTTAAATGTGACTAAGGTTACAGAGGGAGAAGTTGTGTTGAAATGATTATGATAAAAGTTGAAAATAGTGATATGAATAGTAGAAAGTTTGTGGTGACTTGTGTGCCCCAAAAACGGGTTCTTGGAAAGAGAGCGATCATTTTAAAATATTAGAAGATACACAAAGCATTCATTAAATGAGACACTGAAGGACGGAGGGAACGTAGTACTTATGGGAGATTTTAACTGCAAAGAAATATGTTGGGAAGAGATGATAGTGAAAGGTGGAGAGGATCTATGGGGAAATATATTACTTGGCATGACTATAGAATATACAATGATACAATGGGTAAAAGAAAAAAAAAACAGATATAGAAATAATGAAGAACCGTCGAGACTAGATCTAATGCAGTATTCATATCAGATCCTGAAGTTGTGGGTAAAATTGAATACAAGACACCAATTCGGAAAAGTGACCACATACTACTTGAGTTTGAACTAAAAGAGGAAATATATATTGAAAGAAATGAGAAATACAGAAAAGGAAGACTGATGTATAACAAAACAGACTTTGGAAAACTTAGAAACTTTTTCAAAATTGAATTGGGAAAATTTCTACAATAGAGACACAAGTGGAAGAAAAATGAAAATTTTTGAAAGAAATATACAACGAAGAAGAGGATAAATATGTTCCAAGCCAAAAACAGGAAAAGCTGTATATTAAGTGCTGATATAACAGAAGGTGCAGTGAGGCAAAAGATACAAGATATAAGCTTGGGAAAGATGGAGAAAAGATAGAAAAAAAAACCCTGGAAAGTGGCATATATAGCAATACAGGGAATGAATATATAAACTCGCGCAGGGAGGAAAAAAGAAACTATGAGACAGACATCAATGAAAAATGTAAGGACCAATCAAAATTATTCTATAGATGTGTTAACAGTAAACTAAAAAACGAACAGGAAATAGTAAAATTACAGCAAGGGGACATAGAATACACAGAAGATATAGAAATGGCGGCTGAAGTCATGAAAAACACTTCAAGTCTTTGTTCACTAGAAAAAATATACAGAAATAAAGAAATAAAATGAGATCCCCTTCCATGCGTGAAATAATTGTAACAAGAACAGAAATAATGGACCAAATAATAAAACTTGATGCCAGAAAATTGCACGGCCCGGATGGAATTGCACATTGGAAACTAAAATAATCTATAGATGAACTAATAGACAAAGTATATAAGGTAATAAGCTGCTCACTCAAAGAAGGAAAAATGCCGGAACACTGGAAAAATGTCAATATCGTACCAATACATAAAGAGGGAAACAAGAAAGACCCAACCAATTACATTCTGGTCTCCCTTACAAGTACAGTAGCCAAAACTTGTGAAAAAGTTATTAAGAATAGATGGACAAAACATCTGGAAGAAAACATTATACTAAACCCGAGAGAATTCGATTCTATACAGGGAAGGTCATGTGCCATAATTTTGATCTGTTTCTATTCAAGACTAATAGATATAATACAAGAAAGGAATAGATGGGCTAATTGTGCTTTCCTAAATTTAGAAAAAGCTTTTGATAAAGTACCACACAAAAATTATTTAAAGAAAATTTAAACCATAGAAGGGATACAAGGAGAACTATCAAAATGAATGGAGGATTTCTTGCATGAAAGAAAAATGAGAGTGGTGCTTAGAGATGAGTTCTACTTGGGAAGAGGTGATTAGTGGTGTCCCATAGGGATCATATTCCTATTCATATGAATGACATGGATGAGGGTGTAGAATGTTACATGAACTTCTTTGCAGACGACGCAAAACTGATGAGGAAAGTAAGTACAGAAAAGGACTGTGAGTCACTACAGACCGAAATAGAGTTTAGGAATGGAGTCAGAAGTGGGAAATGGACTTCAACATAAAGAAATGTACCATAATGGAACTTGAAAAAAAAAAGATATGTCTCTCATTAAACACCTACCCAATTTTAATTTATCGAAAGGTCAATGGTCACCAGACTGGATCACATGGATGGCAGCAAACAAATTAATTATGAAAGCAGCAGGACAGATTCCCACATACCAACCCCAAGTAACCTGAGTCCTCTTGTCCGCGTCTCCTAATTGTTCTCTCCCTGTCCATATTTATACTTGTTAACTCTATTCCTTTGTATCATTCTGCTGAAGAGGACCACAGTCAGTGGTCGAAATATACAGATAATTAGTATTTCTGATTTCTTTTCTCCGACAGTGGGTTAACAAGTTTCATATATATATATATGTATATATGTATACATATATATATATATATATATATGTATATGTATATATATATATCAGACAATATAAAATCGGTACAAAGGAAGTAAAGAATGTGAGTTCTGAAAAAAGACCTGGGAGTGATTATTAGAAATGATATGTCTCCTAATAAACAAATAAATAAAATTGTCAGAGAAACCTACAACTTGCTAAGATCAATAAATGTGGTCTTTACCTATTTGGACGAAGAAATAGTGAAGGAAATACTAATCACACTGATAAGGCCAAAACTAGAGTACGCAGCGACATTATGGACACCCAGTACTTGGAAGAATAAAAAGAAAATTGAAAGAATCCAAATAGCAACTACGAAGATGGCTCCAACACTTTTAAACCTGTCATATGAAGAGAGATTATGAAAGCTGGAATTGCCGAATCTGGAACAAAGAAAAGAAAGAGGTGACCTATTAACCATCTATAAAATCATGAGAGGAATAGAAGTCCTTGATACAGAAGACTTAATAAATTGGGACAAGAGAAATAAAGGGGACATGAAAAGAAACTCAAAAAGGACAGTTATAGAAGGGACCTGAAAAAGAACAGCTTTCCACACAGAGACACAGACACACACACACACACAATTACACAGACATTCAAGCACACACACACACACACACATACACACACACACACACACACACACACACACACACACACACACACACACACACACACACACACACACACACACACACACACACACACACACACACACACACACAATTACACAGACATTCAAGCACAGACACACACGCACAGACACACACACACACACACACACACGCACGCACACACACACACACACACACACACACACACACACACACACACACACACACACACACACAATTACACAGTCATTCAAGCACAGACACACACTCACACACACACACACACACACACACACACACACACACACACACACACACACACACACACACACACACACACACACACACACACACACGCACACACACACACACACACACACACACACACACACACACACACACACACACACACACACACACACACACACACACACACACACACACACACACACACACACACACACACACACACACACACACACACACACACACGCACACACACACACACACACACACACACACACACAAGGACACAGACACACACACACACACACACACACACACACACACACACACACACACACACACACACACACACACACACACACACACACACACACACACACAATCACACAGACATTCAAGCACAGACACACACGCGCGCATACACACACACACACTTCAACGAACGGACGGCTTAGAAGACGTTCTGAAGAAAATTGAAGTTTCGTGGATCCCAACGCAAAGAGAAGTGCCTATTGTATTTACAGGGTGGGGGAAATTGCTCGTGGGGTAGTGGGAAAGTAGGGAAAGAGGAGAAGGGGAGGGATTTCTGAGGGAAATGGAAGGAAATGAGGAAGGAGAGGACTTGGCCCAGGCAGACAGGCGAAAGGTAAACAAACGGCCCCCCGACCAGCTGAGTGACGATGAAATGTCTAATAAAAATGTAAAGATTAGAAGTATAGATAAGAGCAATGCAGTAGAAAGTGATGAGAATATTTTCCAGGGATTTAAAGAGGGTGGGGGGGACACAAACCCCCCCCCGACTGACAAGACTAGAAGAGAAGGTCGATAAGATGATCGAGGACTTGGAGCGTAGGTTCGGTCATGTTAACAACATTGTACGGAGGGTTGAAAAATTGGAAGAACTAGAGAGGGCGAACAAAAACTTAACTAAGGAAATTGAAGAATTAAAAAAACAGTTAAAAGAAGTAAAAGAAGAGAATAAAGTCTTAAAGGAGAATAATAAGGAGAACAAGGAGGGTTGGACAAAAATCCATGAAAATAGCAAAGTTGCATTCACTGACATAATCAGACAGCAAATGAATGAACAAACTGAAAACTCAGTTATTAAATTGATGAGACAGAAGGAGAATATAGTAAGAGACTTAGCAGACAGAAAGAAATGTATAATTATATTAGGAATGGAAGAGAAACATAACCCAGATAGAACCACAAGAATCAAAGAAGAAAATGAAAAAGTAAGAAATTTACTAGAATTAGTTCAGGAAGATGAACCAGAAATAATGAAACAAATCGAAGAGAAATTCAGACTCGGGAAATATAGTACAGACAAGACCAGACCAATTAAGATTAAATTCAGGTCACAAACTACGGCTGAGAATATCTTATCCAAAACAGGGAAATTAGCAACAAGTGAACAATATAAAAAGGTATGGATAAAAAGGGAAATGAATAAAGAGGAAAGAGAGGAAGAAAAACAGAAAAGACTTGAAGCTAAGGGAAAAAAACGAGATAAGAACGGAGTCAGAAAAAGAGAGATTCTATTGGAGAGTAGTGAATATGAAACTAAAGAAAGTCGACATACAAGAGAAAAACAAAAGGGAAACAGAGAACACAATGGAAGTGGCAGAAAACTAAGAGTGTCTTACACAAATATAGATGGATTAATAACAGGATTGAATGAGCTGAATGATTATTTGAAAGAAAAAGAACCAGACATAATGGGAATTGTAGAAACAAAATTAAAAGGTCCACTACCACCCAACAGTGTAGGACATGATGCATATAATTATTGGATTAGAAACAGAGTGAAAAAGGAAGGGGGTGGAGTTATGTTCCTGACTAAGAAGGATATAAACGTGAAGTGTGTCACATATGGAAAGAATACAGTAGAGATGATAATGATGGAAGTAGAAGACAGAGATAAGAAGAGCAGAAAGTTTGTGATAAATTATGTGCCCCCGAAAACAGCCTCATGGGAAGAGAGTGAACATAAAAGTATGTTAGAGGACACAAAGATAACATTAAACAAGATAATGGAAGATGGAGGAAAAATAGTTATGATGGGCGACTTTAATTGCAAAGAAATCTGCTGGGAAGAAATGACAGTAAAGGGTGGAGACGGCTCATGGGGAAACGCTCTACTTGAGATGGTTACTGACCATACAATGACACAATGGATACAGGAGAACACTAGATATAGAAATGAAGAAGAGCCACCAAGACTAGACCTAGTAATTACATCCGAACCTAGAATAGTGGACAAAATTGAATATAAAACACCAATAAGTAAAAGTGACCACATATTGATTGAACTGGAACTTAATGAAGAAAAATATATGAAAAGAAATGAACAATATAGAAAAGGAAGAATGATGTATGAAAAAACAAACTTTGATCAAATAAGAGAATTCTTTCAAAAGGAAAACTGGGAAGAAATATGTAGAAGAGAAATGGAATATTTTGACAAAAATTTACAAAAAAGGAGTGGAAAAGTATGTCCCAAGACAAAAACAAGAAAAAGAATATGTAAAATGCTGGTACAACAAAAGTTGTAGGGAGTTAAAAGACAAAAGAGACAAAGCCTGGACCAGATGGAAAAAAGACAGAAGACCTGAAAAATGGAAAATATATACCAGTTATAGAAATGAATATGTACAAACGTGCAGAGAGGAAAAGAGAAAATATGAAAAAGATATCATAGAAAAGTGTAAAGATCAACCAAAACTATTCTACAGATTTATAAACAATAAACTGAAAAAAACAAGACTTGGAGAAATTAAGACAAGAGGGAGTTGAATACACTGAGGAAATAGAAATGGCGGAAATTATGAACAAACATTTTAAATCAGTGTTTACAAGGGAGAACATACAACCTGAAGAGAACGAATGGAAAGAGAAAGTCCCCCCTATGGAAGAAATAGAAGTAACAAAGAATGAAATATTAACACACTTGAGTAATCTTGATGTCAGAAAATCGCATGGACCAGATGAAATAGCAAACTGGATACTGAAAGAATGCAGGAATGAACTGGCAGACAAAATACATAGCATACTAAATAGTTCCTTAAAAGAAGGAAGAGTTCCAGAAGATTGGAAAAAAGCAAATATAGTACCTATATATAAAGGAGGAAATAAAGAAGAACCTACCAACTATAGACCAGTCTCTCTAACAAGTACAATAGCAAAAATTTTTGAAAGAATTATCAAAAGTAGATGGGTAAAATATTTAGAAAAAAACAAAGTGTTAAATCCAAGGCAATTTGGATTCAGACAAGGACGATCATGCGTCACCAATTTAATATGTTTCTATTCAAGGCTAATAGATATAATGCAAGAAAGAGATGGATGGGCGGACTGTGCATTTCTAGACCTAAAGAAAGCTTTTGACAAAGTACCACATAAGAAGTTGCTTAAGAAACTAGAATCTGAAGGAGGAATACAGGGCAAACTACTAAATTGGATGGAAGACTTTTTGCAAGAAAGAAAAATGAGAGTAGTGATAAGAAACCAGCACTCAAAATGGGATGAAGTAATAAGCGGTGTTCCGCAGGGAACAGTTCTGGCCCCAATAATGTTTGCTATATATATTAATGATATGGATGAAGGAATTGAAAGCTATATGAGCTTCTTTGCAGATGATGCAAAACTACTGAAAAGAGTGAAAACTGAAGAAGATTGTGAATCACTACAGAGAGATCTAAATAAAGTACAGGAATGGAGTAGGAAGTGGGAGATGGAGTTCAATACAAAAAAGTGTAGTATAATGGAATTTGGAAGAAGCAAAAACAGAATAACAGGAGCATATAAATTGGGAGAAGAAGGAATAAAAAAGTAGAAAATGAGAAGGACCTGGGAGTCATTGTTATGAATAATATGTCACCTGAGAAACATATAAATAAGATTTTTGGAGAAACTTATAATTTAATAAGAACAATCAAAGTTGCATTTACATACCTGGATGAAGAAATGGTGAAGAAAATCCTAATCACCCTGATAAGACCAAGATTGGAATATGCAGCAACGATATGGTCACCAAGTACAAAAAAATGTATAAAAAAACTTGAAAGAATACAAAGAGCAATTACAAAATTGGCACCAACACTCTCAAAACTATCATATGAAGAGAGACTAGAAAAACATGAACTACAGAGACTAGAGCAAAGAAGAGAGAGAGGAGATTTGATAGCTATTTACAGAATCATGAAAGGCATAGAAATTACTGATAGAGAGAATCTGATAAAATGGGATGACAGAAATACAAGAGGACACGGAAAGAAAATAAAAAAGACAGCTATAGAAGAGATTTGAAAAAGAACAGCTTTCCTCACAGAGTAATAGACAGTTGGAACAAGTTAGATGAGAAAGTGGTGTGTGCAAAAACAATACATGAATTTAAAAATAGTTTAGATAAAATGAGATATGAAGACGGGACCGCACGAGCATAGCTCCCCTTTCCGTAAAATACAACTAGGTAAATACAACTAGGTAAATACACACACACACACACACACACACACACACACACACACACACACACACACACACACACACACACACACACACACACGATGAACAGTTGGTAGAACGATGAACTACTAGCATGGTGGTGCGCGTAGTGCTTGGTTCGAATCCTGCCCAGGGCCGAAATTAATTTCGGTACAGCTGCGCTTCGGGTCGTTACTCTGACTCTCGTGGGCGGGGAGTTGGGTGTGTGTGTGTGTGAAAGGTCATAGCATTACCCATAGATCGGACCTACGAGCTCTGAGCTCTCTTCCAGGAGGGAAATAGCTGTCGATCACGAGTCGAACACGTGATCCAAAAGACCAAGTGAATACACACACACACACACACACACACACACACACACACACACACACATATACACACATATACACACACGTACACACATACAAGCACACCCACACTCATTTCCGTTTCCTCCTTTTGCTGATTATTGTCATATGCTTTTCTTTTCGATTTATTGTTAAAAATATAAAGAAACATTTGTAATCGTCTTGACAATGTTCATAAACTCCTCCCAATCCTCTTTTTCGAAAAAAAAAAAAAATCTTCAAGCTTGAGAAGTCTCCTTTTCAAAAAACGAGTCTTTCTTGACTATTTGAATATTTCTTTGAGTTTATTTCTTTATATACTAACTAGATTTTAATATGGAATGTTTGAGAAGATGTTTGAAATGAAGTGAGAACTGAGATGGTGAGGAGGAGAGCGGGGTTGGAGAGGAAGCTGGCAGATAGGACTGATAAAAGTGTATAGGAGTAATTGGACGCATGGAAAGAATGGGCGAAGAAAGATTAGCAAAAGAAAAGTGGAAAGCAGAGGTTGATGAAGAGAACTTGAGGGGGCGACCGAGGATGAGATGGAAAGGGAGGTTTGAGAAAAAAAAGAAGAAGAGAAAAAAAAAGGGAAATGCCTGCTGAGTAAGGAAGAGAGAAGGTAGGGCATGGAGGTGAGTGGAAGATGGTTGTGTATGGATGATATTTTGATGCAGCCCGAAGGGATTTCTCCACGACTTCTCTATATTCCGCAGTAGGGGACGGGGAATGGGGTGGAGGGGTGGTGGTCGCCGCGTAAGTGAAGCGGCCCTGCTGTGGATGTGCTGTGTCTTGGTGTATTGCTTCCGACCCAGGCAGTGGGCAGGAGTCAGGGATGACCTCTCATCCAAGAAAACCAAGATAAGAGGGGAACAAGGGTAGTGGATGGGAGTGGAATTGTTGGGAGTGGGTGCATGCCTTTAACTTGGCTATCTCCCATATAAGGGGCAGCAGTTCTTGGTATACATACATATATACACACACACACACATATATATATATATATATATATACATATATATTTATATATATATATGTATGTATATATATATATATATATGTATATATATATATATATATATATATATATGCAAAGAAATCACAAAACACACATGATGAACTATTTATGCAGAAACCACCGGGAAATTGAAAAAACAAACAGATACCGAACGTTTTCGTCTATTAAGACATTTTCAAAGGTACAGAAAAGCAATACAGAAAGAAACAATATATACATCAGAAGACAGAAGATATTCGGAAAAGTCCCATGTTCCATATTATCACACATAATTTTGTCAATGATAAAATTGTCCAATTTGAATAAACCCAAACTCAAGTTCATATTATTTCCAAATTTTCTTTTTATGAAACAAGATTCAATAATATTACTTTCTATGATATTATTACAAGAAGTAATTATTTTAGAATTTCCCCAGTCAATATTATGACCATAATCCGTTTGTTGGACAAATAATCCACTTGACACTTGCCCTTTCTAATACTATATTTATGTTGGCCTATTCTTTTATCTAAACCTTTGCCTGTTTGGCCTATATAAATAAAATCACAGTTGTTACATGGTATGTATAAAGAAGAAAGAAATGTTCTAGACCATTTCTTGATATTCAGCTTCATTCTAAGCTTTTGTCTTGGGTAGGATATATGCCACACTGTGATTTCTTTTATTCGGCCCTCGGCCCTTTGGTTTTGATTTTTGAATGAGGTCCTTTAGCCTTGCCTTTAGTTCTTCCACCACCATTGTCTATTTTTCACAACCTCCAACAACCCACTACCCAATTTATTTTCTCTGGCTGTTGTCCAGATGTTATATCTGTTATTCTCCTACTATATGATATTTTCTTGTGACCTTTATCTTTACTCAACACAAAATACCAGGCTCAACTTTCTTCTGTCCTTATTTTCTTTTCTTTCCATTTTCTTTTTCTTTTCTTATTTTGACTTCTTTGACAAATTCCTTTGCCTCTGCATTTTTGTCTTAGGTTTGGTCTTTCCTGATTCAAATGTGTTTAAAATAATTTCTTCCTGCTAACTTTCAAGACTTGTTTATTACTTCATTTGCTATGGCGTGCAACTTAAACTTTATTTCTATTTGACAATAACCATTCCTCGCGTACTGACCTAACCCAAGCACATCGTTGATTTGATCGGTCACATTCAATCTCTTTTTCCATAAACATGGAGATGATTACTCTGGCGTCTCTCATATTGCTGGCGTATCTTTCTTAAAGTAATATGATCTTTCCTTCAACAGATGATTATGACATCTAGTCTTATTGAATATGCTAGTATCTCTGACTAGGACTATCCCTCTCCCCCCCGCCCTCTCTCTCTCTCTTTCTCTCTAACATCCTTCTCCACTACTCCAACCTTACATGTTCTTTTCCTATCTGATGCTCCATAATGTCATTAAGTTATCTGTGTCCATATATTGACAAGATACCTAACTTTCTTGAACATCCAACAATTCACTGATCTTTTCTTTAAACAAGGAGGCCTAAGGTTACGTGACAGAAGCTCCGTGGGCCTTGTGAGTTTTTGTCCACTTGAAGTAAAGGTAGAAGTCGATTGACAGTTGAGGTGGTAATGCAGTCAGGTGACTATTGACCATTTGAAATGTTGAAATTAGGGAAATATTTTATCAGGGAAGACTCAATTATTTTCCTTCTGAAACTGCATTTTGACTTATAAATTATTTTAGCATCATCCCAATGCATGCGATGATCTTTATTTGCAATGTGCTGAAATGCATGCGATGATCTTTATTTGCAATGTGCTGAAATACCGCGGAGCTTTCTTGGCCATATTTTACTGAATTCTTATGCTCTTTGATTCTGGTTGCCAAGTCTCTTCCAGTTTGTCCCTAATCAACATTATCACAATCTAGACATGGCAACTTATAAATACCTGGGTTGATGTCACTTGATGTCACTATGGTGTACATTGACTATTTTACTGAACAAGGTATTGGGATAATTGAAGATGACGTTAACATTTTCTTTCGGTAATAATTGAGACATTTAATTTAGGGAGTTACTAAAAGGTAATTTTATACATTTGTTATCCCATTTGTGCTTGTTGGTAGAATGGGAAGTAGATTTGTAAAAACTTATTTTAGCCTTGCTAAAGGCTTTTTGTAAGAACCAATCCGGGTCTCTTGATAGTTGTTTTCTTACTGATGTTATTTCAGTGAGAACTTTCGACGTTAGTGTCTTCTTTTCCGAAGGTGGGATAAAAGTTTATTTTACTAATGTGCTACGACATTACTTTATTGTTGTCTAGATCAACACGCTTCAAGGCAAAATCAATCACACTCAGTGGTTACTATATATCTTTTCTGGTTCACAATTTAACATTTATCTATGTTTAACGGTTCACTGTTGAAAAACATCGTCACATATTGTATAAACGTAAGAAAGTAGATTCTATTCAACTGAGGAGGATTCTGGTATGGGTGTGACTTCAGTCGATCGAGAGCTTCTTTCAAATACACAATGCCCACTGCTCCCTCAATCTGGATCACTGTTTGTCTTTACTGAAAACAATTCTATCGAGTATGTCAC